>NC_134703.1:61261504-61579004 GCF_043290135.1 Rhipicephalus microplus
TCCGGCTCGCACGCAACCGCGTATTCATCGGCTCGGCTTGTCACTTAGGATGCCGGTGCATTTTCCGTAAGCAAGGGCGAGAAGTGAGGGACTCGCGCAAAATGCGTTACGGTCGGAACATTGAACTCTCAATGATGCGGAACTAGCGGCTTCCTCCCAGTCTTCGCTTCCGGCTTCACGGACCGTGGCACGAAACGCGCTTGTGCTTGGCTACGTTAGTCCACCGTACGCCTCGCTACACGTAGCCGCCGCAAAGCAGCGAACGAAGGCTCAGAGAAAGAGAGAACACAAAAAATATGCGGCCTTCTTGGAAGCCTTATTGAAAGTATCGATCGCAAAAGCTCTTGAAAAGCCGTGTTTGCATACAGCGGTTGACCATCGTTTTCACGCGGCTTGCCGAGCGCCGATGTTTGCTCAACGCCTTAGTTCACTCTTTCTTTTTCCTCGTTTCTTTTTCTTCTCTTTTTTGAAAGCGTCCGCTCTTGAACGGTAAACGTCAGGACGGCAATCATTTAACTTTTCTTCGGCGCATTTCCAAGAAGGAATAAGCGCATCACTGACTGTTTTTTGTTCACCATTTCATGAAGATAGTGAAACTGCAAATACGTTTCGCACTTTGTTCGCCCGACGCTTCACTTGTCGTTGCGTAGTGTAAAAAGTGAACCCAGCTTTCACCGCTGTGTTCTTGTGTGCTGCTGTGTTGTGCCAAGGCAAACAATCGTGCACAAATAGGCATAGTTTGCGCAAATGAAGAAGTGATTACTCAGCACTTCTTATGTCGTTATGTGTTCATTTTTACTCCTTTGTCTTATTCGCAGCTGCGCTTTTGAAGATCTAAACATATTTCTGTGGCGCAACCAAATGAGCTCAACAAGCATTTAAAGCAAGGAAAGCACATGAGACATAACTTTATTTAACTGTATTGTAGTAATTATAACGTCAAGTGAAGCGAACTGTAGTGGACAAAAATAACCATTTTCTTTTCTAAACAATCTATAAATTTGGTGTCTGATCGTCAACCAATTGAACTACGACAAAATGTGCTTTTCCGCCCACTTGATTGGGCATTTCTGAACCTGTAATTCCTGGGATTTTTAGCCACTCGTAGCCAGGGCAGAGAGGGTGATTTTCTGTGCACTTTAATTCATTTAAATTCAAGTAATAATTACTGTGCTCTGGTTAAAAAAAGGAATAAAGAACTCCTAATATATCCTTGTTTCCATTACCTGTTTAATTCATTTGGTTATGTCCTACACAGATACGAACACCTCTTTTTTTTCGTGCATGTGACAATCACACATACACAAAAAAAACGTGGACTACGAAGTAGGGAAGACTGAAAAATGTTTCGAAGAAACATGACTCTCGCTCTTCCCATAAGTTTTCCACGCCGTTAATCTGGCACAGGGCGAGTGGCCGTCTCCGTTGCGTAGCGACAACTGGCAGGATTCAGATTCGAGCCCTCGGTTCCGGTTTGGGCACTTCGCTTTCAAGCAAGTTTTTTTTGCGGCCATTCTCTCTTTCATCAAAATGTTTCGACACGTGCGCCTTCTCTTTCACATCGTTCTGCTTTCGATCGCTCCTCCGCGTCGGGGTGGCGAGTTTGATGGAGCGAGCTAGCCGGAAACGCCGGGCTACGCGTACAGTATACGTGCTCCGGGGCCATCTATCACGGCTCCGCGTATTCGACGGGCTCGAAAGTGTAGGCGGTGTTACAACGGCTAAAACACGAGCTTGTGGTTGCGTCAGAAAAAATAAACAAATCGGTCGACCACGGAACGCCTACGCTTCTTATTTTATTTCTTCTTTTGGCCGCTTTCGATGCTTTCTCAGATAAAGCTTGTACAGCGACGCAGCGAAACCAGGCTGCCAAGTAGGTGTTTACGTTACCGAGAAGCAAGCGCGCAAGAGCGAGCCGAACAAACAAGAAATAAAATCCCTTAGGCGTTGCCCGCAAACGCTGCATGAGTAAACACGGGTATACCTTGTTTGTTTTTCGGGCTCCCCCTAAAAATTGCGGCCTCTCGCTCCCTTGTTTTGCTTACCGTAGGCTCAAGTGTACTCGACACTTTCATTCTCTCTCTCTCTCTCTCTCTCTCTCTCTCTATCTATCTATCTATCTATCTATCTTTCTTACCAACCACAAAATTTTCAACTTCTTTAAAATTTCCTCAACTCTGTTATGTTCAAAATGCACGTGGCTTCAGGCTTTACAAGGCACAAAACACTTAACGCTAGAATGGCAGCAGCGGAGCAGCTGTCGGCCGTACACCACCGACAGGCCGTGGCACGCGGTGCATATGCAGATTCGTTGAGACAGAAAACTGCAAACGCATTCTACATCGTTTGCAGTTGGCCAAATACGTCGCAGTTCTCGAATATATTTTGTGGCGCAGGGCTAACGCGGAGGTTTCGCTCTAGCTTGGCTCTACGTTTGTTGTTGAATGCGTACGAAACGTCGAACTGTCGTCAACTCACAAGTTCTGTACCTACTTGGCTTAAACGTAGCTATTTGGAGGGCGCTTGCTACTGAACGCGGCGAAAATATTCAAGCGTCACTTCGTTTTATAGCTGTCGTAACGTATTGCCGAGAACAAAGCCACATGTGCGCAACGGATCTTCGGTTACACTTATAAGATCAACTTGTGTTTCGCATCGCCAATATATATTCGGAACAAACTACGCATTTGTACGTTCCACGGCGAGTCGTGGGAACTACAGCATTATAGCAGCTCCTCGTGAGAGGCCAGTTGTCACTTGAAGCACCTCTTTATAATAAAGCCTACACGAACCCCGACTCGGCTTCACGTAGCGGAACATTTTCTGCGACAAAAATTCTCGAACCATGGACATATCTCAAATGTACGGAAAGCCACTCGCGTCCTGCAGCATTTATTTTTTTTTCTAAACACTGGTCTCAATAACATATTGTAGTTTTGTGCGTCGTGGGCGCATGCACTGTTCATCCCTTATGTTTTCCTCTTAGGCTAAATCGGTAAATATACCTTGGAGCGGACAGACAGCTCAGCAAGAAAGAGTAGGTTCTGAGGCGAAAGTTACAGACGAGTTTTTTTTTTGTTTTGTGTTTTCAAACTTCCTACCTTACAACAAGTGGCACTCAGAAATTTTCCGGTCCCAGTGAAAGCTTTATGATGAGGCAGCGAATTTGGTTCACATGGTGGGCACATGGTCCGAGTCAGAACAATGGTTCCCACCCTCTAGAATCCTAAGAGGCACTGCTTTGTAGCCCAGAACACAACGTCCAGCAGAACATCATCAGTCATGTCCTTGTTGCTGCCGTGTCTCAAGATATTCCGGCCGACGGCTAGATTGATTGATGGATTTGTGGGGTTTAACATCCCAAAACCAACATATGATTTTGAGAGACGCCGCAGTGGAGGGCTCCGGAAATTTCGACCACCTGGGGTTCTTTAACGTGCACCCAAATCTGAGCACACGGGCCTACAACATTTCCGCCTCCATCGAAAATGCAGCCGCCACAGCCAGGATTCGATCCCGCGACCTGCGGGTCAGCAGCCGAGTACCTTCGCCACTAGACCACCGCGGCGGGGCACCGACGGCTAGAGGCGACTGGCAATGCCTGACGTGCTTGCCTAATTTTTATTGGGTTTTTCTCTCTTTATCTCTCTCTATGCACCACAGTGAGTTAACTATAGCGTCTGTTGTTAACTATAGCGTCTACCTGTCTGTTGTTAATCTGTTTGTCGATACATCTATCCAACTGTTTCTTATGCGAGTTGAACGAGTCCTCTCCTCCGCATTACAGCCCAGGCGCCCTGAGGCTCCGCTTCAGCCCGGGATGATCCTGCCCGCGGCATGGAGCCAGTGCCCGTCGATGACTGCCGTGCGTGCCAGCAGCAACAACTGCAGCTACAGCTGCAGCAACAACAGCAGCAACAGCAGCAACAGCAGCAGCAACAGCAGCCGTCGTCCCCCGCCGACGGTGGAGAGAACGACGAGGAAGGGGGCGAGGACGAAGAGAAGTCCATCCCGGTGGCCTTTCCGCGCAACATCCTGCGCTGCCTGGTGCTGCTGCTGCCCGTGTCGGTGCCAGTGGTGGTGTACGTGCGGGACGCCGACTCTACGCGACGCCTCTTCCTGGTCGCCTTCGCACTCTTCCTGCTGCTCGTCTTCTCCTGCGTCACCATGGCGCTGGTGCGGTCCCGCAGCAGGGCACATGACGACGACGAGGAGGCTGCGCCCAGGGTCAGTTCCAGAGCGCAGCCTCGTCGTGCTCCCAGCGCATTTTTGGCAGCGAAGATTTTTTTTTTTTGCTTTAGTCGACCCTTAGGCCACGCCGGCGTAACGCTGGTCACTTGGTCTTGTGGTATGGCGACAGTGAATCTCTGTAGGAAGGGAGGAGGGCTGCGCCGTGCCATGAGAGGTGTTGCGGAAGGCAGTGCCTTTCTGAGAGGGGTGAGAGTGAAGCACGGTGGAAAGGACGAACCGATGAGAGTCAGCCAACGGGACGCAAGAGGGGCAACGGTGAAGCTGGGCGGAAAGGGCAAGTTAATCAGAGTGCGCCAATAATAACTGTTGGGGTTTAACGTCCCAAAACCACCATATGATTATGATAGACGCCGTAGTGGAGGACTCCGGAAGTTCCGACCACCTGGGGTTCTTTAACGTGCACCCAAATCTGAGCACACGGGCCTCGAGTATTTTTGCCTCCATCGAAAATGCAGCCGCCCCCGCAGTGAGGGTGCGCCAAGTAGGGCGAGGTCGTAACGAGGCCGAAACCACGTCAGAACCTGTCTCTTTGCGAGAAGTGGGTAAGTGAGGATCTCGGTGGAGTATGAAGGGAAGTGTTGGTTCGTCCAGAGTTCACCCTTCGAGAATCAACACTGCTCGTGCCACTGAATAAGAAGCTGTGCGACGTAGGCAATAGAAAGGCAATAGACCAAGGGCGTAGCCGGAAACTTCTTTTTTTTTTTTGCGGGTAGGGCGTCTTAATCATACTTTGTGTGCGTGTATATCATTATCATCATCAGCCTGACTACGCCTACTTCTGGGTGTAGTCCGGCTGATGTATCCCCACAGGGAAGCTGCCGTTTTTCGGCAGCATGAGGAGATTTGATCTGAACAAATTGTCTTCGCATTTAAAAAGATACTGAAGCTGTAGAGGCTCTGGGTTATTGTGCGAACTGAAACAGCTTGACAAGAAAAACAACCGACCAATTTTTTTTTTCTTGGCGCCATAACATTTTTGTTTACAAACATGCAAATTAGTAACCCCTGTTCGTCGCACTCATTCAATTCTATATATCAGAAAAGAATTTGTGTGTTATATACAGCCCGATGGATGCAATCGCACAAAACTTCCGATAGGCGCTACTGGTAAGACAACAGCTCCTTACAAGCCTGTTTGCTGAAACGTTGACTTCAGCGGCCCCCCTGTTCAAACAGTTTCATCACTTCAAGCTTCTAATAACAAGTGGTTTGGTGTTTACTGTAGCTAAGGTCATTTCACCCCACACCGACTGTGTGCTGTATGTGCTTTTACAGAAAATGACACATGAAGAAAAAAACGTAAGGCGTTAATGGTATCTTCGAGGCAGCATCCGTCATTTACAGAATACACGCTGGATGACGCCGCAAAAAAAAAAAAAAAGGTTTCAGATAAGATTACTCAAGCCACTGATGACGATGAGCGTAGCTTGATTCCTAGAGTCAAATTCCAAATTAACGGCCATCTCGGAGGGACATAAGGCAAGGGAGGTTCAGGCATTTTTCTTTAATTCTTGAGTTTCTTTTTACCACAAGTGTACAGCACACATAAACAACGAAGATGTAGTGTAAAGGCTGCACATCGGCAGCTTTACAAGTCCCACCTCCCCTCGAAACACAAGCAGCATGATAGCAAAAATGTCATATACGTACACTTGAAGTAACACTGAAAAAGAAATACATACAACAAAACAACATGCGGAAATTTAGAAGTTCTAAATGGACAGAAATGTATTTGTCAAGATAGAAGTAAGAAAGGTCACACTGACAATAACAGTTGGAGCGATGTGCTTTTAAGAACCAAACCACTCACTTCACCAAAAGCACCATAAGCAGTTTGAACCCCAGGAATAACTAGTTGTCTCGAGCCAAATCTTCGTGTTTCGATTCAAATGTCTACACGTGATCAGTCCACGCGTAACGCGTGGTGCACGCGTCGAGCGCTTGTCGAATACGCCTGTGCAATAACTTCCGCCTTTCTGTTGACAGGCCGGGCGCCCGTCTAGCCGAGGCCTGCCTTTCCTTCGGGCCATGCCGTACCGCGTGGGTGCGCGGGCCCCTCCCCGCTACCCGGGCTACCGGCTGGCAGGCCACCAGCAGCTGAGCGCCGCCCGGTGTGCAGCGCTAGCCGCGGAGGACCCACCGCCCTGCTACCTGGACGCCCTGCGCTGCCCGCTGGCGCAGACGTGCAAGGCGCGCGACACCGAGACGCCGCCACCCGCGTACGAAGCCATCTCCTGAGACTTCTGGCGCGCCGTCAGCGAGCATGGAAGAGGCGCGACAAGCGCGCACTTAGTGGACCAAGCATCCTGGGCTGCCACTGGGCATCTCGGAGGACGAGGCATGGCGGTGACCGAGAAGGTGCGATGCGGCCCATTAGCTCCGCCGGTCGGGATAGCCGAATGTGCGTGCTTCCTGTGAAGCCGGGGGCGTGACAGGGCTATGGACACGGATGAAGACCCAGGGTTTCCAGCACTTCGCGCCGAGTTGCGCGAGAAACCGGTGCTTGCGTGTGTGCAACGTCAAGAGTGGTCTTGATCTGCGTCGGAGAGTCGGTGCCTGCGTCTTCAACCCACGAGAGGTTTCGGTGTCACGGCGTTGTATACCGTGCGCCGATCCAGGACGAATGATTCCGGTTCGAAACGAGTGGTGCGGTATCCATATCATCACAAATGGAAGCGAAAGCGCTTCGTATTCCCAAAGTACCATCTAGCCTCCTCGTGTTTCCGAGCTGGCAGGTGTGAGTCATCATCATAACAGTAGAACAACTCCTGCGAAGCCAAGTATGACTAGCATGTGAAGGAAGACACTGAATTTTGTTAGTGAACGGCACCGAGCTCACACGGTCACAAAGTGTAGTGAGGAAGAAGTGATTTTGCTTTGTGCGCGGTG
Organism: Rhipicephalus microplus; assembly: GCF_043290135.1. NCBI lineage: Eukaryota > Metazoa > Arthropoda > Arachnida > Ixodida > Ixodidae > Rhipicephalus > Rhipicephalus microplus. The sequence continues at coordinate 61,268,645 of NC_134703.1, forward strand.
GCGAGCTCGGCGTATGCGCAAACGGTTGCGCATGCTCGCAGACTTCGTCGGGGCTAAATATACGCCACACCCACGTGCATTGATACGACGTACTGCAGTGGAGGCAAGCGATGACAGCATTGTGACACCGACAGAGACCGAATGTTTGTGTGTGCGCGTGTTTACAAACGGCATTGACGCGTGTACATAGATGAGCGTCAGCGCCGCACGATCGCGATGCAGTTTTGACGGGTTTCGCTTTTCCTCTGTCGCTGGTGACATTGCGGTGTAAGGGTTCGTCCGCAACGTTACCTACTGCAGTGCTGCCGAACCGGGCAGTGCTTAACGTTATTCCTTATGTGTTCCTCGCAGCGAACACAAACGACAAGTTGCACGCACCTCCTGCCGCGAAAGAGCTGGGCAACCAGCGCGAGTTTAGAGTACCCACGGGTCTTCAATATCAAAAGTCAGCCGAGTGCTTTAATATCGACAAAAACTGCCCTTGTACAGAACCGAAGCAGTCCGACGAATGCCGCTTAGATGCTAAAATATATATTTCTTTTTCTCGCGGCACTTCTTTGAAACAAAAACCGCACTCCCCTTTCCCCCAGCCCCGCCCAGAAGCTTACGCCGTAAATGCGCTGCCAGATCCTTAGCGAACGTGTCAGTTGCAACTTATGCAGAGTGCGTTTTGTGGCGTTTGGATTTGTAGACCAATGTGTACACGTTCATTTTCAGTCGTTAGGTGCCTCGAATGTAGTTTGTATGCGTTGACTATTGTTAACAGTCGTAATAGTATCGTAAACACGTAGTCACGGTTCACTTGTTTTCGCTGCGCGCACATAAGTGGTCTTGCATCTTTAGTCGGCCTCAGGAGTGGACTCACGCAGTTACCTTGCAGTATGAAAAAAAAATCGCACGGGTGACCGGTAGGGCGATGTTTTCACTCTTCGCCCTGCATCGCCGATTGTACAGTTCTCTCGTTGTGTAAAACAAAACAAACGTTAATAACGCCGTACACTTAGCACGGTGCGCGAGGTCGCGATATATTTTCGCCTTTTTTGCACCGTACCTAGTCAGGCGCACTGAGTACATCGGCACTGCGCAGTTTATGGTGATTTAGTTTCCTTTCGCGTCCCTATTAGAGCAAACTCTTCGTAGCTTTAGAGACCTCTATAGGTTTGCGTTACTCGACTCGAGAGTTCCCCAGATCCAGGCTTGGAGGCACACTGCCACACGCACAGTATATAGGTTGAAGGCTCCGTTCAGTTGGTGGGAAGTCTGGACAGTTGGAGATATTGTCCCGTAAATTGTGTATCATGGTTTTTTTTTATTTCTTTCCTTCCTTTTTTTGTATTGTCACGATCGCTTAGTAAGGGCGTCAGCGAAAGGTGAAACACTTTCGTGTCAGTGAAACACTGTGGTGTTTTCTTATTAAGCACAAAAAGAAAGGACAACACACTTTGTTTTCGAAGACAAGTTTTGTGTAAAAACACTGTTCCCGGCGAGTTCTCAGGCACGTATTCTTGAAATCAAATGCACTTAGATGCTGCGAAAAAGAACTGTCCTGGTTTGTTGCAACAAAACCTTTTGATCGAATATATTACAAAATTTGAAAACGGCAGAACCTCAAATTCGTGCGAATTCGTGTTTTAAAACATTTCTCTCTTTTCTTTTTTATACAATTCGCTTCTTCCGAATTCATTTTTTTTCACTACTTCCATATAATGTCGTTCATTGATTGTCATACTGCAGGCCTTACCTAGATTATTGTAACACTCTTTGATGCGTTTTCCCTGTTTCCTAACAAAGAAAGATAATTCCAAACCTTACTACTTCTCCGGTGAAGCGGTATGAAAATTTACACATTTATAAAATAATCATTTACCCATAATTTGCCTAACGTGACATCATATGTCTACGTCGTCTCATGCGAATCAATGAAATAAAAATGTCTGCCGCGCCGGGGCTGTTACATCAACTCAAATACTCAACTGTTACGTAAGTGCAAAGTAGCACTGAAAGCATAAAAACCGTTTATTACTAACAGTCTTACCTATGTGTATAATTATTTTGCTTTCTTTTGTATACATTAGTAAAAAAATACCGATATTACTATATCCTTTCTTGATGAATCAGCGTGCACAGGGTTAGGAGAGAAGTATAGAGACTCGGTTCTCTCCTAAAGACTATATGCGGCCTGCAATCTGCAAAAGCCAAACTCACTCACTCAGTTAAGTTTTCCTGACCACAAAGTACACAATTCAAGTGCGAAAACACCTAAAGATTTCGGCAAGGGCTAGCACAAGGAACACGGACGAAGTGCAGTTTTAAACGTTCATGTAAGCACGTTGTCGCATCGGAAACTTTAGCTCGATTTTCCTCCTTCTGTTCTGCTAAAAAAATTTGTTGTTGCCCAGTACATTCACGCATGAAGTTTATATTATCAAAAAATGGTATTATTTTGCAAAGACATGGCATTCCTTTTAATTGCCGTTTTGTGACGGGGCAAATGAGGTTACGAACGAAATACATCTTATTTTACAAGTATTTCTACTGCGTGCCCGCCTAGTTTTATTCTCAGGTATTCGTAAATGTCAAAGTTGTGAAGGCGATTTTTTAAAGCGGCGTTATTTGTCAACAAAATAAAAAGCGAATTTTGTTTAAGTTTGTAAGAACACGTAGATAATGTACACTTGTTATTGGCTTCTGTTGTTTCTCCCCACGGAGCTAATATCAGCCTTGTTTCGCTCTAAACTAAACGCTGATGCCAGTTCCCTGCTGCCAAAAGAAAATAATAATACAGATTTAGGTTATTTTCCCCTAATGACGTCAAGTACATAGTGCGGAACAAAATTTGCATTGTAATTGGTGTATTTACAAACTTCGAATTAGTGTTTAAGTACTTTACATCACAGATATTTATTTAGATATGAATCCCCCTTCCCCCTTTAATTACATTCAATCAAACATTTCTCTTTGAAACAATCATTTCCCTCAATGCTCACTCCAAATTTTCTATATCAACCATTGCAATTGTCGAAAATCCCAAAGTAAGGTTCACCTGAACCTCAATGCACTGCCTCTGCACGTCCGAAAGTATTCGACATCTAACATACTCAATTTGTGTTATACCAGCCTCGCATGTCTCGAAATGCAAGAAATCACGAGCGGATTCAATTTAAACAAAAGTTTTATTATGCTAAAACAAACATTTGTAATGCTGGGTAGGCCCATACGTTAATTTTTTTTAGCTGACGTGTCCAAACAAAAACAATCACGCGTTCTCTTCAAGCAAATAATAATCAATACGCCACAATTTTTAGGTGACAATGTTTCATTATTGCCAAAAGCAACACCGTTACCAATTTATAAAACCTGTTGCATGTTTACCTTTCCTTATTTAAAACTGACAGGCAGTAATTCTCTTACAACACAAAATAGAATAATGATTGACAGTGGTCTTTTATTAAATGCTTCGGAGTATATTCAATGCCGTTACAAATCCTTGCATTATTTCGGCAAATGTATAGAACGTGCCTACAATTTACAAGTGACGTACAACACCCGATGAAACCCGAAAGCACAAGGCTCTAAAAAAAAAAAAACAGGCGCTACTTGTACCTCAGGTGTGAATGGACAACGACTTTCGAAAATATTGCCGGTCAACTATTGTGTTATTAGCCACGCGTCACCCAAACCCTTGAAAAAAAAAATGTCCTTCGTTTTCCGATATTTGTTCGTGTGTGTAGTAATTTGTGTCGTAAGCATTAAACGATCGTTTAGTTTTTTTTTTTTTTGTTTATTCTCGTAGATTATGACTGATAGGGTAAGCGAGATTGGCTGTCAGCCAGTCAGCAGTGACATGCGAATCACCTGTCAACATTACTCTATATGGATACGGCCCTACTGTGAATGTGGGTGCCTCAAAGAAAGGGCACTTCTCTAATATACTTCCGAGTGGTTTGAACACGGTCATATAATAACATCCGAATTTTTGGAAAAAAAACAAGTGAATAACGTTTTTGTATGGGCAGTTCCAGTATTCAAAGTATAGTGCAAGGCTTCGCCGCAGTAACAGGCGAAACAATGCATTCCAGGTTAATGAGGCTTAACGCCTGTAATCAACACTGCGGTTGCGTTTCTTTAATTACTATCAGTATTTGTGTTCGGCCAGTGCTTAAGGGCTGCTGCTCATATACTCCTTACCTAGCTGATGAGCATAAAAAGCAAGTGTTATACGAAATCATTACAAACAGCAGTTGTGGACCTAATATTAAAACACACACATACACACGCAAGCGCACACAAATGCCACAAATGTCAGCTGGGCAGTGATCAAATGATATATTAATTTATATTAAAAATTAAATATTTAAAATAAAATATTAATTTTAGTGTGGGTCGAATTGATATGTTTTTATAAGTGTCATGTTAAAGATGTTATCCTCTATAAAACCTCGTTCAAAGCAGAGATGATAGTAAGATTTATGTGCATAGCAAGAGAATCGTGCTCTTTTTCGAAGCCTGAACAAAAGGTTCCAAGCAAAACGAATAAACGTTGAATCGTTGTAGAGCAGCAAAAAAAAAAAAATGTACAGATTCGTGGGTCCCTAGGCCAACCATCAGGAAAAACAGCTAGAAGAACTTGCGCAAACATACTTGAATACAGTAGGTAAGGATTAAGGTTTACACGTAGAATTTATTTTACTCGCAACCGCAGAGGCGATGGCGAACACCGTAAAAAAGGCAATATTAAAAAACAGAATATTCAAACAAAAATCAAAACTATGAAAAAAAATACAACAGTACACTTTATTACAGAAACGGCATGTATGGTTCACAAATATACTGATACAAAAATAACCAAGACATTCGTAGGATTCAAAAAATTGTATGTGGCGCCATCTCTCGGCGGCAGCGGCGACGTTTTGCCGTAACTGAACGAGAAATTAGCGAAAAAAATGATATCTGACGAAAAAAAAAAAAAAGAAGCCAGTTACCAAAAAAGAACAATGCAGCACAGACTCACTATAGCAACTTGGTAAAATTTCATTCTAGTAAAATTCTGGTAAGTTTTGGTTTTGGTAATTAGCTTTGCCTTAATATGAGTAATAAAGCGTTTTAGAACATTAAAAAACCAGCCAAGCGTCACACAATGCGAATCGCGTAACGATTAAACGTCCAATGCTCCAACCCATTAAAAAAACCCTGTTCTTGATCACCTATTATTGTGACGCATACCCACTTCAGGCATAATTCTTCATCGGCGTAAGCCACTGCATAAAAAAAATTGAACTGAATTCCTTGCAAATGCGTAAGCGGATACCACGCTTCTCTGGAGATTGCCGAAGGATAGCATAGTAAATGCCGGCCTACTACTCATAGTTATGATTATTTATGGAGTAGTGGGTACCCATCAAGTGTGCTTGTAGCAGTTACCCGAATAGTGTTGGAAAAGTCACTGAAAGGACTCTCTTCTAGCATTCGCTCTGTCTGCACTGCGCGTTCCACGCCGGCCTTGCGGTTTTTTTTGTTTTTATCCATGCCTTCCCTAAAAAGGACCAGTTCGCACCCACGCCATAGTAAGAAGTAAATAAATCCGTTTTTAAAAACATATTTCTACGTGATTAACTTATAAATGGAGCTCGAGGAACACTCCTTCTGGTCCTTGGCTTGAGTCCTGAATCATTCATATTACAGGCAGAATTGTCGTATCTATTGTGTGCATTTAGAATACTTCAGCCCAGAATTGAACCTATCACCTCAGAAATCGTCATCGTCATCAGAAACACAACACCACCGGAAAACATTTAATACGAATGCAACATTCTCGTTTCATTATGCATGATCTTCGCATATATAGGTTGCTTACTGAGTATACACAATCTATAACTGATTAATTGCTTGAACGAATGTGAAACAAATAGACCCGGAACAACGTAAGAATCTATAAAAAAGAGAGATGACACAACTTCAAGTTTTATGCACAGTAGTTTGCCGATCACAGAATTCTACGAGTGAATATTGTAATGATTCAGGCTTCACTATGACTTACTAAAAGATACTTCTATAACAGATCACAGATGAAAACAAAGATGCGTGGGAAGTAGGGGAGCGTGGGAGGCTCCCCGACGCGCTGTGTTTGGAGGTAGCTTAGCAGCTGCTGTGTCAGTTGTCACGTGATCATAGAGGGCGGTGGCGAGCTTCGGGCTGGGGCGGAGCCTACGTGCCACGACGTCGCCACAAAGCGCCTCAGTATGTCGACGGTGCCTACCGCTGTTTACAAAGATGGAATAGGTCTATAAGCTACCCCAGTTCGTGAGCAAATGGTTAAGTCATTCGTCCTAACGTACCTCCTGGCAATCATCTTTGATCAGCGTCGTATGGAAACATCAATGCAAGAAAGCGACGAACCAGCCAGCTCGTCCCATAAAGTTTTGATCCCTACGGGAGTAAACGAACTTTACTCGGTGGTACAAGTTAGGCGTGTACTATTAAGTTCGACGATCAGGGGAAGCGCCTCGATGCAGTTTCGGCAGCAGAAAGAACGCGAAGCCTGCAGTCGCCAGAGTGAGCAGCACTGGTGCTCAGCACCGTTGCTCTCCTGTCTTCGCTAGCTTATTTCGGCGAACAACCGCAGTAACCGAAGCGTGAAATTGGGAAGCGTGAGTAACGCGTGGTCTACCGGCTGGGCTTGGGCTTATCCACTGAGAGGGAAGTTTTTATTTCTTCTGTTTAAAGAAAACTCGTCGAAAAAACGTCTAAGGCCTTGGTTTCTCTGTACAGGGACAAAAAAAAAACAAGAAAAAATTCGTGAAAAGGGCAACATCAAGTGCACTTGCCAGTGTCGCAACAAACACGCACCAAAATGAACAGCTATTGATACTGAGTTATTTATTGATATTGATTTTGGAAGACAAGTCAAAATGAGCATTTATTGGTGATTTTTCTAAAGTTTACTTACCTGAAATTTTAATTTTTGTTCGCCATAGTTAGTAGGCTGTTATGAACTCGGAGGATTCGTTAAAAAAAAAGGGGGTGTGGATTATGATTTACGTATGATTATTTTTTTTTCGGGTACAGAATCGCGGCAGAAACTGTAGTGACGGCTTCTGCCGTAAAATGAAGACACCGCGGTTATCTTTGCCACGCCAATTCGTCGGCCACCTTGTTGCAGTGGAACGTGTTACACGGAAAAAGATGCGCAAAAGTTCTCGGGCGGAGAAACTTTCTTCGTCGGTTCACTTCCATTCCTCGCCTTGTGCACACACTCACCGCACGACGATCAAACCGCGTGGTTAGAAATCAGGGGACGAAAGTCAGCGCCATTTTCTACAGCCCGTAAAACGGTATGGTTAAGCACTACGCGGAAGAGCAAGCGTTATTAATAATACTAATTTGTGAAGTTTTATGCGCCAAAGTCAGAATATAAATATCAGGTCTGCCATACATATATATGCTCGAAAGCTTCGGAAATTTCGACTCACTGGGGTACCTAAAGGTGCATCGAAATCTGAGTACATGGGCCTCTGAGGTCCCGTGGATGCAATAAGTGGTGTCAAAATATCATTAGCACGTAATTAATAGCAAAGGTTATTTGATAAGCAAATAAATGCGGGATACTCTATCTCAGAGGAGCCACTTTTGAAAGAAAGTATGCGAAAAGTCTTCTCAACGTTTGGTACTCCACAGCTATTCTTGGTAAGGGGCCGATCTACCACCAAGACGTGTATGCCTTTCCGGTTTAACGAAACGTACCCCTCACTGCCTTCCATATATATATATATATATATATATATATATATATATATATATATATATATATATATATATATATATATATATATATATATATATTAGGGAAAAAGACTACGTTCGAACGAAGCATCGACAAGCAGGCACTGTATATTTCATGCATTGAGCGCAATCAGCAACGACGCGTCATGTCACAAGCATCGCAACAAGTCGCTGTGCCCTTTCTTGACTTTCTTTTCGACCCTTCGAGCTCATTAATTCCTCATCGTTCAGCGCGAGGGTCTTTCACTTCGCTCTCGCATACGTCACGAGTTTGACTCAAGACAAAGTAAACGCCATGGACGCTGGCTGGGCTCTTCGAAAGTGCAAAGCCGTCGCCTGATTGGTGCGTTTTAACCCGCTGGCACGCATACGACACGAGTTTGACTCGAGACAAAGTAGACGCCACGGACGCTGGCGGGGCTCTTCGAAAGTGCAAAGCCGTCGCCTGTTTGGTGCGTTTTAACCCGCTGGAACGGTAGACGTTCCGTGCTTCAGGCTGTTACCAGCGCTGTCTCCAAGCGAAACGCGCATGACTGAGAATACGGAAGGATGACCCACGAGCTTAGCATGCGAGCGCGTTTGTTTCTCGATTTTTCAGTGGTAAATAATGAGTCGCGAGCGTCAAAGTAGCGTGCGCGGGACAGCTACAGGACATGATGAGCATGAGAAAATTATTAAATGATAATAATAATATTTACATATGGTGTTTCACGCCCCAAAACCACCACAAGATTATGAAGGATGCCACAGTGGTTGTCTGCAAATTTAGTTCATCTAATGTTATTTAGCGTACACTGACGTCGCATAATACGTGGGCCTCTGCAATTTCGCGTCCACTGAAATGCGACCACCACAGCCGGGATCGAACCGGCGACCTTCGGGCTGGCCACCGAGCACCCTAACCACTGCAGATATCGTGACGGGTATGATTAAAGGAAGAGCATGATGATTCTCTAGACGAAGGTCGTTCACTTTCTGTTGAAATTACAGATATCTCATCATGAACGACAACGTTTAGACTTGTTAGCCGACTAATTGTTGAAAGGTCGCTCGATAGCACCCCTGTGACTGCTGATTACATGCTTTATGAAGTATAGTTCTAGACAACTTCAAGTTTTCATCACGTGACATGAGTGCGCGTCGTTGTGGGAGAAATCCGGACAAATTTTGGCTGTTTGGACTTTACTGGCATTCACCCTAAAACTCACTTCAATTGCGTTTTTATGCTTTTCTCCCAGTCTAATTACTGTGGCATGCCATGGCCCGGGAATCAAACCAGCGCCCTCTTGCTAGCGTTAGTTAAGTAACTACAACCCCTGCGCCACGCCATCGCATTTAGAGAGAAAAGAGATATTGTTTTCGTGAACAAGTTAATACAGATCATGCTGAAGTAGGATTATCGCAACATTTCGCTATCTATAGCGCAATCGGGAAGTAAACTTTCGTTAACACACATCGGGGTCATCCTGTAGTCCTCTCTATCTTACTTGCTCTGTTGCGCAGTTCGCGAGCAAAGTTAAGTTATAGTCAGCGCTAGTGCAGATTTCTCGCATTGAGCAATCAAGCCGGAAGTTGCTGGCCTACGGACTTTTCCTGTGCTAATGGACTTATAAGTGAAGAAGCAGATGCTGTAATGCGCTTTGCCACATCTAGCTGTGTTCCTTGGCAACTCTTCGGTCTATACCACTGTCGGTTGACCCATTCTTTGTTTCTTGAGAAGGAATATTGCCCCAGCTGTACATCGAATGGTTCGATTAGCCATGCATCTGCACTCCAATGACTCACTGCCGTGTATTTATATTTCTCCAACAAATGTGGACGCGTGTTGTACAGATATTCTTCTTGGTTCCTCGCACAATGGTTCGGTTTTCATTACGTTACTTGGGAAGGACACTGTGACGAGTTCGCTAAATTATGCTGTGCTGTTCGTCATTTTAAGCCTATACACGCAGCTATTTTGTCTCGGGAAACGATGTACTTATCAGATTTCGGAGGGGTTTTCTTATCTCATAGACTTTTGTATGTTTATTCGTTTCTTTCATTATTCTATTCTTTCTTTCCTGAGCCCCCACTCCCTACGTACATGGGCGGTGCATATTATTGTCCAGAGAAAAAAACTTTTTTTTTCCACACCAGGTACCTTAGGAGAATCGCAACTGTGAGGAGATGATGTGATTGCGGAATGTAAAGATGTCGATAAACATATTCTGCGTGTACCGGAAATTTTGATATCCCGTCTATTGAGGATGAATAATATAAAGAAGACTAAGCGCGAATAGGCCAGACACAGAAAGAAACACACACATGTTTTTCCTCATACAGAAAGGAAGCAGTACTCAGAGGTTCCCCTTGAATAGGGCCTTTGACGCCTGTATGCACGTGTGGATGTATATGTTGAGACTAAGTAAAAGGACATTACGTAGATTCACACCCTGCCTCCTACAGTCGTCTAGTGGGCAGTCACCACGTCGAGCCGCGCTGTTTTTTTTTATACGCAGTCGTGATGAATTCGCGCCGCAATCAACACGTTCACCCCCGACACCTTTCGACCTTACTCACCCCACACCCTTTGAAGCACGCGAACCTCTTCACACAGATTGTCTCACGAATCGAGAAGCCGTGCCGTATATAGGCCGGCACATCTCACCATAGTCCTCGTAGCTACTGTGCACAAGTGTCGCTTAGGTCCGGGCGATGCGAATTTAAAGGGAGAAGATAACGTGAAATGCTTTACATGCAGTGTTTGCTTGTACAGCGGCTCTGCGATTAGCGGTTTGGTGTTTGTTGATGCACGGTGTCGTCGTCACCGGACTTGCACAGAACCGAACGCCTCGGTGTCTCGCCGGGTGTCAACACGTCGGGCAAAATAAAAAGAAGCAAAGTACACTTCGTTAAACTGTGTGTCTCTGTCTTACTGCCGAATCCCGCTGCGACCTCTATAGCGTCGCAAGCGCGATGACCGCTAACCACATCATGTGGCGCTGCCCTGAATAAACACCCTCTTCCTCCTTACTTGAAACGCCTAATTTCTAGTGAGGAGCAGTGGGAGGCGGCCTTGCACGGCTCGAGGCCCAATATTTAGGATAGCATCGAGGAGTGGGCTGAAAGGGTATAGACGAGGCCTACTTCAATAGTTCCTCCCCACCACTCTTTGTACTATTGCGCTCTTGCCTTTAACACGAGACAAACAAAGTTGTTCGTCCGTTCGTTTGTCAATCAATGCTCGTAGTTAATTACTGTCAAAATTTTCGGAGCCACTTCGTACATCAGAATATATGTCGCAGCTTGGGCTCCAGAGGAAACACTCCTGGTAGCGCTCTCCAAAGCGCCGAGGAAGAAGAAGCATCGTCTTGTAACAACGAACAACAAGAAACTTCGGATGTAGCATTGCAAAAGGTCCCGTAGCCCGGGCTTTCTTTTTTTTTAATAAAGCTGCACGCACTGAGACCAGTAGTACATGTATGACTCATGAAGGCGTAATTACCCACCGTTATAGCTGCAACGATCGACTCATATTTGATGACAGATGTATCAATCTATAATTTGTTTGTTCAACAAACAAATTGCTTGTTCAACAACCCCTGCTTGTTCAACAACCCGTTTCATCATGTTTAATGCAGACTTTATTTTAAAAGTTTCTTTCAAAACCAAGTATCCTATTTCTCTCTTGACGATCATATTTTGTCCACCCACTAAAACAGGTACCATAAAAATACACTGCTAAAATTTGCAAGCAACACAGGCCTTGCAGTGGACATGCAATGTATATGCCAACGTAAACACCTTTAACAGATATTTTTGGCTAATTTTTTTTCTGCGGGTTCAAATAGCATCATCCCTTCTTCCATCGACGCTGTCAATCAATGAGGAAAGGTCCGAACGTGTCCTAAAACAAGAGGATTATCTTAATAAATGGTGCCGGGATTATGCCCTACAACAAGCATCCGTCTGATTAAAAGGTACTAGTATGGCTTCTTTCATATACTTTGCTTGCTTGTTTATTTTGAAATCCCCACCCTTACACCTTCTTACATATCAGCATTATAGCTTTGTTCTTTTTTCTGTTATTTTCTCTTCTTCACTGATTTGCGTTTCCACCTACTCTCCAACAACGGCAAAGGAGATATGAAAATCAAAATATAGAGAGGAATGAGCTCGTCCGGGCTCTCTGCTCTGGCTTGCCAGCGGCAAAAGAGAAAAGACGGAGATAAAACAGTTGAATAAAATGTAATAATATAACAATTATATCCGAAATCTTGCATCCCAAACACACGACATGAATATGAGAAACGCCGTAGTGAAAGGCACTGGAAATTTCGGCTATCTGGTGTTGTTTACAACGCACTGACATCGCGCACTGTATACAGTACATGGCAGTAAAAAAAAAAGGAGTACACAGTAAGCCACAATCCCACATAGGAGGAGGAGAGTAAAAAACGCTGCACACAACACGCTGGATGGATTTAACTAATAAGAGAGAGATATTGAAACATTTATTTGCGACCAAGGAAGAAATGTCCGTGAGTGGGATCCTTAGTCCGGGATGCCATTTGCACGGGCCGCTGTCCTCGCTCGTCTCACGAGGACCTCTTGGGTCTTCGGATCCGAGCTGTACAGAGTTTCCCACCACCCTACAGTGTTTTGTTGTGCTCTGGGTTGCAGAAGTGGATGGCGTGGGCATTCCCATACCAAGTGGTACAGGGTGGCTGTTCTATTGACGCAGAAGCTGCACTGTGGTGCGTATGTGTCGGGATCTATCTTGTAAAGTATGTACGGATTGGGGTAAGACAAGGTCTGCAGGCAACGCCGTGCTACCCGAGATTCTTTACTGAGCTTTTAAGCTTTTAAGATGAACTGCTGGCGCCATCTTGGGCAGCACTTCCGAAACGCGGTGTCCCTACGATCCCCAAGTGTCCGCGGCTCGGGTTGTTTGTTTCGGCTGCGCATACGGCCTTATGAAATGTTTCTACAAAACAGAATATCGCATGAGTGCTTACAAGTATTTCTTCGCCGTTCAATCCATGCTTCTGCCAACTATTGTGAGGCGCAAAAAGTCGTTCCACGTGTAGGAAAGAAATTGTCAGATTGTGTCACTGCCACGCATACGTCTCAGGAAAGTGCCTTTTCGGACACTGTGAGACATCGTTGCAAGCTTCCTTTGTCTTAACCTTTTAAAGGCAAGTGAACAGTGATGTTCCTGTTGGCGTGTCGGCGTGTCACTGTTTTTTTTTTTCGTGTGGGCATTCTTGTTCTGTAATTTACGATAGACACAACGTATTAAGCCGTTCGGAGTACCTTCCGCTCTATAGCATCGAACTGGGCTCAGTTATTTTCCTTACCATGATATATCTATCTATCTATCTATCTATCTATCTATCTATCTATTCTAAGGCACGTGATTTCGACTCAACACGAACGACACGAATTGAAAACTTCTTGCTTGTTAGGGAGAGTCTATTCGCACCTCTACAGCTCGGGGTCACGTGACCCAAAGTTGAACGTCACATGTTACGTTATTGGAAAAGCAATCGGCTTCAAGTGACCACGCCTTGTCAAGCAACTTTGAGGTCAAGTGACAAAAAAAAACTGGGTTGGGAGATTTCTTCACGGGAGAGACGAAAGAGGCATTTGATATTTGATTGATATGTGGGGCTTAACGTCCCAAAACCACCATATGATTATGAGAGACGCCGTAGTGGAGGACTCCGGAAGTTTAGACCACCTGGGGTTCCTTAACGCGCACCCAAATCTGAGCACGCAGGCCTCCTTCATTTCCGCCTCCATCGGAAATGCAGCCGCCACAGCCGGGATGCGAACCCGCGACCTTCGGGTCAGAAGAGACGAAAGAGGCAGGGAAGGCGCGTTTTGTTGCCATCAACACGCTTCCACGCTGTGTGCCCTGTCGGATTAAAGAGCCCGGTAAACGAAGCCCACGTAGTCGAAGTCACTTCTCAGTGGCGCTCGTGCACGTGTCATTTGTGGTTGTGTAGGTATGAGAGTAATGAGTCTTGTCGGGGTGAGGGCCAAGTGTGTTGTGTATGGGGAGGCTACATGAACGACCAGTCCTGCGTACGCCCCGTTGTGTGGCGGGCGGCAAAGATGCTTAGGAACATGCTTGTCGGCATTCGCTGATACGACTGTTAGCGTCATACACTTTACATCAAAGGAATCTACTGAAGTCTACAGGTGTACAGCCCGGAGTCTTTCAGATGGCCTTTCGGTTGCCTCGCGGCTTCTAATTTTACATACATACACATAATACATGGCACACTCTGGCACCATGTATTCCCATATCTAGTTGTTGACAGCCCACTATCAAGCATTTAACCTTGGCGGCTTTGCATATGCGAGAATTTTGGCTCTTTCAAAATAGTGGCGATCGGATAACGCCTTCAGTGCAGTTCGGAGCGCGCCTTTTCGGTGTTTCAAACATATGGGTTGACCAGTGAACTGTACTGTACCACTTTATGCACGGCAACACACTCGCCAGTGAGACGAGCGCTTGCTCTGGTCCCTTGCCTATCTGCTGATCGATCTGAAAGTGTCGCGGGGCAGAATCCGTGGTGGTAGCATTCTCGATGGAGGCAAATATGTTTGAGACTCGTGTGCTCAGATTCAGGTGCCCAGTAAAGAACCCCAGGTGGTCGAAATTACCACAGCCCTCCAATACGGCGTCCCTAATAATGTGATCTCCTCTTGGGATTTTAAACTCGGACAAATATTATTACTATTCGGCCGAGTTGCGACGCGTTGTGAATTGGTGCAACACAAAAGAAAACTGAATACCGCGGCGCAATGAAGCAAACTCTAAATCAAGCCACCAAGTTAACGAACTACGCAGCATGGATGATGACCACAAGAATGTAAGATAACTTCAAATAGTGCAAGCGAACCATAATGTAAACAAAACGGGTCTTTTTTTTTTTTTGTCACGTGGCCTCAAACTCGCTTGGCAAAGTATAGCCAGTTCAGTGCCACTTGAAGCCGATCGCTTTACCAATGAAGTCATATGTGACGTTTACATTGTGTCACGTGACCCCAAGCTGTTGAGGAGCAAATAGGCTCTCCCTGCTTGTTAGCTCACCACCCGAGGTCACCTGCACACCTTGACAACTCCGCTATTTGTGATGACAGATATAGCATAGAGAATTCTGTTACAGGACCAACAGAAGAGTAGGAGTGCAGAGAACCTTGATCGCGGCAGGTCATGCACACCACATAAAAGGAACGTACTTAAAAGGCGTGTTCCGAATATGGGAAACCTTCACTTGTAACAGAAACTTCAACATACACAAGCTCAAGTTTCCAGAATTCACAGCTTTTGTCTGTCGGTGCCAACAATGTTTCTTCATCTACAGATTAATTTTAATATGTTCTCCGACAACACTCTTCTCATTCCACAAATCCATCGAGGGCTAATGAAAAAATAAATGTTGTTATCTTTGTGGAATCGCTTTACTTCACGAAGCGTTTTCAAGCGATGAACAACATTTAGCGCGTTCGTTTTTCTTTATACCGGTGGAGACATATACTGCTCACGCCGACAGTACAGTTTCCTTAATTGCCTCTGTCCTCCGCGGTAGTATACAGTGATTAAGGTGCTTGAGTAGCTACCAACCCGAAGGTCATGCACGGGTTCAATCCCAGCAGCAGCGGTCGCCTTTCGACGGAAATATAATGTTGTAGAGGCCAGTACATGTACAGTTGTGTGTCAGTATACATTAAATAAACTTAATGTCAAAATTTCCGGAACCCTCAACTACAGCGCGACTCTTAATCATAGCGTTGTTTCAGCATGCCAAAACTAACATATTACTACTTTATCTAAATTCCCTACGTCCTGGCTCACATCTTTTTTTTTTGCCCTTCAATCATATCTACCTATCTACTTTTATTTTTCTTCTTACTACCATGCAGCTTTCATTCATCAACACTTTAACACTAAAGTGTTTTATGCTGGGGTCCACCACGGCTCCTCTGACGAATTTCCGTCATGGAAGTGACGTTGAAAAATGTGTACAAAGAGGTTATAAAGAAAAAATTCAGAAGGCAAGCATCTTCACGCCGAATCGAACCAGCACCCTCTCAATTCCCAGCGCACGGCGCTACCACTACGCCACAGAGCGTACGTTGTCTATAATGCTAACGGCAAGCCAATTCATATATACACCATACACCATTTGGCAGTCGTCAGAGCTTCGAAACTTATGCGCGTTTTCGTTATCAGTGGCGATATGGCGCGGCAGCATTTTAACACACATATGGTGTACAGTAGCGTAAATTCGACAGGACACAAGGACAAGAAGAAACGCGACAGGCTGGCGTTCGGCGTGCTATACAGATCGTCGCCTCCACGATGCGTGGTCTCGCCGTGCGCGCGTTCATCAGACTTACTTCTGTTGAGGAAGGCGTTCACTTATAGCGCGCTGCCGCGACCACGTTTACGAAAGGAGCGCGCTGCTGACACACGACGCAGGAATAATTGTGACAGTTGTTCGCGCTTGTCCTGTGTATACTTGTGCGCTCGTTTCGTGCGTCCTTCTTTCTGTTTGAAGAACACGCCTTAAGTATCGAGCTGCGACAGTTGTTAGTCCGCGCTTGTCTTGCTTGTGTGTGCTTACTTCGTGCATGCTTTCTGCTTGAGGTCTCGTAGTGCACTGCCCCACATTTGCTACGCAGCGGTCTTTGCTGATTAAGGAATATAAATTCCTAGGACTTAAGCGCGCGACTCTAGACGACTACTTCATTGCGAGTGCATGGTAGTGCTCCCCGACGCGACCAGGCCCACCGAGCTCTCCTTACATTTATCTACCAAACGGTCCTGGCCACCCGTTTATAGATGTTCTTTTTTTATTATTTTTATTCGTGTTTTTTACTCATACTCGTCGAACTCTTCGTCATTTTTTTCATTCCTCGTCTTCTTTCCTCTTTCTTCCCTCTAATATTTGTTTCCTCTGTTTCTTCCCTCCTCCCGAAAGAGTGAGCAAGCGTTGTGCCCCTCCAGGTGGCAGTTGCCAGCTTACTTTCTCCCTCTTTGCTCTGTGTCCTGGACGACGACGAAGTGTCTATTTCATAGAACGCTTGTACCCTTGTCTCAAATTTTCTTTTCGTTTTACCACAAATT
This sequence comes from Rhipicephalus microplus, assembly GCF_043290135.1. Taxonomy (NCBI): domain Eukaryota; kingdom Metazoa; phylum Arthropoda; class Arachnida; order Ixodida; family Ixodidae; genus Rhipicephalus; species Rhipicephalus microplus. The sequence goes on from NC_134703.1 coordinate 61,285,548, forward strand.
CTGGGAGCTGCCGCTCCCGCCTTGCGAGAATGGATGAAGAAGCCTCTCAGGATTTTCGAGGTGGACAACCGCTACGTCTGGCAGCGGCTAGGAAACGAGGGACCACCTCAAGTGGCACAGACAGCGAGTCAACGGAGCTCTATTCCGACGGTTTCGAGTCATCGGATGACGACTACACAGTCGTCATGAACCGCGATGCAAAAAGAAGACTGCTACGAACATCGTCGTCGACGAGTATATCCACCGTGCAGGCTACCGCGCAGCGTTGGCCACACACTATACTCTTCATGGCTGTGGACCCTTCAGCCAACCTACGGCGGCTTAACAGGCAAGTCCTCTTTGCATACCTCGAACGACTTGCTCCAAATGAAATTAAAGACGTCAGGATCAACTCACGGAAGAATGTTCTAGCAGTTGATGTTCTACACCGTAGTGCGCTGCAAAGCCTACAGAACATCTCGGAAATCGACAGAGTTACAGTTAAATCAGTGATCCCCACTGACTGTAAGGGCAGTGTTGGCGTCATTTATGACGTGGACATTTCCATTCCCGCTGACGATTTTCCAATCTTGATAAAGCCAACTACAGACGACGTCCTCATCAAGCACATCACAAGGCTTGGTCAGTCACGATGTCTGAAGATTGTTTTTGAGGGAGACAGTCTTCCCCCACACGTCAAAGTTAGCCACGTTCGCCATCAGGTCCGTCCATACATACCGAAGCCCCTACAATGCTTCAGATGCTTCAAGATGGGACATGTCAAAGGAGTATGTACCAGCAATGTCGTGTGCCCGCGGTGTGCCGAACCTCATTCAGAAGACACCTGCCACGCAACTGCGTTCAAATGCTCCAATTGCCACGGCGCTCATAAAGCGTCGTCTAAAGATTGCCCACGAGTGAGAAATGAACGCGCGGTGCTGAAACGCATGGTGCGCGACAATTCAACGCACAGGGAAGCCGCTGCTACTGTCAGGCGACGTCGGCGTCACCACAGAAGATCATCACGCAACGTGACATCTGCCGATAGAGACCCGTCATCTCAAGCAAGAAGAACTGGCCCCCCATCGTCAAGCTCTGTGAAGACGGATACACCGAAAACAGAATCAGGGTCAAGACTCCCACCTCGTGAAGAGTGGCCATCACTTCCACGAACACAGCCTGTTTCAGAGGTGCATCGATCCCCGCCAACCTCGATGCCATCACGAACCACTGATGAACAGACAACTGAGGATCGCCAGGTCATCAACATGTTGCAGACCCTTATGAGCGCAATGTGCATGCTCCTAAGCAACATGAACACCCCATCAGCGCAGAGCGCACTCCAAGTGCTGGACACTTTGAGTCCGGTGCTTGCAGCTCTAAGGTAAAACGATGGCCCGCAACATGTTGTCCTTTCGAGAGGAGGTCAAGAACGCATCTGTCCTTCAGTGGAATGCCAGAGGACTTAGGGCGCGTATGTCCGAGTTCCGGCAATATGTATTCACGAACCAGTTCTCGATAATTGTGATTTGTGAACCGAACCTGTCAGCTCAAATGAGACTGTCTGGATATGAGTGCTTTATGTCTTCTACCCACGGAGAGCGCAGCAAGGTCGTTGTGTTCATACGGCACGACTTTGCTTATGTTCATCACCCTGTACCCCCTGACGAAGAAAACCAGTACGTTTGCCTAACAGTAAAAAACAAGATGACCACATTCACTATCATCGGAGCCTACTTACATCCATCAAGTCGTCTAGACCGTGAGCGCTTGCGCGGAATTTTGAATTCAACTTTCCAGCAATGGGTGATAACTGGTGACTTCAATGCCCACCACTACTTATGGGGGAGCTCCAGGGTCAACACTAGAGGTAGACAGTCAGTGTCTTTCGCTTCTGAATGTGAACTTATCCTCGTGAATGACGGCAGCCCTACTTATCTGCGCGGATCGGCCTATAGCAGTTGCCTGGACTTCACTTTCGTCTCACGCTCGTTCACACGCAGAGTGCACTGGTTTTCGGATTTGGAAACAAGGGGTAGTGACCACATCCCAACATACCTGAAGATTGACGGCTTTCCAAGTCTCAAGTCCTCCAGGGCCGTCCAGTGCACCGATTGGCAAAAATACAAGTTAATCATGGAAGACTATGTTGGCGCCTCACCTTTCAACCTAGAGGACGCAATAAAGAGTGCCCTACAGTCAACGACGCGTTCGCTTCCGGTGAGCTCATCTCGCACTGATATGGACATTGATCTCGAGAAACTCCGAGCGATTCGTCGTCGTGCAGAACGACGTTATAGACGCACGAGGTCACTTGATGATCTGAGAGTGGCCAGACGCACACAAAAGAAAATACAGCGTCACATGGACAAGTTGGACAAGTAACGATGGGTATCTTTTTGCGAGTCTTTGGATCCCAGAAAGCCTCTGTCACTAATCTGGAGAACTGTCCGGGGTCTTCGTACAACCATTACTCAGCGCTACCCATTAAAATCTCTGGCACTTCACTTACGCTGCAAAGAGATTGATGTCGCAGATTCTTTCTGTCGAAGGATTGCCTGCGGCTCAAATTCAACTGAGACAAAGACGCCCGACTTTTCTGTATCCTCACGTGATCCCCGAATGGAGATTTCGTTTTCAATGGACGAACTAAAGGCTGCGCTTGCTTTGTGTAGACGTTTTTCAGCGCCAGGACCTGACGGCATCACTTACCGCGCTCTGTGTCACCTAGGAGATCAAGCTCGGCAGGCACTCTTGCAGCTGTATAACGACTCCTGGCAAACTGGCATGGTTCCACAGGAATGGAAGTCAAGTCGCCTGATTCCACTTCTCAAAGCCGGCAAGTCACCCTTGGACATTTCCTCTTACCGCCCGATTGCCCTCGCGAGCTGCGTGGGAAAAGTTATGGAAAGGAGGATTTTAACGCGTCTGGAATGGTACTTAGAGTTCTACGAAATATATCCAGATGCCATGTCCAGGTTCCGACGAGGCCGCTCGTCAATTGACAATGTAGTTGACTTGGTGACATATGTAGAACACCAGAAGGCCTGCAAACGGTTATCTGCTGCTCTGTTTCTTGACGTTAAAGGGGCATACGACAATGTCACCCACGAAGCCATTCTCAGCGCACTAGAAGGAGTGAGACTCGGTGGCAGGATATATACGTGGGTTCAGAGCTACCTACAGAATAGATCATTTCACGTGCAGGCAGAGAATGGCCCGACACCCAAGTATTACTGCAGCCGAGGAGTCCCGCAAGGCGGAGTGCTAAGCCCGACGCTGTTCAACCTAACACTCATTGAACTAGTCGGCAAGCAACCAAGCAGTGTACGACTTTCCATCGATGCTGATGACATCTGTGTGTGGACATCAGGTGTGACTCGACTTCAACTTCGCGCTCGACTTCAGAAGGCAGCATCAGTGACATCGTACCACTTACGCAAACAAGGGCTTGAAATCGCAAGTGAGAAGTGTGCAGTCGTGGCTTCCACCAGAAAACCAATGTCCACTTACGGCATATCAATTAATGGGCAGTTGGTGTCATGCAGCCGGAGTCACTGGTTCTTGGGAGTCGTAATCGACCGAAACCTGTCTTGGACACCCCACGTAAACTACGTGAAAAAGCGGCTGACTGCCATTTGTCACTTATTCAGGTTTCTTGCTGGGAAAAGTTGAGGAATGTCTGTCGAATCTATGTTACAGCTGTACAAGGTATTATTTACTGGATTCCTGCGGTATAGCCCACCTGTTATATCTAACACGTGCAAAACGAACCTGCGCACAATCCAAAATATTCAAGCCCAAGCGCTTAGGATATGCCTTGGTTTACCCCGCTGCGCATCGACAGCTGAAACAATTGCCATTGCACAGGACTACTCGATCATGACGCACATCACCATTGAAACGATGCGTACGTACCTCAGGCAACATGCTAGGAATCCTTCCCACCACTTGGCAATCCTCGCTACTGAGAGGCCCCGCACGAAATTTAGTGCAATTGACTGTGCTCATCGTGCGTAGTTTACGTCAGGTTTTACGCCTGCTGAGAAACTGGTGTATCCTCCGTGGTGCCTGACACTTCCACAAGTACGTGTTTTAATTCCAGGAATACAGAAAAAAAATCAAATTTGCCTTCATCAGCCCTAAAACAATTGAGCTTGAGCCGTCTGCATGAAATGTACAACAACCACGTGCACATATACACCGATGGTTCAACCACAGCATCTGGTTCTGGTGGTGCGGTGGTGATTCCAGCTAGAGGAATCACTCTGCGAATCAAACTGTCACATGTCACTACGTCCACAGCGGCAGACCTTGCGGCTTTGCGTGGCGCCCTAGAGTACATCAAATCCCAAAGACCAAGTAAATGGGCTGTGTTTTCAGGCTCGAAACCAGCCCGACAGAGCATGCAGTCAGTCCTTCGACGAGGTTGCCATGAACAATTAACTTACGAAGTTGTCAAGCTTGTTCACCACGTCACAGAAACAGGCCACGAGGTCAAGTTTCAGTGGCTTCCTGGCCATTGTGGGATCAGTGGCAATGATTCCGCAGAAAACGCGGCTCGCACATCGCACCAAGAAAAACACACCCTTCCGATTCCTTTGCCAAGAACCGACGCTGCAAAGCAACTTTGTCACCTGGCACGTAGTCTGAGTCTGCAGGAGTGGAACACCCCAAGCATAAGACATACGAGACTATACCAAATAATCCCTCGACTGGAACTTCGACCTCCATCCGGACTTCGTCGACGTGAAGCTTCACTTCTTTGTCGCCTTTGGTTGGGGGTTGCCTTCACAAAAGCATATAGAACCCTCATCGGATTGACCGACAATGCGGAATGCGACGTCTGCTGCACCAAAGAAGACATCGACCATCTGATATGCCATTGCCCTCGATTTGCCTCTGAAAGACAGAAGCTTACGGACGCATTGCGACAATTGGACGATCGGCCACTCTCTGTGCAGATGCTACTGGAACACCGTCATCGCCTTTCGTCGGCTCAAAAAGCAGGCAAAACTGTCTTGTGCTTTTTGAGGACTACAGGCCTATGTGACCACCTTTAACTTTTGTGTAGTGCCACCGCTGCATACGCGCCAGCCGATTGACTGACAATCCTCCTTTTTTTCTCTCTCTCTGTTTCTCTTCTCTTTCCTCTCTCTCTCATCTTTATGCCCCCTTCCTATTCCCCCAGCGTAGGGTAGCAAACCGGGCATGTGCCTGGTTGACCTCCCTGCCTTCCTTCTTGTTGTTTATCCCCCCCCCCCTCTCTGTGTTTTTGTGTATCTGTGTATGCAAATCAAATAAATGAATAAATGATAAATGTGCACTGGAAGTTTCAAGCTGCTTGCCATTCTTAGCGTGAAATTTGTTACTGTTGCTGAACCAATGCACAATAAACGCTTAACTATTTCTGTAAAGACATGTTTCACTTTCGCGTTATATCGATTCGTGTATAGGGGGTCAACCACGTTTTTCTCTATTATTTTGTCCTAAGGAGAATCCACACACTCCGGCAACCATTCGCCTGAATCAGCGCATCTCTTACTTAACGTCGTCGTCATTCGTTCTGACAAGACAGAAACAAACAAGCGGGCATAAACAACGCCGACGACAAGAACCGCAAGTTCGTGCGGGCTGTGCACGACGAGGAGACAACTGAAGACGCTCCAACAACCGCTGACTCGAGGTTGCCCGAGACCGGATGCTGAGCCAGCGAAAGGAGATATAGTCCTCACACACCGACGACGGGAAGGCAACGGGAAAGCCACGAACAACGCAGGAAACGCTGTCGTCGCTCGCCGCAAACATCACGACGGCGAGCGGAGATTCGCTTACTCACGGCGCATCCTGTTCCTTTCCGGCCGAAAGTGCATCGCGCGTCGTAGACACGAGGTCTAGGCGTTCGCCACATACGAAACAACCCTTCTTAACGGTGTTGTCGTCGACGTGGCGAAGACGCTCGCTCGCTTCGCAGCAGCCTCGTCGGCAGCGCAACCTAACTAAGAAGCCCGAGTCGAAGTTTTGTTATTGGTTAAATCTCGTACCACGCCAGACAGCGAATGATGCACAAGGAGGGGGTTTAGTCAGGGAAACTTAATAGACGAAATGCGCGAGCGAGGTGGGGACGAACGAGCAAACTGCGCGTGCGGTGTACACGGTTTCGGCAAAACGATGTGTCTATAGTAATCACGTCAGAACCAACTGCGTCTTGTGAACTACACAAACTGGCGAGACTACACAAACGATAAAATTACGTGTTAAGAAGATTTTGAAATCGTATACGCATTTGAAGCTGCCATGACAGTGCAGGAATGACGTATGCGAATTTCATCCCATGCTTCTACAGCTTAACTATAAAAACTCGCAGCGTCCCATATGCATGCAGCTAGAACCACTCAAAGGTGAAAGCTGTGTTCTTTTTGTTATCAATCAGTGTTTTGAACCTTCCCCCTTCTCCTCGAAAGAATTCTTCACCTAACGTAGTTATGCATTGCAACCGGGCTCAGATGCATCCCAAGCTTTCTGCGCACCTCGTCTGGTCCTGCACTGCATCCGTGATTGGCCCACCTTTGACCAAGCGACGACGTCATGTGATGACGTCACCGCGTTTGTGACATCATAGTCACGTCACCTCGTATGATCACATTAGGATCACCCGCGTCGACGCCGACGGCGAATTTTCGCATTTGGTGAAAAACTCAAGGCTTTCGCCTTAATAAGTGTTAAGCGATGAATAAATGATTGCTTGACTTAGACGTGCCTTGGATAAATGTGACACGGGTCGTAGCACTTTGTTTAAAGTTAGAACTGCAGTTACTCAGTTACTGCCCGACATGTTTGCCTGTAGTGCGCGATAATGATGTACGGTGCATTTCTGCACATGACCACTAAAATTAGTACGAGTTTGAATGCATATGAAAACTGACCTGGAAGTAGCATATACAAACAGCTTCCTGCGCTAAATACACCGATCTAGCTTACCGTCGTCGCGAAGATGGAAACGTTGGGCATTTTCTTTTGGTGTGCGTAATGTACGCAGACGAAAGAGAAAAATTAAGCAAGAAACCATCAAGTCTAGACAGGCGTCCCCCTCACATTACAGAAATTAGTTACCCCATGGAATGAAATTCATATTTAAAAAAAGGAGAACATGTTTCTGAAAGATTTCTTAGTAGACACCAGACTAGATAAGCGCTTGTGATATACAGCTCTGAGTTGTTATATACACAATGTTTTCATATACTGTGGGCAAGAACTAGAAATGTTTGCGAGGGGGGGCTTTATTGCCCTGTGAACTTCTGCGTGTGAACTGCATGCATTACCATGTTTTTGTTGTTGTTTTTTTAACGTGATGTGTGTGTTTTTAGCTGCTCGTTGTACATTTTGAGTAACCATTATTTTTTGTCACTGCAGAACTTGTATAAGTGCAGCAGTCAAGGTGATACAAACCTTAACTTCTCCACGGCAAGACAGAACAAAACAGAAAACCGACATCCGCCTAGCAGACTTTCAATGCGTGATGCTTCTAAGCAACAGGAAATCTTCGAGTATAAGCGTTGCCAACATCTCCAACATTGCCATTTTGCAATGTGCGCGACGGCCTAAATATCTAATAAGCTTATACGCAAGCGTTTTCTGGCATAGAACGCTGCTCTGAAACCGGCCCCAAACTAAGTGAGTAGACTAATAAGTGTTTCTGTATAATCAGCTTGTTAGAGCATATTATGTATTCTATAGGAACAACGGTCTTGACTCCACGCATATCGGAATAGCTGCTCGCGGTCACGCTCATTACACGTATGTACATGAGTATGTAATGAGATGCCATCTCTCATAAGTTCGCTAAAAAATGTGAAGGTCACTCAATAAATGTATGTCGCGCTTCAGGCTTATAAAATGTCCCTCACCCGGACTCACTTGCACTCACGGCTCGATCATACAGTGAGTCGACTCATGAGTATTGGCCTCAGCTAGGTTTTTCGGAGCATGTTTTTAATGTTCTTTAACATCAATACTACCCGTAACATGTGCACTAAGTGGTGCCTTTCGATCTCATACCTTGAAGTACTAGTTATTCGTGGTCGCAATGAAGTAAGGACATTTTTATTGAGATAGAAATTATATGGGCCCTCTCGGCTGGATGTTGCCACCGGCGTCGGCGTCGTTCACCGTATATATATATATATATATATATATATATATATATATATATATATATATATATATATATATATATATATATATATATATATATATATATATATATATATATATACGTGTCCACATATGAAAACGCAAGAAAAAAAAATGATCCAGATAAAAAATGACAGCTTATCCACGGAGTGAATGACGATGAGTGGGGCGAAGCGTCCTTCAGCCCGTCCGTGCTTCCGACCCTCCGTGAGTCCATCTAGTGAACACTCCAAGTACCGCTACCTCTCATCTCGCAACCCCTGTGGCACATACCCGCTCTAAAGCGGATACATACATACATACATACATACATACATACATACATACATACATACATACATACATACATACATACATACATACATACATACATACATACATACATACATACATACATACATACATACATACATACATACATACATACATACATACATACATACATACATACATACATACATACATACATACATACATACATACATACATACATACATACATACATACATACATACATACATACATACATACATACATACATACATACATACATACATACATACATACATACATACATACATACATACATACATGCATACATACATGAGATGGACGGACCCACGCCATAAGGAGCCCTAAAAGACACGGCGCACGGAATCAAACATCCTACCTCTTGCTCGAGAGTGCGAGGATCCGATAGCCACTCAGCCACGAAGGAGACCCACTTTCAACGTTCAAACGCAAGCTTTTTGTATCTACCACTTACCGCTGGCAACGCCCATCTCGTGGGAACTATCGTGTTTTCAGCATTACCAGCGAGATGGCGCAATGAGCGCGCGTCACCAGATTGTTACGACGCGGTGGCACATGCTCTCATCTCCCACGAGTACTTTGCCCAGCAGAGAGGAGAGGAGGGTGGACGCTCACGCATGCGCTCGTTTATTTAGCGGCGGGGAAAATCGTACGCCTTGGACTTTCAGCGGAACGATTATGTTGTAGTTACCGGGCGCACAAAGGTCACTGCGCTCACTGCGCAGTCTCCGTTTGCGAAAAAGGGCGTGCTTTTAACACTCAGCTAAGTAACAACTGAGACACTTATTCGCGTTCATCTGTACCTGTGAGCACGTTTTGTGCGTCATTTGTGCGTGAGCAACGCGGGCGTATGATTCGATCTGCTTGCCATTCTTCACGTGACATTCCAATTTGTTGCTATCGAATTCATTGCTTCACCTTTGCGGCAAAGCTGTGACTTTTTATTGGAATACGGTATTCCCTCGAAATACTTTATCAAGAAGCTCCCGATAAGGAATTAGCTAGGGCAGAAGTGGTTGTCAAGGCATCCGCCCTCCTGAACGTATGTCTCTGACCAATTATTGCTGAGCTGGCGTATGAACACTAGTGGGTTGAAGTATGTGTAAGTAGACGACTATAAACGGGAGCCGACATAAGGGGTAATAGTGGTGCTGAAGTTGAGTAGATGGAACTATGTGTCGGCAGAAGATGTGGAGCTCACTAAGACTCGCTCAAGAAATATATTTTGTGCTCTGTACTCACTGGGACTCAGAATCACCAACACTTTTCTCAAGAGAATTCAACCGGACTCAAACTCGTGGTTCGGGTCTGAGTCAGTCGACTCATGGGTTTTTAGTAATTTTGCCGACCGATGCCTGTGAGTGAGGATAAGAAACGAAATATAAAAGAACTTTCTTAGAGTACAGTAACGCTCACGGTCTTCAGTAAAGGCACGCTGTTGCATGCGACGTTCAGCACTTATTTTCCTCCCTGGTGACGCTGAAGCAACGCCAGCATTCTCGAACATACCACGTGGCTGGACATCTCTCTTTTTCTTTTCGGGCTTGCTTTCTTAACAAGTTTAAGGACGCAAGAAACGAAGTTACTTCGTCAGAAGCCTCTCTCTCGTCTCGGTCTTTCTCTTGATCGTTACGCAGAAACACACTTAACGAGTTGCCAGAGGAAGGAGGGAGGCCTGGTCATGGAGGGGGGGGGGATCAATCTTGCCCTGGGGGCAACTGTCCTTTTGTTCTAAGGCGATAAATTGACTTTATCGCGCAGCCGCTCTGGCTCTGAAAGGTTGCTGCTCAGCGCATGGCACGCAACTCTCGCGAAGCTGCAGTCTCTGAGCTCCTATTGTCTTGGACGACAATGAGCGCGTTACAAAGTCGAACACTCTCCGGGGAGCAAGAAAAGTTTCTTTGTTCACGCGTCCGAAGATTGGTGTCAGCTTATTCTTAGGGTGGGGGGGGGGGGGTACGCGAGTACACGTCACGTTATAAAAGTCCGAGAAACTTTATACGTCCAGTGATGCGATATGTATTTTTAAACGCAGATGCTTTTGGTGGAACTGGTGAGAGTCCCGATTTACACGGTGGCTCTATCTGCTTGTATTCTTCGTCTCGAGGTCAGGATTACCGATGCCAGGTCCGAACAGCGTCTACTATAGAAACCATAAAACGAGAAGCACGTGCGCAGTAAGATTCTGGCCAGACAGCCCCCGTCATGGAACTACGTGAACGCTTAGTGCAGTGGAGTCGTGCGGGGATGCTGGGACGTACTTGCCTGAATCCCTTGGTTCAATAAAGTTTTACCTCCTCCTCTCATCATCATCATCAGCCTTACTACGTCCACTGCAGGACAAAGGCCTCTCCCATGTTCCACCAGTGAACCCGGTCCTGTGCTTGCTGCTGCCAATTTATACCCGCAAACTTCTTAATCTCATCTGCCCACCTAACCTTCTGTCTCACCCTAACCCGCTTACCTTCTCTGAGAATCCAGTTAGTTACCCTTAATGACCAGTGGTTATCCTGTCTACGCGCTACATGCCCGGCCCATGTCCATTTCCTCCTCTACCCTAACAAAAAAGAAACACATATAGACAACTTCTTTGTGTAACTTAATGCACAGGCTGTAATATAGTTGTCGGTAGGATTGTTTCTTGGGAAGGGAGGCATGGGTTGCAAAACCGTGTTGCTTCGCGGATTGTCCTGGAGATGTAGGTGGAGGGGGGTAAGCTTGGTGTAACTTGGAAGAAGAGGGTGCAAGTGACCTTTCTGCAGCCCCCTGCCAACACCCATGGGCTGTAAGAAGCTGGCTTCAAATTTAAAGCTAGCAGTTAGCATATGAAAGCACTCTATTAGGAATAACTTTGTTTCAGCGCAACACAGCAAAGAACAAGGAAAGAACGTACACCGCGGCATTGACTCTCAACTAATGTTTCATTGAAGAATGGTGAAACACATGTGTACGAAGTGACATGCGAGGATGCAGAGATATATCAAGGCAGCATTGTCAAAATCTTTGTCATTAAAGAACAACAGGAGTAAATCAATTCATTTTTATGAAGAGCGACTGTTGGTTCACTAATATAAGTCTTGTGCCTAATCGTTATATCGTACGCCTCAGCGATTTCTCTTGTCCAATGGTTCACAAGTTTAAAAATTACGGGGATATCTTAAAAATGGAACGACAACCACAAGTCCGGCAATGGTACGGTAGGTGAATACCTGCAACCCCTTGAAGTGATAGCTCATGCTCTCTTAGTAGAACATCCACACAGTGTTTAGTTTGTCCAACGCACTCATGATGAAATCTTGCTGCAATTGAACATAAATCCGGTGCAATTGAACATAAATCCGGCGTGCTCCAGAGAAGAAGTGAATAAATATCACAACACATCCATGAAGTGAGTGATGATGAGTGAGTCGAAGCGTCCGTCCGTGCGTCCAGAAAGACGGACGGAAGCACGGACGAACAACGCACGGAAGCATGAACGGACGGAAGCCGCACGGTCACGCTCTCATATGTTGACACGGTACAGTGATGGTGGCGCCATCTGGTAGACAAACCTGCAAACGCTCCTTTTCGCACGTGGTAAATTGGATAAATGACCGTAGTTTCTTTCCTAAATGTAGTTGATGTAAGCATGTTACACAATTTACGTTTTTTTTTTTAATACGAGAACCTGCTTGTTTATGATTTATAGTGCGAGAAATTGAGTGTTTTCAACTGCTGCATTTAGCGCTTATTTAAAGGTTTTTTTTTTTATTATGGAGTTAGAAAAGGAGAGCAGAAAGGTGGGTCTTAAAATTAATCTGCAGAAAACGAAAGTAATGTACAACAACCTCGAAAGAGAGCAGCGCTTCGAGATAGGTAATAGTGCACTTCAAGTTGTAAAATACTGTGTCTACTTAGGGCAGGTACTAACCGCGGAGCCGGACCACGAGATTGAAGTAACTAGAAGAATAAGAATGAGGTGGAGCCCATTTGGCAAGCACTCTCAAATCATGACAGGTAGGCTGCCACTATCCTTCAAGAGGAAGGTATATAACAGCTGCATCTTGCCGGTACTTAGCTATAGAGCAGAAACCTGGATACTTACAAAGAGGGTTCAGCTTAAATTGAGGACGACGCAGCGAGAAATGGAAAGAAAAATGGTAGGTGTAACCTTAAGAGACAAGAAGAGAGCAGAGTGGATTAGGGAACAAACGGGGGTTAAGGATATCATAGCTGAAATCAAGAAGAGGAAATGGACATGGGCCGGGCATGTGGCGCGTTGACAGGATAACCACTGGTCATTAAGGGTAACTTACTGGATTCCCAGAGAAGGCAAGCGGGTTAGGGGGAGACAGAAGGTTAGGTGGGCAGATGAGATTAAGAAGTTTTCGGGTATAAATTGACAGCAGCAAGCACAGGACCGGGTTAACTTGTGGAACATGGGAGAGGCCTTTGTCCTGCTGTGGACGTAGTCAGGCTGATGATGATGATGATGATGATGATGATGATGATGATGATGATGATGATGAAAGTATTTTAATGGCAACAATGACAACGTTCGAATATGTCTACGCTCTGGTGGTTATAGCTCCCCCAGCAGAGCATTTCCTCCAAAGTCTGTATATCAACTCTATGGAAATTATTGATTGGCCGTTGTTGCTGTTGTGGCTCCCGCTACATTTGTTCTGCTGCTATACTATTGTCGGTGGCGGCGCCGCAAAGCCAGGCAACGTTGTGCACGGCAACAGTGACGTGAGACGTTCCGCTTGGGCGGGTAGTTTGAAGAGCGCTAATTCGATGCGGACCTCTAAAACGTGATTTTGTTTTTAGGTGAGCACTTCCTTGACACAAAAGTAACACTACGAGGTTCTTGCACCGCTATTGTAACAATCAATATCCATTTAATAGTTGCCTTTAGTGCCATCACACGTTGTTGTCCCACAAATACTGTTGTAGTTGTGTGACTTCAATTTGGGCCCGTGGACTGTCCTACAACCGCGTGGAAGATACAGGCGATGGTGTGAGACACGCACTCACTCTATGAGACATTTCTCGGCTTGCTTGCAAAGCGCGATCTACCAACGGCGCGCCTCATCCAAGCATCAGAGCCATACACTTCTGTAGGCTCTGCCAACAATCGAAGGCAGCGGGCATCTATCGGCGGTATGAAGAAACCACAAGAGGTTTTCGGGGCGAAGCTCCTCAAAGCGGCACCCGTTCGTTCCTCGTCATAGTGCGTAACCAGTCTTCCGCTTTGACCTGCAAGGTGGTGCCGGTGGGGGATTTCTCCTGTGCGTTGTTGAAGAATAAAAAATTCGGAGCGTGCGCGTTAACTAAAAGCCGAATTCTCCCGTCTCTCAGTCCCAATTAGCAGCCATTGGCATGTACATTGAGTACAATCTGACAAGAAAGGGTTTCTACGTTATACTCGCTGGGCGTAACCTTCTTGGTTTTAGAAAGGTTAGCGAGCGTTGGGCCGCAGTGCCATGAATACAGTGAACTAGTATATACCATGAACTCGGGGTGGTTAAAGGTGGGAAGTAGACACGAAGCGCAAGCCGTAAGAAAGTGTGCGTGTGCCACCTCTCGTTGAGTGCTTGGAACGTCCGCTGGATGGCGGTGCTTCTATATGCGGAATATATGATGAAAATATGCGAATTCGGCTTTTAGTTAACGCGCACGCTGCGAATATTTTATTGTTCAACAACGCACAGGAGAAATATCCCAACGGCACCACCTTGCAGGTCAAAACGTAAGACTGGTTACACACTAGGACTACGACTACTACGAGGGACGAACGGGTGCCGCTTTAAGGAGCTTCGCCCCTAAAACGTTACCAACAATTAATGTACTACTTTGAATAACGAAGCGAACTGACCTTTGGCGAGGCAAACAGCTTGTTGTTTCTTGCTGATTCGCTGATCCGTTCTTCTGACGACGTATTTTCTATGTGTTTAGCTACATCTTCCCTTCGCTAATTGTACTCGGGTCAATTCGTATGGAGTCGCCATTACAGCGGAGCCACCACCACACACCCTGTCGACACGCTCGTTGTGGACCGGTCGTTGAAGAAACCCGCACAACGCTAGAAAGACGTGGAAGGTAACGCTTCCACGCCTTTGGGTTAGTCGGCGGACAAATCCAGTGCAAGGTACAGTGGACCATCAACGTGCCTTCCGTTCCAGACAACACCACCGCACAACTGACGAGTGACGTTGTTCGGCTTCAGACGGAATCGGCGTCACATTTCAATGCAGTTCATTAGAGCATACGTCAGCCTGCACGTGGGGCAGTGGGAAGCGCACCACGATGACAGCGCACAGCAGTCGAGGCGAACGAGATCGCAAGCCTGTAAGTGGTTCACAAGTGCATCGAATACTTTTCTAAGCGACAGTTCCGAGCGAATGCACTTCAAAGGGATGTCGTCCCGCCATATAACGACAATCGTCACCTAGGTCGCTCGCGCTTCCTTTCTCCAAAAAACTGCGCGCTCGTTCCTTTTTCTATCCAGAGTGCTATGTCACGCTGTTCGCCGTGCACGCGCCCTTCGTGATAGCAACTCGCCGGGCGCGCGGCGATAAAGCGAGGAGAACACCTGAGATATAGACACGTGCAGTCAGCCCCGGTGTAACAGTGACTATGGTTCTCGGCTGCTGACCAAAAGGTCGCGGTTTCCATCCCAGCCGCGGCAGTCGCATTTCAATGGAGGCGGAATGGTACAGAGGCCCGTGATCTACGTACGTATGTTGTCAATGCACGTTAACACAAAATGGTCAAATTTTCCGCAGCCCTCCACTACGGCGTCTCTCATATTCATATGGTGGTTTTGGGGCGCAAAACCCCGGATAATAATTTAATGGAACTATATTCGTAGCCTGGGTTGGTTACGTCTTCTTTCCTGACCACTCGTTCCTCGCCACTCTCCTGACAGGATTGGATTGGATAAACTTTTATTTGGTCCTCCAAAACACAGATCAGGAATGCTGCATCAAGCTCATAAAGTGCATGCTGTTCGTGGTCTGGATGTGCCGGGCGTGCGGCGATAACTCAACGGCATGCACGCATTTGTTAAATGACGATTATTGTTTAGGGACAAAAAGACGCCCCATTAACAGCGGAGCTCTATGGGAGCCGTTAGTTGTAATCCGTCATTATAAAACTATCATGAACCGGTACCCGTTATCAGGGGTGTCGCCAGAATTATCTTTTTTGGGGGGCAGGGGGTTTCAGCCGTAGATATATGTATGTTCACGTGTGCGTGCGTATGTGGACGCGCATATTACACAAGCAAATTTTACCCATGCATGTTATGTACGTACTCTTCTCCATCTTTTGCTTCGCTCCCAAATGCGTGCGCTGATTTGTCCAGCGTCGAACGGAATAACTCTGATGGGTGAGAGGACGAGTGCAGAGAGAGAGAGAAATAGGCAAGAGGAAATAGAAAAAATTAGAAATTCTTCGCGAAAAAAAATCCTGATAAAGCAGAGATCGAGCACGTGTACTCGCGAATCGAAGGTGGGCATCGTAAACATTCGGCTATATCCCGACACGCTAGCACAGCGTAACATAGCCCTGTATTGTTTAGTATACGAAGGGGATGGGAAAAGGAAGTGAGGTTGCGAAATGATGGAGAGAGGAAAGCATATAGCAAATAGAGAGAAAGAAAGAGAAGAAAAATGGGAAGAGAGAGAATCAAAAGGAGGCATAGACAAAAAGGGAAATCCGCTGGCGGCGGCATGTTGTCTTTTCATCCACCATCCTAATCTGTATCGTAATAAATATTATACGGTTAATGGAGTACGATTAACGTCCCCTATACTTTCCTTGGCTTAACTGTATGTTGGTTTTTATTGAAGACACACATGTGCAAAGATAAACATGTGAACTATTTTCTTGTTTCACAGCTTTACTCATTTCACTAACTTCCAGTTGAAACCCGTTGGTGTATCGGCGAAAACTAATGGGAGGCAAGTGGCTCAACTTCCGTCTCACCATAAAATTCTCAAATAGTAATTCGATCAATCTGACCCCTAATTGATTGATATGTGGGGTTTAACGTCCCAAAACCACCATATGATTATGAGAGACGCTGTAGTGGAGGGCTCCGGAAATTTCGACCACCTGGGGTTCTTGAACGTGCACTCAAATCTGAGCACATGGCGATAGTTATAGCGCGAGAACAAAACAACGACACAGAGACAAGAAGGACACGATGGAACCAGCTGGAAATTGTTATACGGGTTGAATTAGTGTTTTGTAAAACAGTTTCAGTTCGGCCTCGTTATATGACCAGTCGGGATTCATTCCTTACATATTCATGGCGAGATGAGGGGTCAGATTGCCCCACCGTGGTGGTCTAGTGGCCAAGGTACTCGGCTGTTGACCTGCAGGTCGCGGGATTGAATTCCGGCTGCGGCGGCTGCATTTCCGATGGAGGCGGAAATCCTGTAGGCCTATGTGCTCAGAAGTGTGGCAGCTATAACTATCGTCATGCCATACCAACTAGCCCAAGCTGCCACACTTCTGAGCACATGGGCCTACAGGATTTCCGCCTCCATCGGAAATGCAGCCGGAATTCAATCCCGCGACCTGCAGGTCAACTGCCGAGTAGCTTGGCCACTAGACCACCACGGTGGGGCAATCTGACCCCTCATCTCGCCATGAATATGTAAGGAATGAATCCCGACTGGGCATATAACGAGGCCGAACTGAAACTGTTCAACAAAACACTAATTCAACCCGTATAACAATTTCCAGCTGGTTCCATACAACGTTGTCAAATTCGAAGGCTTGACTCGTAATGGTCTTCAAACATACCGAACCGAAGAACAATTTTTAGCGCGGGTTTACTCAACTGTGATTGCGCACTTAGCTGTACTATCGAACAATCCACTAGGATGTCCAAATGAAAGACTGTACATCTATTTTCATGGCAAATTCTAACTCTCAATTCTAATTAATCTATCCCCTTGAAGTGCGAAAATTCATTCAAACTGGTGGTCATGGCTAACAAGTAGACCATTAAACAACAATTTTTTTTTTTTCGACTGCAATGTTTTGCAAGCGGTTTGCCACTGAACTTGAGCAAGAACGCTTCACCCGAAAGATAGCTGACGATTGTCTTCATCAAAAACGAGTGGGGTGTCAGTTGGCAAGGAAAAAGGCCAAGTTCTTCACCCTGAAATATCTGACGTACATTAATTGAGTGCGTTATATAGGACACATCATGCGTAATGTGTAAATTGGAGGGTGTAAACCGTGTAAACGTCACGCTCCCCTTCCGATCACCAGAATGAAATCCGTGCCGTGGTTCTGCGCAGCCATGTAAGTACGTATTGCCTCAAAATTATATTTCACGACGTAAAATACTCTCGCCGTATCCTACGCTTTGTCATTGTGTGACAAAGGGGTACAAGTGGCACGAGACCGCACCTCTTTCGAGGCAAGAAACATCGTCGCCTGCCTCCCGCTATTATCTCTCCGAAAAGATAGCGTCACGGGGCAACGAACACGCACGCAGTCGCCAAGTAGGCCCGAATCAAATTCACCCCACACACGCGGCGGCAGGGGATAAGGGCGAACGAGATAACCGGCGATAACCCTCCCTGATAGGTGACGCCACTTACGTCTGGCTTCCGACAGACAGCGCGGGGGCAGACGTGCTGCACTCTCCAGGCATGTCAGCGTTGTTGTGCAAAGTGCCCCGAGGGCTCACAGCAGCATGTGCAATCACGGTGAGTTCATTTACTGGGAAAAAAAGAAATGCGCTGTTCGCGTGTGCATGGATTTGAATACTTGAGCTATTAACGGTATCATATTTGGAGTTACGCCTATAACGGCGTCGTAAACAAGGTGAAACAATATTTTTCGCGCTCGCTGCATCGCCTAACTTGCTTCCTGCGCGTACAACAAATGAATGTGTCGTATGTTTAGAGTTTTTCCCGAAATCCACGGCACACAGGGGCACCAATACTGTAGCTGTGCCCTACGTCTTTCGGCGCAGTAAACAAGAAAGAGGTTCTCAGTGTGTTTTTGAGAGGTGGTGAAAAAATTGTTCCTCAAGCGAACAACAGATGTCGCAGCGCGTGCTAGCAGACGATTTTGTTACGAAACCCAGCATGCGTATCTAGCTAAAAACGAGCGAAAAGTTCGTAATTTTGGTTCTATACGGTGTTCCTTTCAAATTTTTGGACGTTAAAGGGTTCACCAAACGGCTGCACGCGCTTGCCGTTGTGGTATCGTTGCCAGGTGATACTATGGCGATTGTAAACCGCGCGGACCGCGCGTCCCCCACTTCAAAATTTCCTAAAATTAGGTCAGTTACGAGGTCGCCGGGTCACCTCGTCCTAGAACCGATGACATCACTGGGACTTTGCGGTAGACTTTCGGAACGTCAACGTCTCCCGGTGCCCTCGAATCATGGCGAAAATTGCGATCGTGGCAGCGCTGCTCTTCGCCTTTCACGGCCTCGCGAGGAACGCTTGTGTGCACAGGAACTACGGCAAAGGCAGCACCGTGTGCGTGTGCACCGAAGAACACTGCGATCTGCTCGGAAGTGTGGAGAAACAGGAAACTGGCGTCGCTGGCGTCTACGAAAGCAGCAAGGACGGATCTCGATTCCTCTCGACCACCATCGAGTTCTCGCAAGTCGACATAAATTTCACCGCTCTGCCTCGGACGCACAGTGTTATTCGCGTAACGCCGAACGTAACTTACCAGGAAATAATAGGCTTCGGCGGATCATTCACCGACGCTGCCGGCAGCAACCTGCTTCGCCTAAGAGAACCGCTTCGCACCCGACTTCTAGAAGCGTACTACTCGGAAGAGGGCCTCAACTACAACCTAGGACGAGTGCCGATCGCAAGCTGCGACTTCTCGATGCGCGTGTACTCCTACGACGACGTTTCCGACGACTTCGAGCTTGCCAATTTCAGCCTCGGACCCGAAGACATCAACTTGAAAATCCCCTTTATCCAACAAGCCCATGAAATGAACAAAACGGACCCCTTATGGCTCATAGCGAGCCCATGGAGCGCTCCGGCTTGGATGAAAACAAACAGTGACATGAGTGGAAGGGGTACGCTCCGAGGAAGCCCGAACGGTACGTATTACAAGACGTGGGCACAATACTTCATCAAGTTTCTGGATGCCTACAAAGATCACAATGTAAGCTTCTGGGGCCTCACTCCTCAGAACGAACCGACATCTGGCTTCGTTCCATTCTACCCTTTCCAGACAATGGGTTTCACTGCTGCTAGCCAGCGTGATTTCATAAAGTTTGACCTTGGCCCCGCTCTTGAAACAGCAGGCTATGGAGCTGACAAGGTGAAGTTGTTAATTTTGGATGATCAGCGGGCCTTTCTCCCTTACTGGGCTAACGTTGTCCTCGCTGACGCTGAAGCTGCAAAATACGTCTCCGGTATAGCCTTTCATTGGTATTGGAATCACATAAGGGGTGCCCATGTGCTCACGCAAACTCACAGGAGGCACCCCGACAAGTTTCTTTTGGCAACGGAAGCATGTGAAGGGTCGTCGTCTCTCTCAAAAAACAGGGTGATCCTTGGGAGCTGGAAGCGTGCTGAAAGCTACGCTTTGGACATCATCCAAGACTTGCACCACTGGACCACTGGCTGGATCGACTGGAACCTCGCTCTGGACACCATGGGCGGCCCAAACTGGGCTCACAACTACGTTGACGCTCCGATCATCGTGAACGTGACATCCAAAGAGTTCTACCAGCAGCCGATGTACTACGCTTTGGCACACTTCAGCAAGTTTCTGCCACGAGGTTCGAAAAAAATTGAATCTGAGCCAGCACGAAAACTTGACACTATAGCGTTCCTCAGGCCAGACAATGCTATAGTGTTAGTGATTCTAAACAGGCAATCTTTTCTGAGAACTTACACTATTGTGGATGAACAGCTTGGTAACCTGAATTATAGCATACCAGGAAATTCTATTCAGACTTACATTTGGTGGTTGCCCTAAGTGTAACTATCTTGACTTAGTAACTTATGAAACTGTCTTGCGTTTTAGGTGTATGTACGTTATTATATGTTGCATTTCCCGAGTTGCTCAAGCAAGAATATTGTGAAATTTCAACGGGAGGCTTGCTCCATGACATTTTTGTGTGCCAGTCCTTCTTTGTAGTTTGTTTGCATGGCAAGAGAAAGGGAATATTCATTTACTAGCTCACTATAGCCCTCTAAAATAGGTGCATTATGTTTAGGCAAGTTCCGTGTTCAAGGTTGGTGCCAAATTCAACTACCGCACTTCCTTCAATATTAGCTTGCCTGATTGAGGTAGATTCTTGTTATTAAGTGTCCTTTTAAAAAGCCTGTGATGTTTCGACTCGTGATAGTTAGACCCGTATTGGGGCTCCGAAATGTTGATTCTGTTGTTTTACCATTTTTTTAAATGGCGAGCGTACATTTTCTTGAACCATAATTTTTCCTCACCAGAAGAGTTTATGTGAAATCCTAGACTTTTATTAGACTCATTTGATATATTGTTGAAGTTTTATGTCTTGAAATACGCACCATTCTAGCTTAGTGGATTGATAATAGGGGCAGAGCAATGCTCTGACCACTCACAAAGCCCAAAAAGGCACTGCATTGGCAAAAGCATTGCTGCAACATCGCAGCTCTTGTTTCAATAGCCACATTCCAAAATACTTTGAATGCATTAATACTCATGCACAATAACCCAAGTGCAAATAATTTTGAGCGATCATAAGTGTTCTGTGTTAGCCTTCTACTATGATGAATATAGTAGCATCGATATTCACATAGCTGCTACATTGAGCAACAGCCATCATTATGTGTAAACAAAAACAAAAATCTGCGTACCAGCTTGGAGAGAGCTGGCTAACCGTTTATAAACATTCCATATTCTGCAGCAGCACAACTTTTGTGATTAGAGTTTGTAATTTTAGTTGCAGCTTTCTGTTATCCAATTGTAATAACTACATTGTGTCACAATTTTCACCTGATTAAAAAGGTTTATTTAGTGAACATGCACATTACTGTCATTAATATGGCTCTATTCCTTCAATCTTCGTGTGCAGTGTTCACAAAAATTAATAGGGCAGCAAAATATATTTAAGTGTAAGAACTGGTACGTGCTGCTGCTTGTGATAATCACCTCATGTCATTTTAAGTCTGGCCACTAAAGATTATCAGGGCTCTGATAAAAGTGAGTGAGCAAAAATTGTGTTTATATGACACCAATCAACGATGGTGGAAATAAAAAGTATGTGCAATATTACTAGGCTCGGTCCCTGCTGCCGGCAATTTATTCTTTCATCCACTCTACCTCGTTCAAATTTATATCATAACTACTTCAAATAACATCCTCTATACTTTCCTTGGCAATATTGTCAATTAGGTCTGTTAGTTCTCATTAATATTGCATCTAATAGAGAAAAATGGCTGAATAAAATTCCCCTTCTTTCCTTCCTAACCCCTAATTGGAGCATCTGATTTTGTAGGCACAGGACTAGTGCTCAACAAACTTTTTTTTTTTTTTTTTTAACACGAAAGTGTTTTATGTCGGGGTCCACCACGGCTCCGCTGACTGATTTACGTCAAGGATATCACTTTGTAAGTTATATACTAACAGATTTCAGAGAGAAAAAAAACACGAATTAAATGTTCTGTCATTGGGCATTGAAACAGCAACCTCTCAATCTGCAGTGCGTGGCGCTAACGACTTGGCCACGAAGCCTACATTGTGTAAACTGCTAACAGCAAGCTATTTATACACATGATATACTATTTGGCTGTCCTCAGAGCTCCATTACTTCAGCACGTTGTCATCATCGGTAGCGAGATGGCATGAAGAGCTCGCGTTTGGCCCGCCCGCTCTAAAGGTCGTCACCGCTCGCATTTCGCTAAGGGCCGCCTCCACAGGTCTCTCCTGTGCATGGGTTGATCATATTTGTGATATAGGAGAGCACGAAGGTCGCTTCGCTCACTGGCGCGGCCGCGTTTATTGAAGGAGCACGCTGCTCATACACGAGCTAAGAATTGTGACAGTAGTTTGCGCTTGTTCTGTGTATACTTTTGCGTTTGTTTTGCGAGTTTCTTTCTGTTCGAACAGCGTGAATAAAGTGTCGAGCTGTGACAGTTGCTTGTTCGTGCTCGTCCTGTGTATGCTCATTTCGTGCGTGCTTTGTGCGTGAGGTGCGTGCTGCAAGTTTCAAGCTGCTTGCGGTTCTTCGCGTGACTTTGCATTTTGTTGCTGCAGCATTCATTTCTTTGCCCTTGTGGCAAAACAATGCACAATCAACGCTCAACTATCTCTGTGAAAACACGTTTCACTTGCGTGTTATACCAATTACTAGAAGAAGGGATCAGTCGCATTTTTTTAACGTCATGTC
This sequence comes from Rhipicephalus microplus, assembly GCF_043290135.1. Taxonomy (NCBI): domain Eukaryota; kingdom Metazoa; phylum Arthropoda; class Arachnida; order Ixodida; family Ixodidae; genus Rhipicephalus; species Rhipicephalus microplus. Next base: position 61,308,391 of record NC_134703.1, read on the forward strand.
AGCAAGCCCAAACAGCTGCACTGATGTGATTCTAGCATGGCAACTGGTGACACACACATACACATACACACACACACTATATGTAGAATGTCAGCTGCATTCAAGACTTCGTCCTTAACTGAAGCCAAAAAGCATTTCAAAATCTACACTAAAATAATTTTGGCAGATCAAATTCAGCCAAAAAGGAATGAGAAACATAGCTGGGAAAATTAGTGCATAAATCAGACTAAAGCAGAGGCTGAGGCATAAGCTCGAGAACTTTTCAACTGAGCGTCTGATGTTGAGAATACTAGAAAGAAGGCCGTGCATTTGCATGCACATGTGTACACAGGCATGCAATATGATATACATATATAAGAATATATAAATGAATACTGTAACCATGAGAACTATGACTAGTACATGAATCCGGGATATTTCACAGCTTGGTCTATAAATACCATGATAACTTCTCTTCTTTTATTTCTTGAAGGACTCGTTTTTGATGACATGAAGCATTTTCACAATGCTTTAATAAGTTTAAGTGATAACCTGCAACATTTATAAAAATGAATAACTAACTTTTCCTAAATCAAATGGGCTGTTGTCTGTTCTTGACTTAACTTTTTGTTGTCACTTTATCTAGCACATTCCTAATTCAGTATTTCGTGTGCCTTATGTAATGCCACAAGCATCCTACTATAAATTGTATCTGGCTAAGAGGTGGAAATAACACGTGCTTAACATACAGCTATATTACCAAAGCTGTTAACAGCACTCAAACTGGGTCTCAATTTACAGTCTATGTTTCAAGTACACTTACTTTATTACCCTGAGAAATTGCTGAGACCTGCAGAAATTTGAAACCAGCTAAAATTGATGTTCTAATCCCCATAGCTTTCTTAATATAGCACATACTCGCAAAATCCTTGCGGCAGCACGTTCACGAAGCGAAAGTGTACATCATTTTCTTAATAACAATTTTTGAACTGCGGTGTTGTTTACTGGCCCTTTAAAAGTTGTAAAAAACACTTCACAAACGTCATATTTGAAGGCAGCACTAAAGAAACCTTGTCTGCATAAGATAAAAGAAAATCTCACGAGGCAACTGGACAGGCTCAAGTGGACCAGTTTTCCCGAGAATCATTTTCCATGATGGAAAAGGTTCTGCAGGACATGAAAGCAAAGGCAGGAGGCTCTGAGCTCAGTGGGAGAAAGATAGTACGAGCATGTATGGATGCAGAGTTTTATTTTTTCGGTTGTCAGCATTCGCACATTTTAGAGAGCAAGGCCAAAGGAGAGGAGCAAGACAACAGGTCAAGCACTAGGCCAAGGAGGTTGAATGCACTGGAAGTGTTACATTGGGCAAACTGGGCATTGTATGAATCACAATATGCTGCTGGATCATAAAGCTCCACCAAAGGGCAGCCATTTTTCAAACTGTCTTCACACTGTAGAGAATGTTGCTTGCTGACACGGCAGTGCAGTGTAATCTCAAAGTTAAGGTAATAAGGGTAACTAAAGAAGCCTAAATGATTACCAAAGCAAATGTCATGTGTCAGAAAGCCCTTGATCATGTTATTTGCCGCTGGGTTAGACTTCCTGGCAGTGCATCATTAAAATAATTTTTGCCTGCTCGTGATTTTTTTTTTTTGCACATGTTAATTTAACCACTCATGTATGCCTGTTTGTTTCAATGAATTTCAGAGTTGATAGCTTGCCCTGTATGTATTTCTTCACCTTTTAACAAACATCACTTGTTCTTGGACAATAATAAAAAAAATGTTCAAATTGCCAATATGTTAAATAACCACGAATAGGGAGTAAATAATAATTTTACATTTGTAATGGTAATGTTATTGACACAAGATACAATAACAAATCTTACGATGATAGTAGTTAATGGGTCATGTACGCACGTTGTCCCTAAAGCACGATTCTTTCCCCTGCCCTTTCCAGAAAACTGTCACACGAGGCACCATACCTGTGCTACAGAGGCTGTCTCATTCGGCAGTCAGTCATCCGACACAGCTTCAGCAAGAAGACCCAGAAATGTGGGAGCTACTCAAGGAAGAGAAACAGCGCCAAGTCTCTGGCCTAGAGCTTATTGCATCTGAAGTACGTTCCTTGCAACCGTTGCTCACAGTGTTTGTTCTGCATCTGAGGAGTTTGGCGCCTCTCTATCGTTTATAATATTAGCCTGTTCAGCATGCATGCTTATTGTAATTGGTCGTTTCTTCATGTACTCTGGCTTAGTGAAATGTTTGTGCAGCAATGAAAAATGTGCTATCCCGCATCACATGTTTGCGCATGTGGGACTCAAAGCTTCGCGGACGTGTAGGTTATCTGCTTTTGTAACCCTTGCTGTACAATTACTTTCAGAACTTTGCTAGTCAATCTGTCCTCGAAGCACTGGGATCTTGTCTGAATAATAAGTACTCGGAGGGATATCCTGGCGTAAGGTATGGTTATTTCACTTTTATGCGATGTTGGCTTTCAGTGAAAACCTAATGAACTTACGTAAATACGTTTAAAAGAGCCAGCACTGGCAATTCCCTTGCACTTGTATTTGTAAAAAGTAAATACCTATGATCCACTGAGTGTTAAGTCTAATGAAATAGTTTATGAATAGGGTTTGTTACAAGCGATAATTGAAAGAGAGAAAAGGAATAAAGGAAATGTAGAGAGGTTAACGAGACTATGTTCAGTGCACTTCCCCACACATTGGGAGGGGTATAAGGGTGCAAGAAAGAGAAATTTGCACTATGAGCACCAATTGTCCTAGTGATGCGAGGGAAAAGGCATGTCTTGGAAAACATTTTATGGTCAGTTACATTTCAGGTAGTATACTGCATTTAATTTTTTTAAAATATGTCCAGTGTTTATATATGCAAAGACTCGAAAGCATCTTCACGAATGCATACTTGCAGGTACTATGGTGGCACAGAAGTGGTGGACAAAATCGAACTTCTCTGTCAGAAGAGGGCCCTCGAGGCGTTCAGTTTAGACCCAAGCAAATGGGGCGTCAACGTCCAGCCATATTCGGGTTCTCCTGCAAATTTTGCAGCCTACACTGCCGTGCTGCAACCACACGACAGGATCATGGGACTTGACTTACCCGATGGGGGACAGTAAGTGCACTTAGGCATTGTTTTTAAAGTAATTATTGCTATACATGTCTTAGCATTTCGTTTTTTGTAAGGAAAGCATGTTTACTGGTGGTGTACAATGTAATTATCTTACTTCCGTTACCAGCCTTACCCATGGCTACATGACGGACCAAAAGAGGATATCCGCAACATCTATATACTTTGAATCCATGGGTTACAAATTAAATGTGAGCTAACCCTTTGGAACGTCTCATTTTTGTATGCTTTAAGAACGCTGCTCAAAGGCTGTGTATCTTGTTTCATAGTTTAACATTTTGTTTTACGTTCTCACCCGACTTTTCATTCCATAGAAAGAAACGGGACTAATCGACTATGAGAAGCTACATGACATGGCGCGGCTGTTTCGGCCGAGGTTGATCATTGCTGGAACAAGCGCTTATGCTAGGTTACTGGACTACAAAAAGTTCAGAGAAGTAAGTAAGTGTGCCGAATGTGAGCACAGCATGTCTAAATGCATTGATATTAACAAAGAACTACTTGTCCTTGCATGTGAATTTAGGTGTGCGACGACGTCAAGGCAATCCTCATGGCCGACATGGCCCACATTAGTGGGCTCGTAGCAGCAAAGGTGATCCCGTCTCCTTTCGAATATGCCGACTTGGTTACCACCACGACACACAAGACTCTTCGAGGTTCAAGGTCAGCCGAATTGTGATTTCACTATGTACAAGGCTGCTTTTTGATTACTCCCGAAATTCACCTCAGCCGCAATCATAGATTCCCAAGGCATTCCCTCCGAGCATGTGCTTATCTCATTTTTCAATGGCGATGCACATGTACAAGCCGAGTATTTTGGTGAATTATATGTAACTACAAAATCTAATCTAAAAACTTTAATGTTACGTACCAAAGTTATATAACACTCCAGCATAGGTAAGTGCAATGTATTAAAAACAGGCATTCACATTTAGTTTTTACTTACAGTTACAAAACTTTAATTGGGCAGTTCATTTGCATTCCTGTTACTATGTGAAAAGGAGTTCTGGTCAAAGTGTTAATGTCTGTGCAATTTGCAAATAAAACCTTGGAAGGCACAACTTTCATTACACGATTAGACACCTGTAAACATAACATCTGTTCAAGACCACACGTTCCTTTGCGATCCATCAGTGGGTTTCAACAAAGAAAACTCTTCGCGTCACCTGTGTATCATTGTTAAGAAAAAGCGAATGTGACGGAATTGTTCATTTATTTCAGAGCGGGCCTCATCTTCTTTCGCAAGGGGTTGAAAGAGGTTGACAAGAAAGGGAAAGAAATTATGTACGACCTGGAGCAAAAGGTCAACTTTGCAGTGTTTCCATCACTTCAGGGCGGACCCCACAACCACGCCATTGCCTCTGTTGCTGTTGCTTTAAAACAGGTGTGGCTCAGAGCGCAATAGTTCTCGAGCATAACAAAAAATATATTGTTTTCAGCAAAGGCAGAACGATAGGCCTAGCATGTTACACTGTAGTATGCTATTGTACCGGCATTGGTGTAAAAAAGTGACATAGCTTAGATATTACTGTTCACTCAATGTAGTAACTGTAAAGGGTGCATAGAAATTATATAACATATCTTCGCTGCTTAGGCATCGTTTTCATAGATCACTTGTTTTTGATAGAGCTATAATGTCAGTGCAAACTCATTAATAATTTAGGCATTAACTGTTTTATTACACATCATTTTATCATTATTAATGTCACTACTTGACGCAGTGGTAGGACTTTCTGTATTTTTACTTAAGAACTAATTTTTACGATGAAAAAAACAATAGCTACATGCAAATTTCACTTAAACTAGCCCTATGAACCCTGAATAATCCTGGTGCGAACAGCTTCAGTGACAAGTAGCTATCCTTTCCTTCGAAACAGCTGCTGTATATTAATTACCACAATATTAATCTGTTTACAGGCAACAACGCCAGAATTTCGTGAATATCAGGAGCAAGTGCTCAAGAATGCCAAAGCGATGGCGACTGCACTGGTGGAGAGAGGCCACACCATTGTCTCCGGTATGTGGGGCGGCTGACAAAAGAGCATAGTAACACTGAATGTTCACTTTGACCGGTCATAACAAACTTAAGAGTACTGAACGCTGGGCGAGTTGGTAAATCATCACTACAAAACTGCGCGAAAAATCGACAAGAAACAGAGAAGGCACACACACAAGCGCAGAACTAGCAACTGACAGTTTATTGAAAGAAAACACTTATATACCTAAAGAAAAACATGACGTGAAAGATTAGAAGTTGGCAGTGAGATAATCAATCTCTAGTTGGTGCAAAGTCACCGAAGGCCTCGCAACACACGTGTCGCCATACTTGTGTATATAAAAAGCCTCCGCAACTTCTCTCGCTGTCCTATCCCTGTGCCGTGACAACACCCTTGTTTCGTGAAATAAAGGGGAACACTTGCAATCCCTGCAATGTAGGCACAGATTCGACGAAGGGTGAGCCTTCAGCGATGCCCTGTGATCCATTAGTCGATTGTTCAAACATCTTCCAGTTTGCCCAATATAGCACCTACCACATGATAAGGGGATAAGATACACCGCACCAATTCCACACTCTACAAACGTTTCCCGGTGTTTGCACACACACCTGCGCAGGCACACACACCTGCGCTTGTGTGTGTGCCTTCTCTGTTTCTTGTCGATTTTTCGCGCAGTTTTGTAGTCATAACAAACACGGAATCCATGAATTCACAAAAAGGAACAGCCTTCTTTCTGTAAAATGGGTCTCTAACACAATGACACATGCGGTCTCAACTTTCGCACAATGCCTGATTGCATCTCTTCCACGAGCTATCAATGCTTGAAACACTGGTGGGAGTACAGGAGCCAAAAATAGGTGCTCAAAATGCACTACACAGTTCACTACATTGGTTTCGCCACCGTGGTGGTATTGTAGTAGCTCTGCTCAGCTGCCGACCTGAAAGACATGGGTTCCTAGATGTGGAGGTCGCATTACAATGAAGGAAAAATTGTAGCGGTTTGTGTAGTCAGATATTAGCACACATTGAAAAACCCGGGCAGTTGAATGTATCTGCATCCATCTACTACGCTGTGCCTCATAGTCACATTGTAGCTACCGTAATTACTCGAATCTAACGCGCACCTTTTTTCCGGTTAAGCCAGTTCATAAATCGCATGCGCGTTAGAATCGAGTACGAACAAAAAAATTACGGTCAATCTATTGCCATCGGCAAATCCAAAATGGCCGCCCCCTACGTGCGTCGGCATGGCGCGTCGGCCATTTCTGCCTATGTGTTTCCCATGTGCGGCACTTCGTACGTGTGCTGAGGAGTTCGTCATCTAGTAGTGCATTAGCATCGACGGCGTGGAAGGGCCGACTCAAAAACTCGAGTGCACCACGATGCCACTTTTAAAAGAAAAGTCATCGCGTGTGCAGAAACGGACGGAAATCGGGCCGCATCGCGGTCGTTCAGAGTTCCTGAAACGTGCGTGCAGGACCGGCGGAAACAAAAGCAGAAGATTGTCGACAGCAAAGCTTCACGCAAAGGCTTCAGTGGACCACAGCAGGGTCGGTTTCCGCAAATTAAAGAGCTGCTCGGCGAGTATGTGCTTGAGCAGCGAGCAGCACAGCGGTCCGTGACGACAGAACTGCTCCAAGTGCGGGCTATGCAATTAGTCTTGGAAAAAGGTCTAATGCGGAGCCAGTTTAAAGCGAGCAGGTGCTGGCTAACTAACTTTATGAAGAGGAAAGGCTTTTCCCTCCGAAGGGGAACATGCATATGCAAAAAGTTTTGCGGAGGAGTACGATGAAAAGCTTCACAGTTTTCAGAGGTTCGTTCTAAACTTGCGGCGCAACAACGGCTACCTGCTTGCGCAAATTGGGAATGCCGATCAGACGCCTCTTTACTTCGACATGCCTGGCACCACAACCGTCGAGAAGAAGAAGCAAGTTCGCGTGCTGACATCGGTCCACGGTAAAACTACAGTGACGGAAATGCTCTGTTACACGTCAGATGGGCACAAGCTTCGCCCGTACTTCATATTTAAATGGAAGACGCTCCCGAAAGGAGTCGTTTTTTCGAGTGGTGTGACCGTGCGGGCCAGCGAGAAAAATGGGTTCGCGCTGCAATCGATGTCTTACTTTTTTTTTTTTTCGCGGTGGAAATCGGGTGCGCGTTACAATCGAGGGCACGGTAGAATCGAGTAAATACGGTAAGTCTCGGATATCTGTAAAGGGCTGGCCTCCCTACCGTCTTCTAGAGGGTCATTCTCTTTGGCTCCTTTCTGAAGAGAGTTCGTGTTCCACCTTGGCCATCACCATTGTACATTGTTGCAGAGTTCTACCCAATAAACACCTTTACATTACTATGGCTCTGGCTTAGACCTAAACCCCAAGAATTATTACATTCTTTTTAAAGAAGAGCTGGTGCATAGCAGTGGTGTAGCCAGTTCTCCATCAAGTGGGGACAGGTTTCACAGACGCTCAACAACAGTGCACTTTTGTACCACGTGATCGGCGCAAACTTGTAACGCAACTGCTGTCATCTAAAGCCCCTTCATGCAGACTGTTGTTGTCAAAGCAGCAATAAGCTCAAGTTTGTGCTTCTGTGGGAGCAGCTTCAAAATGGCATACTGCAAAACATGTCATTCAGCGATTGACGAAAGCACTGGCCGTTGAATGGCTGGTTACTTTGCACCATGAGGTAGATCGTATGTGAGGTACACTGCTGTCGAAGGCATCAGAATGATTTTAACCACTCAAGTTTCAAGTAAGCTTGTATCGTCTCTGCATGCTTTCATATTCTGGTGTCGACATATAGTCGCTATGAAAAGGGGTCCTGAACGAGTGAACATGCTGAGCAGATAATCTCGACCACAAAGCTTTTGCAGTCAACTCGAAATTGCACTACTCACTTGCTTAGCATCCTTTTGTGTATAACAACCTCTCAATTTCTTTGTTGTTCAGGTGGCACAGACAACCACCTTCTGCTCTTGGATCTGCGACCAAAAGGACTGGATGGTGCACGACTAGAGGCAGTCATGAATGAATGTAACATCACTGCAAACAAAAACACCTGCCCAGGAGACAAGTCGGCCCTTGTGCCGGGAGGTATCCGCCTTGGTGAGAGTGTTTCCCACTGAATTCTGTTCTCAAAGTTGTAAAATCACTTTAACAATCTCATAGCTGTATGGTGGGACAGGCATAGGTTATGGTAAAAACGTGATGCCAGTCATGACCGCACTAATATTGTTGTCATGCATGCATTTTCTGCAGTTGTTAGCTGCTGTCACCGGAAATGGCACGCAAGTGACAGCAGTTTTCAAAAGCGTTACAACATTAGCAATTTATTCTCACTCTGTACAGCACTTATAGTTTTTCATCTGTAGTCTTATTGACGGTTGTATTTGTTGGAGACACCAAGCATGTGCACATAAAAATGCCACAAGGTCTTATCATTTCACTAAATACGGAAAGTCCATGCAAATTTGATGCGAGGCACTACAGGTAACAACTTCATTGCATAGAACTAGTGTCAGCAGCTTAAGTTGTCTTTGACTACAGCAGAGAGTAGTGTCAATGCCACAAACAATCCAACCGGCTTCCAATAAATATTTGCTATGTTAACATACAATATATTTAATGCAACATCATATTACAAAATGCATACCTACACAGTCTTTTTATCATATTTTATCCACTATTTTACACCAGCATAGCATATTTTATCATTTTCCTCACAGTTTGTGAACAGTACGCTGCAGTGTCCTGGTGTGCTGTATTGACTCATTTACTGTGCTAGTGATGGCTAATTTTGTTGGCTAAATGATGTTCTTGGTAATGAATACAGGGAGCAAAAGAAGCCTGCTATGTATAACACAGTGCATCTGTGAAACCACTGAAACATTACAGGTGCACCTGCCCTGACGTCAAGGAACTTCAAGGAGAAAGACTTCCACAAAGTTGTAGAGTTCATTGACAGAGCAGTGACTATAGCCCTTGAAGCCAAGCCAAAAGCAGGTGATCTCTTTTTTTTTTTTTTCATAGGCATACTGTAATTTGTATGTACCCCTACAATATTTACGTCAAGCCATGATCCTGCTGGTATCATTTACACTGCACGTCAGTTCGTTAAGCAAATACTGCCTCCTTAACCAAATAGTGGATGCTTGAAAACATAAGAGGTAAAATCGATTTCACTTGTATCATATTGGTCTTATACAATACCAAAAACACCACACTTGGCAACCAAAAAAAAAACGTAAATGGCAATGCAATTCTTGAGGTTCCCACTTCAAGAATGGCATTGTCAAACTCTGTGAACCCATTGTGGCCTCACAGAGTTTGACAGTGTCTGCTAGAGCCTACATACTATTTGAGTGAAAATTAACAACCATGCTGTGTTTTAAATCAGCCATAGACTTGGCATTTTAAGTTGTGGAAAACTCTACTGAACCAGTGTGACCAACATATAATATAGACATAAGAATCCATTGTGTCACTAGGATTTATGTGCTGTGGTTTCAAAGTGAAATTCAAAACTTCTACTTCAATTGTGCTTAAAAATAATGAGTCCTACAGCAAGTTTCTCGGAAAATAAATTAGTCTTCGTGTTTAGACCTCATTGGCTATACATGGTTAAAACTCCTAGGCTAGAGACAACAAATAGCAAGTGCCGACTACACTTCTTGTACGAAACTTTATCACATGCGAATTCGTGAGGATGAAATTTCGTTCATAGTAAGTGCTCTTCTATTGGTTTGTGTACACCTCTGTTCTATAAACTGCAATAAATTTGAAGAGGAATTCTCTATACATGGGTTTTGCAACATGAGTAGTACGGCAGTCAATACAGTAGAAGAAACTTTATTCCACCAGGGTGTACCGAGACCCATGAAAGTAAATTTGCACATACTGGAGCTTGATACCGCTCATAAATGCCTTGTTACTCCAATAACTACTAACAGGGCAATAACCATAGAAAAAAATTTAACCCTACAGCAATATGTCTATCGTATTTATCATAAGACTGTAATATTCAAATCTTCCAGCTCAGCGAGTGGAGCTCGCAAGAGTGGAAGCTTGGGCTAGTTGGTGCGTAGTCATAATTGCAAGATTGTTTCAGCGCGCGAACAATGGAAAAAGGACAGGGTAGACAGAAAGAGCGCAGCGCTCTTTCTGTCTACCCTGTCCTTTTTCCATTGTTCGCGCGCTGAAACAATCTTGCACCAAGTGGAAGGTGCAAAAGCTGCTTTTAAGTTCATGATGCATGATTGTGAATTCTTAATACAGTATTATAACCTCTTTGCATCCTGTATATATTTCGGTGCTGTAGCTCAATTGTGTTACGCAGTATAGAGTAGTGAAAGCGGTTCTCAACGTTTGAATTTATGAAAAGATCTGCAAACCACTAAACTCTTGCTTCTGTTTTTAATACCACTCACTTTTTGCATTCACTTGACACAAAATATCCTTTTTCATCAGGGAAGACAGTGAAGGACTTCAAGGAATTTATTTCAAATGACGACGCAACCAAGCTTAAAATGCAGGAGCTACGGAAGGACGTTGAAGCTTTTGCAGTCACATTTCCGATGCCTGGATTCACTGACCACTAGTCACACAAATTATTCCTGTACATAGATGTATAAGACTTGTAGCGACACTTGAATAAAAAGTTGTAGTTTTTATTTTATTTTTATGTATAATTAGCATTACCCAGCATAATGTTGCTCATACCGAGCTGGAACAACAAAAGATAAGGTTTGTGAATAGTTTTTATTTTAAGACCATAAATAACACTCCGTGCTGTGGAACTGCAAAAAAAAAAAAAAACATTCCACAAGACATGCTTTCCCCAATTAAATATGTGTGCTCCTATGTACAAACAGTCCATGAAATGGTCAAGACCTTGGGTGTTCACTTGGTGAGCAACTTGTGTTGTGGCCATTTTGTAACATTTACTTCTTTGCTTTGCTACTCTTGCTAAAGTAGGCATCAGCTATCAGGCCTGAAAGAGAGAAAACAAACTTGCTTCAGAAAAAAATTTTGACATACTGTGTAACTTTATAAAAGCCACCAGAAATTCAATGACTCCAAGACTCAACATTAAATCTGTACATATTTAGACAAGGATATGAGTGCAAACAGAAGCAGCTTTAACCCTGAGTGGGTTCATGTATGTTTTTCTCATGGTAACAAAGGGCATGCTTGCAGAAAATACAACTAACATACTTAAAGATAGCATGAAGCAATTTTCAATATACGGCCATTAGTTTACGACAAAGAAGCGAGACGTGTGTCCTATCGACCAGTGATTGACCTTTGTAGACGTAGGACAGCACCTGACCCACTGCGTCATGAACACACCGAGCTTTTTGCCAGATTTCTCGCATGAAAAGGGTACTGAGAGGCACTTCATAGACCGTGCCAAAGAAACTGTGGTGGAACTCGTTTCCGGTTGTGGTGTGCAATGGGCGCATGCACCTGTTGTGATGTGCCAGCAACTTTGTCTGGCCTGTTCACACACCAACCATTGTAGCTCGTTCCTGTTTCTTGTGTCTGTGCAGATAAGGACAAGCATTCCAGCTGTGCTTGTCAGGCCTGTTTGTGCATTATTGAAGCGCCTTTCTGTTTCTTCTGTTGGTGTAGATAAGGACAAGCACTTCAGTTGCACCAGAATACCCACACATGGATTAAGTTGTGGCTATGAACCAACGCGAGCCACATCAATGTGTATCTCCGACTGCACTCTATTCTGCAAATCCATTTGTGAACTCTGTGTATGCCTAAGGTATTTCCTCTTCTCCTAGATCTGCTATATTTGTGTTCTCTTTCACTTCCTGACTGTCTAGAGCATCAATTTTGCCATTCTTTTCTTGGCTCTTAATTTCATGAACGTCCTATCCACAGCTTTTTGCCTCATTGCTACAGACACTGTAGTAAAAAAAAGTGGAGCAGGTTCATGTCATTATTTAGATGAGTGTAAACATAACATCTGTTCAAGACCACACATTTCTTTTCGATCCATCAGTCAGTTTCAACAAAGAAAGCTCTTGGTGTCACCTGTGTATCATTGTTGAGAAAAAGCGAATGTGATGGAAATGTTCATTATTTTCAGAGCGGGCCTCATCTTCTTTCGCAAGGGGGTGAAAGAGGTTGACAAGAAAGGGAAAGAAATCATGTACGACCTGGAGCCTTCATGTCAAAAGGCTAAGCATTTTGCTATTCAAAAACATCAAATGGCCAAATACATTTAATTATCTTGATAATTAAGTGCTCAGGAGCTTATAATACTTTCATAGATAGATAACGTCATTGCAAAGATTATGCATTATGGCATTTGCAATGTAGCCAGAACATAAAACGTTCGTTATATTGGCCACTGCGTGGTGGAGGTGTTGAACTGTAATTATGCAGTTTGTAAACCAACTTATCTGGCATAATCTTATTAACCTCTTGCGACAAACGCTCTTGTGCAACTAGTAAAACATTTCTATTGTGCACAGTTACGTCAACCAAACAACAGGAAATACAAACTAGTTTGCCAAAACATGGCACAACATGATGAAACTTATATGCCCCATGTGCACATGAATTAATAAAAAGCAGCTTCACCAGGAGACAAGCAAATCTGTTTCGTATTAAAATGCAAAGACTGTGTGTGCGACATCAGTGAACTTTTCCACTACATCAGCAACTCAATACCCACCTGAAAAAACGAGTACAACGCCGATCCATTGTCGTGTGCCAAGAGGATTGTTAAATATTATCACAGATCCAAGAACTGTAAAGAATTTTCTTGTCGTCGTGACAACTGAGCAAGGCAGTGGCCCAAATTCACTCACTGTTCGGAAGATCAAAGTCTGAAAGCAAGAACATAACTTTTGGCTTACGTACGGTAGTACTCGAACACTACGACATTTATTTATCACAAAAACCGTAGAGGCCGAAAAACGTTACAGAAGGGCTACCGAAGCAGAAATTTTGGCCTCACATTTTTTTTGTTGCAATGCGTTGCAGAAGACCAGATGACACGGCACATCGTTTGCTGCAGTGCCCAACAGATAATTAATTACAAGCTCCTCATTACCACTAACCAGTCTCGATTCTGACTTGGAGAGCTCTAAAAACAACGAGCTGCTGAGTGCAACTATCACCACCTAGCAAGTGCAACATTCAACTATGTCAGCACTCAGAACTGTGACGCACCTCTGCACAGTCCGCATCCTTATGAACAAGAAACGAAATAGCAGTGTTGCTAAACACAAAACTTTCAACGTGCACCATGGCCAGGGGCTCGCGAGCAGTTGCCGAGTAAATAGACTGCTGGTGCAAATGCGGCAAAAGATAAATGGCGGCTACAGCATCATCATAACTTGTTGCAGAATGGTCACATAAGGTAAGTAGGGGGTAACCAAGGGTCACCTTAAAGGGTGTCAATACCGCGAAGGAGTCGATCGCTCACGCAAACTCCAAAACTAATTTACAATACCTTCCTAGCTCACTGTTCATATTTTGCATTCCCTGTTGATATACTGCAGGCATACGCATTTTCACGAGAATCTATCCCATAAGCTATGTCAGTCGCAAAATTTTGTGATGGAATTCCTTAAACTTCTCAGCCTGTTAGCAGATATTTTGTTTACAGACAGCAAAACCGAGATAAACAAGGCTCTCTGTGTGTGTGCATGCATGCATGTGTGTATTTCTCTCTCTCTACCACTCCTTACTCTCAATCTCTATCACATACATGCCCGCATGTGTGTTCCTTCTCTTTATAAGTCCAACCTCTTTATAAGACACTGAAGTAACAGACAAATGGGTATAAGAGACACTAGTATGCCTGCATGGAAACAGAAGATAATAAAAATGCATATATGGTGCCCTGCTTATAAGACACCTCATTAAAAGTCGGGAATTGCTCCCCGGTGCGTCTTTTTCATCAAGAGATTCTACTGCATTTTGTTTTGCGACACATTTCAGGTGGTGGCATTACACTCTTTTTTTATCAATTAAGTAAGCCGCCTCTTACAAACAAAAAAATAAGACTGCACAGCAGTGAACTTAAGTGATATAAATCAGCAAGCTTATATTAGCCCACGAGTATGCAGCATGAAACCACGATTTGATTATGAGCCCTGTAATGGGGAACTCTGGGCAATTCCTGACCCCTTTGGGTTCTTCAATATGGTGGTGTGTACAATTGTACACATCAACTTCGGAGGCGCCTCGTGCGCTGCGTGTTTCCTCAAATAGCTTGAAACTTGGTACGTACTTTTGTGGAGGCTTCCTGCATTGGACAAATAACAGTAATTTAACTGTATTCTGCGCCACATTGCTTCACAAGGTTACTTTGAAGGAGAAAATACCATGTTCGATAATCGTTCGACATGGCGCGTTCCAGTATCAACGTTAAGAGTTTATTTTGTTCTGTGCTGAAAACTAATTGCAGCATAAAAAAACAAACTGAATGCCTTTTGGGCCTAATGTAGCTCTCTAATGCAAAAATAGTACTTGAGTGATTGCACTATAATTAGGTACTTAATTTCATGCTAATTGTTACTAACTACTAAAACTCACAAAAAAAAACAATGCCTTTCTTCATTTTCTTTTTTAGAATATAATACCAAGTGCCTTAAAATCAAGTCATGCAAATTTGACGAACATGCAGGCAGTGAATCATAATTTACGCCTGAAGGGTATATATGTACCTACATCTAGATACGCTGAATGCTTTCGAAATTTCGGCTTATCAGAACTATGCTTCAGTAGCCGGTAAGTGAAACCATAACCTCAAACTTAGCATCACAATAGCTTGGCCACTTAACCACTACAGTGGGCATCTTATATTATCAGTGATATTTACGTTTTGTCGGAGTTAAAAATCTATTTGTGTGGCTTGCCAGTGAAGCAGAATTTCGAACTATATACTCCTACATTTTAATATGCATCAGTAGATCCACAAATGCCCACCTTTTTTTTTTTTATCCAGAAGAAAACAAGATATAGAGAGAAGATACATGCTTGTGGTAAAAAATGTGTGAACAGGGTGTGCTGGAGAAAGAGTTTCGACAAGCGAACTTTTCTCCAAGGTTGCTGCTGCTTTCGTTAGCGCTTGTGCATATATGCTTCATACCCTCTCGTACAATCCAAACAAAAGAGGGGAGGAAGGCAACTGTGAATGTGGGGGTTAGATTTCGCTTGGTTTCGCTTAACGCACACACTACAGAAATCTGCCGCAGCCTTAAAGAAGACAAGTCCACTTGTCAAAACATGTGTTCCAGAACATCCCCTATTTACGAGTTTTTTATTATGTATAAACATAGTTTATTTGGGCCCATTACAACACAGTTTATGCAAATGAGTTTTATGCAAACCAGACTTTTTTATGACACAAGATCAAACTTCACTTACCTGTCCTAGAGCCCCCGTGATGGAAAAGAGTAAAATGTTTGTAATGAGTGATGGGTACTTCTGAATAAAATGTATGAAGTCCAAGATCTCCCATGTAAATAGTTGAGCTGAAACAAAGACGAGAGAGGCTAAACGCTGTGGGCTGCCTTCATCCAGAACAGAAAGCACATCAACCCACCATATGGCACCCTAATCAAATGTATCAGTTACTTTCACTCGCTCCATGCATGCTAAAAACAGACAAACACTGGAGTTAAGATTGGGTGATGGAGGTAATCATGATGGTTTGGATGATCACGACGACATGTAGACAGGCCCGGTTGCTATGTTCCAGGCAAACTTCAGTTTATTTACACAGCGACACCTATTTACAAGCAAAGGCCAGGGCGGCCTCCAAACCAATCGCAGTGCAAGAACTGAGCTGTATCCATGCAGGCCTTACTTGCCGAGCCCTTAGTATACTGCACACGTCGACACCAACTTCTCGATGTAGTATTCCATCCCTCGATCAGAGTCGGCACCAAGCACGACCTCTGTTCACCCTTCCTGATCTTCTTCTCGAGCACTAAGCTCCCCTCTCCTCCATTTCTCTCCGTTGAAAATCTCTCGTCACATCTGAGACCGCCTCATGGAATGAAACCCATCTTGATGCTCCACCAATGAAGCAAACAACTCTCCTTTCCTCAGAAGTGTGTCTTCGCCTCTGCGTTCCCATACTTTGCTGCCCTAATCCTTCAGGAAATCAGCTAAAGAAGAAATCCGTCATTTTTTCAAAGTACTTTCATGCAACAACAAGCCTTTGTTTGTACACAAGATGCTGCCACCTGTCCACACTTACTGCGAAAGCAAACCCCCACATTATCCTGTCGGGAAAGGTGTAGCAACAGGGACCACTTCAGACTGGTGTCCCATGAGAATGCTTCCGCCGTGCGGGCGACTCACCAGGGCAAGGTGCGGGAAACAAAAGCTCACAAGATTTGGCAACAAAGGCGCGTGCAGGAGCGAACGGTTTAGTGACCCATCTGCGAAGCTGCTTTTCATTATCTCCCCTTTTGGTCAGTGTAACAAACGACTCCAATTTTCGGATCATCCTTGGGCCCCATCTTCCAAGGAAGGGCGCTTTAATGTTGGGAGGATGACATTCGGCGGCTAACGACCCAGCGTGGCGCTGGCTCGTCTTCCCTGCACCTGTACCAAAAGGGGCACGGGTGGTCTAAAAAAAAAAGGGGGAAATTACCTCCCGATGAGACAGGAGCATGCGTACGCCCCTGAAAAAGTTAGGACTACATCGGAATAGGCACTTGACATACAGACAGCAACAAGTGCGGTCGTCGGTGTCGCGAGTTTCGCATAGGCGGCGAGCATGGAGTGACCCACGCAACGTATTGAGACGGCTGCAATTCTGGGCATCCTCGTCATCTACCAAGCCGGCGAGATCTTCAGCGGCACCCGTCAACTCCCCTACGTGCACCAAGAGCTGGCCTGGTCCGTATGGAACTATTTATTGTGACTTTTTTTACATCGGTAATTTATTATAACCAGCTTTTTTTTAATATTTGTATACTTGTGTGCGCTGCATCGCACGTAGAAATTCAAAAGCGTGACCCTAATCTTCTTGTAATTTTTTTTGTATCTCCTTCGATTCATGTCATTAGTTTGTTAACATTCCGCGTACTTGTCTCTGTTTGTACCTCTTGTGGTTTTCTTTTAGAACATAGTTTGTTACACAGCTGTTCTTTCCATCGCGCATCAGTGTTATTCCTCCTCTACTATTTTTGTAATCTCCTGCCTTTGCCCTTGTTTCAATTAAATGCTTGTTCGTTTTGTATAAAATCTCCGTGTCTGCTCTATGAGTGCATCGGTCGGACCCACACATCACCACACGTGCAACCCCGCACGGGTCGACAGACCTGCAAATAAATTTGAAATGTGCCACTCTGAGGCCTTTCAGGCGTCGCAGGCCGAAGCATAAAGTGGAAGCCTGCGAGTCTGCCTCACGTCGATGTTGGATTGGCGGGGCTTCACCTGAAGTGTGTGACAGCACTCCTCTTTAAGTCTGCATTGTTCTTTTTTGACGACATTATATAACTCCTTGCCTACAAAGCCAAACCCCTGCCCTGTTCAATAAGCTTATCAATCTCCGTGCCGTCCATTGTTAAAAACAGTTGTCCAGCCACAAAACAATAGAGGGACATCTACATACTGCACGCTCAGAGTTACGTCAGCCTCCCAGACATCACCACGCGGTCGGCCAGTCCTATCGCGGACGCCAGATAATGTCACACACTTCGGGTGAGGCCCCGCCGATCCAACATCGACGTGCGGCAGACTCGCAGGCTTCCACTTTACGCTTCGGCCTGCGACACCTGAAAGGCCTCAAAGTAGCACATTTCAAATTTATTTGCGGGTCAGTCGACCCATGCGGGGTTGCACGTGTGTTGATGTGTGGGCCCAACCGACGCACTCATAGAGCAGACACGGAGATTTTATACAAAACGAACAAGCATTTAATTGAAACAAGGGCAAAGGCAGGAGATTACAAAAATAGTAGAGGAGGAATAACACTGATGCGCGATGGTAAGAACAGCTATGTAACAAACTATGTTCTGAAAGAACACCACAAGAGGTACAAACAAAGACAAATACGCGGAATGTTAACAAACTAATGACATGAATCAAAGGAGATACAAGAAAAATTACATGAAGAAGACTACGGTCGCGCTTTTGAATTTCTACGTGCGACCCAGCGCACACAAGTGTACAAATATTAAAAAAAGGCTGGTTATAATAAATTAACGATTTTAAAAAAATCTACAATAAAAAGTTCCATACGGGCCAGGCCAGCTCTTGGTGCACGTAGGGGAGTTGACGGGTGCCGCTGAAGATCTCGCCGGCTTGGTAGACGACGAGGGTGCCCGGAATTGCAGCCGTCTCAATACATTGCACGGGTCACTCTATGCTCGCCGCCTACGCGAGACTCGCAACACCGACAACCGCACTTGTTGCTGTCTGTACGTCAACTGCCTATTCCGATGCAGTCCTAACTTTTTCAGGGGCGTACACATGCTCCCGTCCCATTGGGAGGTAATTTCCCTGTTTTTTTTTTTTTTTAGACCACCCGTGCCCCTTTCGGTACAGGTGCGGGGAAGATGAGCCGGCGCCACGCTGGGTCGTTAGTCGCCGGATGTCATCCTCCCAACACAAAAGCGCCTTTCCTTGGAAGATGGGGCCCAAGGATGATCCGAAAATCGGAGTCGTTTGTGACAGTCAGGCACTCTCTACCGAGTGGACATCGTTTACTTGCCCCAACCTAACTACTGGAAGAACAAATTTTTATGTGTCCACTGGTTAAGCACAGCATGAATATTTACACAGTTCTGAACTTGCCTCCTCCATAAACCTCATTTGAATTCTGTGACTGGATGGAGAGTGTGAACAGGCTGGTACAACATTTAAAGTCCGTGAAATTTCCTTCTCAGAGGTGGATGCACAAAAGCCCGCACCAATAGAAGTGCACATTAGACATGTCATGAGCCGCAGAGCCGGTGACCCCGTCTTCAGAGAACAATGCCGAGTACACGAGCCAGACTGCACATTTCTTCAGTTGCGAAGTCAGTGGACTACTACCGCAGGCAAGTGCCGGGTTCTTCTTGTACTGAACTACGCTATAGTATTCAACTATAGCACAGTTGTACATAAGCAATTAAACAATGAGTGAACTTACTCAGACAACTTAGCTAAAGTTTTGCATTTACAGTCTTTCTTGAAAGTTATTTCTATGCACACTGCCTCATAATATTTCATGTAGCATTTTTAAAAGAGCATTTAGTACTTTGAACTTTTATAAAAATTGCAACCTGCAAGTACGCCACTCCATTACCCCAAGTATGAGGAGTACAGGCTGTACAAGTCATCATTGTTCGATAATGCTGGTAAGACAAAAGCAGTTAAGCTTACCTATGACAAGGTAAACAACTGACCACAAATTGGTCATGACCATCATGTGACCTGACTTTGTCTGGTGCTCAGACTTCATACGTTCCTGCACTGCTCCTGTCAGGCCATCTAATGCCAGAGAAACAAGCTGCAAGATACAAAAAAATGTGGTTGTGCAAGGCATGCTAATCACATTTTTAACACAAGTGCCCAGAACACAGTGCTTTATGCATAGACAAATATAAACGTTAGTGACATAAAAACATGCAGGAACTTCTGGAGTCTACAAAGGTTCAGAAGTCTTTGATTGATTGATTGATTTGTGGGGTTTAACGTCCCAAAACCACTATTTGATTATGAGAGACGCCGTAGTGGAGGGCTCCAGAAATTTCGACCACCTGGGGTTCTTTAACGTGCACCCAAATCTGAGTACAAGGTTCAGAAGTCAATCTACAGTGGTTTAAGGGTCAAAAACATACAAAAAGACAGAAGGACAGGAGTTTACATCCTATTTGCACACAATTGAGAGGTCCCAAGTAACCACGGATATCTGCTGGCTGTCCATTATGAATAGAAACGTCTGGCCGTATGGATATCCAATACGGACAGCCAATGGACATACTGTGAATATCCATGTCCCAGGTGGCTGTTTTCTGGACGTCTGCAATGGATGTCCGAATGGACATTAAATTTTGAACATTGACTGGCTGTTTATATAAGGACAAGCCAAGGATATGTGCATTTGCTCATCAATTATTATAAAATTAGAATGTAAAAAAAACATGTATAGACCTGTAGAATCCCGGATGGCAATCTTGTAAAATTTCATTAAAAATGCCCCTTAAGTTCATTCAAATTTCGGCACACGCATTTGATTCCAGGATTGCTTCCTGAGGCAAAACAATCTGGTTGATTCAATATGTGTATCGTATTTAGTGTTATTATTATCACATGTGAACTGACAAAAATGTGGATCGAGCGGGTCATAGCAGTCGTCATGTAGGCAAACTTTCATGCGCCAGCCTCGACACTTCTCTAGAAGTGGCGCACCGTAGTTGCTCAGATTCCTCGAACGTAGACGTCATGCTAGCCATGTCTCTAGATGTGTTGAAAAAAATGCGTGCCATTGTGCCTATTGTCCTGAAACCTGCTTGACCAGCGGTGCGCACTGAGGAAAGGAGCACGAGAAAGTAAGTTGTTCGTGTCGCGTCGCATGTATGTGCGCTGAGGCGGTCTCCAAGGCTCCGAGTGGCAGAAGGCAAACCTTTTTTTTTAAGTGCGCCAATGTGGACATCAACAGCAACATGTGAACTTACGAAGGACCACTTTTCTACAAGAAACATTAAAACGTGGCACAAGCCCACCACTGTTTTCAGCAGGAATTACCGCGGCAAGCAGCAGCAACCCCTGCTTACTCGGATGACACAGATAAGGCCACGTGCTACATTTATGTAGCACCTGGCCTTATCTTTATGTTCTTTATGTCTCATGTGGAACATTTGTCTGTTATCATCATACAATAACTATCGTCCGTCATTTGTATAAGCCTACTAATACGTGGCATGTTTCCAGTTTTTGATTTGCTCGCATATTCCTTGCTACTAACCAATCTAAGACGAGCAGGTGGTCAGTGCCTGTGCACCTTCTTTAGAAGCATGTGCTACACCCATTAGTTTTTCTCCTGTTCTTGTCTGTATGTACGTATTGCGGTTACTAGAATAACATTGTGATAAGGAAGCACACGTTGGAATTGTTGTTACTAATTTAATAAACCTGCAAAGAAGCAATCACTGCTGCCTAAGAAGTCACCGCACTTGAAGGCGGAAGGACATTGAACACTAAAATCTTATAAGACTACGTACACACTGTCAATATTGCGGCTGTGGACTGTGGGTTATGTGCTTATTAGCCTTGATATATGTTGATGATAAAGGTTCGCTTGCTCTTAAAAGCCCGCTTAGACTCTCTTTTTTTTTTTTAGAATTCTTTTACAGTAGAAAAGCTCCTGCAGAAAAAAGACGAGCTTCCGAGTGGGCTGTGTGGGTATGTTGTTCACATATATATGGTTTTTCTTGAATATGCACTAGCTATACACACACAAAAATTATGTATGTATATCTTCTGAAGGGCCTGTCAATGTCCATGTTGGCTGTCCTAGAAGAATGTCGAACAAGTGTACAAACTTATTACCTTTGTACATCTGATGTAAGTCCATCGGACGTACAGTGTACATTCATGGACATCTGATAGATGTCCGGAATATTCAAAATGTAGGTCCTGTCATATGCCTACCGGATATCAATGGTTACTTGGGGTATTGACATGATGTGACAGATGTGCTTCCCTTTTCCTGAGGCCATTTCTTTAATTAACTTTCAGTAAGCAGCACAGAATGAGACAGATAAGTGAATAAGTAGCACCACAGCTAAATTGCAATACATTAAATAATCCAAGAGCCATTTGCTCAGCTGACAGAATTGCTGCAATGCTTTCAGTTTCTTTTGGCAAAGTGCAACACAACGCCTTACCGTAACAACAGGAACCAGGAGAGTCTATGACATTCCTATCACCTCCACCATCAAAATGTGCCCAACCATCCTTTTAAAACTGAGCTCAGCATAAGTTTCACTTGGACTTCAGCACCACCCGTCCTTTCTGGCCAACCATTCCTTTCATAGAAAGAGCAGGGTGTTGAGTCTTGTGCAAGGGTGATTGAGTAAATTTGCTAATATTTGAAATCATTTTCCATTCAGTGTCCACTTAGAGGGACACTATTGTGAAACAATGAATTGGTTTAGGTTGATGAGTTCTACTCATAAAACTTTAATGAAGAAATTTTCACTATTGTATGTCTATTATCTAAAAGAAGTAAAGGTAAAAGTTTCACTGCCATATTTTGTGCCTAAGTCCTCACACATAACGTTATGTATTTTAAAGTGAACTTTTTGTATTTTGTCAATACTGGCTCAATGAAATTTCTCGAATCTTGGTACATTAAGTCTCTGGCCTTCCCCTGAGGACAGTGTAATTCACTTTTACCGATTAAGAATGACGTACACCCTAATGACCAGCGTCACAGTCTGTGACATCATTAAGTCTCTGGCCTTCCCCTGAGGACAGTGTAATTCACTTTTACCGATTAAGAATGACGTACACCCTAATGACCAGCGTCACAGTCTGTGACATCATGGTAATTGGTGCGGAAATTTCAAAGTGAGTCACCACCTTCATTATTTTTCTGGGCATCCTCTAGAGTGCCAAACACCTACTTGTAGCAAGCATGGCGATTTTGGTACTGTGAACGAGTAATTTACTAAGGTGCAAAAAATTTCTCTTCTCTACGATGTCTCTTCAACTAGCACCACGAGTGACGGCGTCATGTCACGAAGTCAACGAGGCTCCGCGCTACACACCAGCAACAGCTCTCCTTTTCCCATAGAGCCTTGGGAGGATGTCTTGGCCGCGGCCTTGCCGTCCTTATAGATGAACAGTGCCACACCCAGCACAACCACCAGAATGGAGAGGTACTTGGACAGGGCGTACCGCTTGCCCCCAATTAGCACACCCAGAACCATCACCGGGATGGGTTTGCAGGATTTTCCTACCACCTGAAAGAAATAAAAGGGGGAACTGCCATGATTGCGATTGACAACTACTTAATCAACTACAAATGAAAGAACAACTTTGTAGTAATTACAGCACAGCCGTGCACACTGAAAAAGCCATAGGCATAGCCTGAAAATTTTTGGGGGGGAAGGAGGGTGGTGTGTTTAATTAACCTCTACGTATATTTGTGAATTTGTATGTGTGCATGCAAGTATGCACGTGCAAGGCATAAATACTTGTGGGAGGGGGGGGATGTTAACACCTAGGGAGCATAGACTCCCCAGGTTATGCAAGCAGAGCAGGGGTGTGAATTCGGTTGTATAACATTATTTTGCAAACAGCACATGAAAGCTCCCATATCTCAGTCGAAATGACGGTAAAGAGGCCTTAAGGGGGGGATGAAAGGCAAAGAGGACTGAATAGGCAATTTTTCAATTTTCATGACACAATATTTCAGCATAACGGACAACTGCTTCCACAAAGTGGC
Source organism: Rhipicephalus microplus (assembly GCF_043290135.1). Classification (NCBI taxonomy): domain Eukaryota; kingdom Metazoa; phylum Arthropoda; class Arachnida; order Ixodida; family Ixodidae; genus Rhipicephalus; species Rhipicephalus microplus. The sequence continues at coordinate 61,331,936 of NC_134703.1, forward strand.
GAGTCCTTGCTTTCAGTGGAAAGCATTTAAAAACAAGCCTCAAACACGCCTGATGCTATGTCTGCACTGTGGCACCTTGAATATTAAATGATGCTTTTTCCTAACACTACTTTTCATCAGAAAAGAAACATTTTATCTGTAACCGTTTAAGCTATCAAATGCTAACTTTTGTTACTTTTTTTTTTATTAATACCATGCACACTTCCTGAAGCAAAATAATGTTGTTGCCACAAGAGTTGCATTTTTTACCGAAATTTTTCATCAAGGAAACAGTCCCATAATTCTAGTCTTTAAACATTTACATTTTCAATTAAAAAATGGTCATGTCTACAATTGGTATTTTGGTTCAAAAGGATGCCCTGGGCAAATGTAGTAATCAGAGGAGATTTCACCATTTTACATAAAAAATCTTTTTTCATAAATGTTCCTTCAAAAACAAAAAACAGACAATTCCTTTATTTATTAATTTTTGAAGGGCTTTGTATTTTCTTGCCAAAGTGACAAACCTATAGCAATATCCCCATTCAAAAAACTTGCAAAGTTTTGTAAAGTTTGCTTTGAAAATAACAGAGAAATGTGCAGTAGTATTTGTACACTTGTTGGTGCTATCCATCCCCTCTTAAAATATTTTAAATAAAATGCGCGCATGATACCACGAGGGGGAAATAAACATTCTAGTTTTTCTTCAGGAAATGCTTCTTGCGTAACTAGCTTGAGAAAGCTCTCTTGTGAGGTCCCATTGCAACTGCAGTAAAATCTGCGTGTTGAAATGGCTGTTGCACTGGAAGTGGGCACACTGATGATTGTTGGGGTTTAACGTCCCAAAACCACCATATAAATATAAGAAACACTGTAGTGGAGGGCTCCAGAAATTTCGACCACCTGAGGTTCTTAAACACGAGTACACTAGAAAAGGGGACTCCGCACACACCTATGATAAAGTGTGAGCAAACAATCGAATACCGAATATTTCTCCAACAATCAGCACAAATGCGAAAACCCCAAAGGAATGAAGTACTGAAACAGCAAGAAACCATTTCTTTTTTCTAAACATTCGATTACCAAAATATAACTATGATGACCAAGTTTTTATAGGGATATCAACGCTATATTGTATAGTGGATGAAAGAGTTTTTTTTTCCATATTCTGCTCAGTGGCCTTGGCACCAAGCAGTCCTCACAGTTTACTGGCAATGTTCTCGGTAAGTTACAAGTAGCCAGTGCTATTTATCTCATGGGATAATGTTATCTACATAGGTGGCTTACTTAAACTTTTTTTCATTTTCATAGAAAACAAGCACTCATGCACTACTTCCAGTGATTTCATTGATGTGTTTGTCTTAATCTGTTAGGCTTCATTAGGTAAATTTTTTACTATGCTGCAGCTGCACTGCATCAGACTGTTCTTGTCTTCATCTTTTAATAACTAAAGCTCAAGAATATGGCTGCATTCAGCTTCAGAAGAGCCACATTTATACATAATTACACGAATACAGCAAACGCAAGTGTCACATTCATGCTAATTGTTCTTGCTGGTACAGTGTTCAATGCTGCTGCTTGGGTGCAAAGGCCCAATTTGCGATAACTACTCTATATATGTTTTGTTACATATTTAGCTGTATCTGTGCAGTTTGGTTCAACATTGTAGTCACTGCTGTTTGCAAAGTTACGTCAGTTTAAGGTTGTGGTATTTTTTTTTTTTTTGCTAAAGGTAACCAAAATGCTTCTTTGATAAAGCTTGTGAATTTCTGTTTCAAATGAAAAGTGAAATTCCAGGGCTGTTTCGAAATAGTTTCCTTACTACATAAAAACTCAACTCATGGCATGACTATAATACTTACATTTGATTCGATTCTAAAATTTACTATTCGTGCACCCCTACCTACGATTTATAATAATATACATATTGTTGAGATATAAGAAAAATAAAGAAAATGGCAGACTTGGGCAATCCTTTCATTTTTGAACTGGTTTACTACGACAGAACATTTTCTTGCAGTGAAGATAACATGATACGGCTATGTTGGGTTCCGAATACTCTTGTGGTCAGCTTGAATCTCAAGCAAAGGATCACATCTGAAGTCTGCAGCTTCACAAAGATTACGTCCCAAAGTGGTACAGAAAATTTGATGGCTACCTCCTCTTTGGTAAAACATGTCACACTACCAACGTACTTCATTCTAAAACAGTAACCTGTATTACACGGGGAGCCCCACCGACCCCTACAGTAACAAGTGGGGCACTCTAAACTATGACAATGAAGCATGTATTATTCAAATGGCCAATATACGGCAATCATGGATTTTGTATTGAGCACCAAGATGCACTGCAATTTGTCACACTTGGCTAGTGTTATATAGTATCTCAGGCATTGTGTTTTGCTCTGTTTCAATGTGTCACAGAAATCAGCCATCCTAAATATGCTTAACCGAGGCCATCTTCATGACAGAGAAAGACACGAATTTTTTTTTTCCATCATCTCACATATAAGTGTGGGAATCAGGATTGCATGCACAGCCTCCTCTCATACACGCCTTGTCCTCTCAGTTTTCTACACAGACTGGCATGTCAGCTTCTTTTAAGTTATGAGCCAAGTAACGAAGGCAAACAGAATTTAATTGCACAGTGTTCCACAGCATAATACTATTCCCATTCTCTTATGCCTACAACATTCAGAGTCATTCCTGATATCAATCAGCCTACAGGAAGCAGTTCAAGATGAACAGGTTGTGCGCATGTGCAGAATAAGGTGTTTGAATATACATGATGCATCAATAAAGTGGTTGTAAGACCGGCAACTGTTAATGAATAAATGTACCTCTCCTGCATCTTCGCCCCGAGTTTCGCGTTTTTTTTCCTTCTCGCACGTAAATATGAACCGTCAGCCTTTGGTGCTTCTAAAGATGAACAAGTATACCAGACTGTTATGAATTGAAATATATCATGCTGGCCTAGATCCCTCTACACTGCAAAGAATAGGTCAAAATAATCATTGCGATTTCATAAAGCTTTGAGAAGCGAACGAGGTCATATTCACAGACAAATTACATTGCCTTCCCAACACACATGATTGTAGTAAAACCTTGGTTAATTCACACCATACTTAGGCACAAAAGTCAGTACTGCCCAACTCATCATGTAAAAAAGCTGAATTAACTTACTTACCTGTGTGGTGTAATTCACAAACTGCAAGCATATTGTGCTCGCAAGCATGGCGCCTAAGTAAGTGAAAGATGATATGATGTAGTAGGATCTCCTTGTTGTATCGACTCCTTGCTTAAGAAAAGTGGATAACACTAGAAAATAAAGCAAACAAGCACGTTGTCCAAGTCAACACAAGTAGCAGCAAGAGCCTGGTAACAAAAGAAACAAGTAAGAAATTTCACTCAGTTTTATTCCTTATTTATGCATGCAGACATGTACTTAATTCATTCTTATTGCATGCAGAAGACATGTACTTGATTCAACTGCAAGCATATGTAGATAAGGTAAACAAAACAAAAAGGATTGGTGAATCAAGAAAACATGCTCTGAGGAGTTCTACTCTCACAACAAAACACGTGCATTAACATTTTACATACTAAGTGTGTCATTTATTATCAGTATTATCTAAATTTTCTTTTCTGACTATATCAAATATACGTTCAACGCTTTTTTTCTTTTTTTTCATATCTCTAGCGAGATAACACAGAAAAAGCGGGCAGTAAAACATCAGCTGCAGGCGGCAATTAACGTTCAAGTATTTAATTAACTAATTTTTACGATGTGTTAAATGCCAGCATCATATCATTTCATATTCGGCCTTGATCAATGCGCATGTGGCAGGCTAATCACTATGATGATCGCAATACGAACAATCAAAACCACAAAAACTCACTCAGTTTTGCAAAGAGGACATTCATGACGCACGAAAACAAAAGCAGCGACTGCGCATGAACAAACATTTCTTTCTTGGGCCCATACTTGGTCCTGGTTCTACAAGAGTAAGAAAAACGCAAACACACACACGAATGAATGGTGCGAACAACCATCGCACCGCGAGATACTGTCAAAGTTCCACACGCTCACATCTCGCAAGTGAACATCAACGAGATCGCTCAAACAGCGCGAGTAGCGTTAGCAAGCTCATTACAAGAGCAGGAACAATAGCCCAAATTAACGAGCGTTTTCGGCACCTACGTTGTGGCATATGCCGACAATGAATGGTGCCCGATCCTGAAGAATCAAACGACACGTGTGAAAAAACGATGGTAACAGGGTAAACATAGACTTACATCTCTTCGTGTAAAACCCCGTAGTAGAAGTAGGTCAGGAATATGCCTCCAGCATAGAAGAAAAGCTTGACGGGGTTCCCCATAGGTTGTGACAGCGGCCCCCTGAAATCAAACACGTTCGATTTCGTCTGCTCGCGCACAACCGTCACTGCTACGTTGGCGGCACCTTGAGCTCCGATAGAAGGCACGCTCATCAAAGAGATGCTCGCTAATGGAGCGCCACTTTCCAAGTACGGGTAAACTGGAAATTAAAAAGCCTTGCAATAAAAGCTGCGATTAGCATCAGGCTAACAACAGCATCGCATGGATGCGTGCCGATGCGCTGTACAACAGCAGCTTGCGAACGGAAACGTCGTTCGCTGACGACGTCCGCCGGTGGCGCCTTTGAAGTTCAAGGCGTCCACTACGTGCGCTTGCGCGATTCGTCGATGCAACGTGTAAAAACGGCGTCACCGACACACCGCGTGTTTCACAGCCTTCGAGCTCAAAGTTTGGCAGAATACTTTTGTCCCATGTATACTGCGAACATGTCACACCTCACCGTGTAGGGCGTTCGAGTTTGACAAAGCGTTGTATGTATCGTACGAAAGGAGGTCATGGTACAGACGTACAAGTTCTGGCGCGTGATTTGAAAGCCCTTTTAAAATGCATACAGGTAATACATGCAACTACCGCGACGCTACACCTCTGCATCAGTCGTAGAAGAAATGCGAGTCATTTGGTACCTCACAAAGCGTGCTGTAAATACCTCGCAGGCAGAGAATCGGCGCGATCGCTGCAGTAAGTTGTGTTGCAATCGGACAAGCACCGCTAGGCAGTGGATCACCGACGTGGTTACTCTGTTGCCATTCGGCAATTGCTACCGCATCACCAAGGTGTCGCACACCGTCGCAAGCGTTCGGCGAAAAAGCCAAAATCTGAGCAAACGGGCGGAGAATGCACGGGGAGGGTCGCGGAACCAAAATAAACTCCCCGAAATAAGCACGCCGCCTATCCGCAGCGGTAAGGCAGAGCTGAGCTCGCTTGGAGAGCATTCGAAGCTCAGTCGCAGCGCGGAATTCATCCAGCTACGGAAGATCCACAGTAAGTCCACCACTACGCGAATATTTTCTTTTCATGCAAAGTAGCAATTTGTGTTCACGGGTGAGTCATGTACCACTAGTACTGCATGTTTCGCATTTTAAAGAATTTCTTTTAGAGTTCTCAAAGTGCTGTAAAGAAATAGTTCCCATGAGTTTTGTTTTTCAAAAAGATCAAGTTGTACTTCATGTTTCTACATTAGAACCAATAATATAATTAAACAATGGCGTTTACGCAAATTGTCATTCATTAGACATTTCCCTCAGAATAAGCTTAAGGCATTTTAACTCCAGAAGCACGTGTTTCAACTGAACGGCGTATGTCAGGCCAAGCTGCCCATTCAGTCCATTTGATGCGCGTTCAAGTGGAAGGTGCCATTTTCAAGTACCTGAATTGATTCTGACCACTTGGGTTAATTATTTCGACAACAAAAGCGCGCTAAGGCATGCCGACGGAGCCTTCTAACAGTTGCTCCAACTAAACCGCACTACAGTCTCCGAAACTGCGTTATATATTCAGAAACCCGGCGTAGGCGTATGTGTGATGGCTAGCGTATGAAGGAATGTTCGGCGTACGTGAACTAACCGCTGATTGTCTGCTTAAATTTAGCTCTCTCGCAGTTACACTGAAAATTCTGCGCGTAGACTGTCCAAACGTTTATTAAACTGTTCAAATAGGATCATATGAGAATTGCCACATATTTTCCTAATCCTTCCTCTTTCGTGAGTTCATGGTTGTAAATTTGAGCAATCGTGATAGTCGCCGGCTGATTGACTGAACACCCGTGATCATCGCAGTTTCTTGCGTCGTGCAACGTAGATGGTCCCGAAGTAAGGCAATTTGTGAATGACTGTGCTCAAAAATGTACAAGGAATGAAAAAAGTAATAATGGCACGTGAAGGGTTCTAGCAAGTTTCAAACATGTAATCATGTACCATCGCGCCCAGAAAACCCACCTGCTATAGAAGCAATAGTTTCTTCTTCACCAATTTGCTGATTAAAATATCCAGCTTGTTGACATGCACCGTAATAATTCAGTGACTAACGCGTGCATTTATGACTGCTTTAAGATGTTTAGAGGTATACCATGATATCCACTGTTCTTCAGTTGCTATTGTTACGTAGGTTGTTCCGTGCATGCACGGGAGCGGAACCAAAAGCAAGGCTGACTGTGTCGCGATTCGCCTTAGCAACTGTAGTTCTGTGCAGTGCTACGCAAGCGTGAAGCCTCCTACGAGGACGTTTATTCATACGAGCGGTGGTGTAAATACAGGCAAATCACAAAAGGAGACGGAAAGCTGAGCACGGCGGCCATTTTGTTTTTTTTTAAATATTGGTTGTATATTTAGTTACTTATTAATTCATGCTTTGAAACAAGCTTTTTTTAAAAATGAACCTCGGGTCCAAGCTCAAGCAAATGCGTTGTACTCCAGTCTTCCTTGAACCAGTCGCGTGGCATTTGCGATTTTCATAGTCCCAACTGAGGGTTATTGAACACAGATGTAGGGCTCAATCTAAAGATAATAAGCTCGAAAAAAGTTGAATGCGCTATCCTTAACTGTGAACTGATTGAAACATGGGACGCTCTAAACTGATTCTCGGGGGTGGGGGGACACTGTGAAAGGGTTCCTTCCCCCCGAGCATAAGGGGTTCCGGACCCCCATGACCCCCCCCCCTTATAATTTACACCAATGCAACAAGCCTTGAAAGAAGCAATAAAATAGAAGTATTTTGCTTTCAAACCGTATTCGTTGTGCCAGTGGGTTCCAGGAAGACCAATTACAAGCCTACAGGCATGAATTAAAAAGGACAAATAGATCGAGAGTCCCGTTGTTTAAACAATACGAAGACAAGAGAAGGAAAGCACGTGTGATGTTATTTGTAGAGAACGAAGCAACGGGGATTGATCTAGTGCCCGTTTTCCTTGTGATGTACAACCTAATGAAAGTAACATACAATGACGGAAGCAGGGTACATTATTTGTACCTTTAACTATGTATATAAGTGTCGAGAAATTAAAGTGGATGAAACAAAAAGGGACGAAGCCTTCGGATAACGTGGAGTGTACTTGAAGTGTAGCAGTGATGATGTAAACGGAAATGCAAGTAAACGAAAGAAGCAACACGCTACCGGCCGGACGCAAACCCGCAATCGACGCATTACGCGTGTGAAAACCCCTGGTCAGTTTTTTTTTTTTTTTTTTTTTTTGAAGTGACATACGTCGAATGGCTGACTCGTCGCCTTCAGATCGTGGTAAACACACAAGCGGGTTGCTTGCTCACGAAAAAAAAATCTATTGCACGGAATCTATTGCACGGAATCGCTGAACGTGCGAGTGGACGCGTGCCAAGGGCCACGTCAGGCCTCCATGGTGTGACTGCGAGGCGCGGCTGGTTGAATTTCTCGTGTCGACAAGGCGCCGAAATACAAACGCACACAAAATCACCGCCCGCCGAGGCGAGATTATTCCTGGATCGCGCGTTCTGGGTGGCGCTAGCGATGCGAAACATAAGCACCCTGCCTTTCGTTTTTTTCTCCTTCTCAGATTCAACCTACGTTTGTTTTCACGACTCGAACACGGTAAACTTACCCTGGCGCGCCATTTAAAAAAACGCATGCATCCCGTAAAGCACATGTCCAAGAGAGAAAATAAATGGTAGAGAAGGAAAGGTAGGAAGGTTGTTCAGTCCAGGACAGCCGGTTTGCTATCCTACACGTGAGAATGAGAAGAGGGAGGTTGAAAGAGAGAGAGGAAAGAGAAAGACATGCAGTCACATGTCCAAGCATTTCCTAATAACATAACCTATGTTTTTTTTCGTTTATTTTTAGACAATACAGAATTTAAAATAACAAATTGACTGTGACAGTCATCGAGTTTGGTTACAAGAAGCGACGGATACTTTCCGAAAAATCTATATACATAAATTGTAAGAGAGTTGTTTCTTGGGCGAATACTTGGGACGAGCGCTTCCGTTGCTAAAACACTTCCGTCTATGTGTCAGTGCGCTTTTCTTTCGTCCATGCCCACTAGCACTAACCTTCCAATCAAAATACATATAATCTACTAAGTAAGTGATATATTCGCGGTTAACACCGTAACGTAATCACGTTACGGTACTTGTTGCAACTGACAAATTGTAGTTGATGAGATTGCAGGGGCATGCGCTCACCGACTACACAATTAGTCCTAAAGCTAGTTGGGATGCTTGTGAAATGAAGTAGTAATTTAGTTTTGTGCGCCTTCAGACATAAGATAAAGAGGTAAACCATTCCTTCGGTTACATTTTTTAATGAACTGCTGTTTTCTGCACAAAAGCATTGAGGTAACATTGACACCCACCTACTTTGCGAGTCAATATGTCTAAACCAGTGACATCAATAAATAAATAAATAAATAAATAAATAAAGTAAATAAATGTTTAAAATTAACAAAACAATTGCTCAAGTCGAACGTGCCCGAAAAGAAAGGAAAGAAAAGGACTGAAACGTAAGTCAACACAAACATGAAAACACAATGCGAAGTGCTTAATAAAGGTAAATGACAGGTGCACGAAAGGGCCACAGTCTACGGTAGTTTATAACAGGCTTCAGTGCATTTGCGCGTGATTCAACTGAGTAATGACTGCTATATCTGCTTCAAGCAATCTATTTATACAGTGCTCGGTGTCAGTGTGAACTATAAAATAATAATAATAATAATAATAATAATAATAATAATAATAATAATAATAATAATAATAATAATAATAATAATAATAATAATAATAATAATAATCCTGCTTTGAGAACCAGGCAAATTATACGATTTGCAGGCATGCCGTACTAGCTGACTTTGGATCGATTTCAACCACCTTGTAGTCTCTCTCTTTGTTTTACGTGCACGTAAATCTAGCACATGGCTTTTCTTTTTGCATCCCCCCTTCCCCCATTGAAACGTTGCCACCATACCCAGCATACAATCTCGAGCACACGAGATCAACAGCACGATGCACGTGTTAGGCTACCGCGGTGAGTCAACTGAATGATAGCCAACTGCTAACAGAATTATGCACACGAAAGTTGCGCGTGCGTAACCCGTTACAGAGTCAGTAAAGCTGGCTTCTCCACACTTAGGCTTTGTGTGAGGAGAAGCACGCTTTACTATCATATTTCGACGCGTGCGTGTGCAAAGCGAATGTGCTGCCATGGCGACGGTGAACATCGCCACAAGTGAAACGTAATCAACGAAAGCACGGCGATTTTACTGACCCCAACCCTCGCACACATGGAATGGGATGATTGATTGGATTGATTGATATGTGGGGTTTAACGTTCCAAACCCACACGTGGCATGGGAGCCTGACGCGCATAGGATGTACTATGCATCACTTTGATGATATTGCCACGTGCTTGCGGCAAGAAAGACGATGAGAGTTATGCATGTGCTGTAACAGACTACAGAAAGAACGAAAAAAAAGAACTCGCTTGCGCGTTCTGTTAAAGAGAACCACCTGCTTGTGGTATCTTGATCTCTGCGGCAAGACCTCTATTCGACGTCGTGGAAATATATGTGGAGTTTATCGTCCCAAAACCACCATATGATTACGAGAGAAGCCGCAGTGGAGGGTCCCAGGAATTTCGACCACCGGGGGTTCTTTAATGTGCACCCAAATCTGAGCACACAAGCCTACAGCAGCTACGCATCACCTTAACGGCGCAGTTCCTCATTCAGAAAAAATGCAAACCCCAGACCTTCTTATCTAAAAGGCACTTCTATTCCATATTCTCTCTGATCCATATACCCACATATTCCTAGCGTAAATAATTTGGTGCCCCGGTTTTTTGGCGCACGGTCACATTTATAATGTTGAAATCTGGCACATAAAATAGGCTGCTATACTGTAGCGGCGCCTCTTACAAAGATAATTCCTTTTCGTGGTTTCTACGCTCTGCCTTTGATTAGAGCGACGGCGCGTTCACCTTATCATATTAGCCGGCTGTGAATCGAGCTCAACCTATCAGCACAGTATACTGGCCCTAACTACTGTTACACGTCTGTTCTGGAGTTACGCGACGTCTCTTAAGTTAGCGAATTATTACGCATTAAAACACCATGTAGCTTTTAATGAAGGAAATAAGTGTACACTTGAGGGCTCGCTTTCCTTGTCAGACCTAATAATGATAAGATCTAACTGGCAATCATGCCAAAGAAAGTATAGAAGATGTTATATGAGGTAGTTGTAATGTAAATGTGAAGAAAGAAAAGTGGACGAAAACATCACTTGCCGTGGGCAGGGAGCGAACCTGCTACCTTCGAATAACGCGTCCAATGCTCGACCAACTGAGCAAACACGGCGGCCATCCGCCATCTCCTTTCTTCGGTATATATGTGAATTAAACGTGGGAGCGTCAGTCAGCGCCACCTGTAGCCATAGCAGCGAGTGTGGAAGACATTTTTTGCCTGTTTTGGCGTCACGTGTAGCCCGTAATTTTATTACGAGCCGGCCGTTTTGAGTCACTTACAAGTTTCATCATCATGACTCTTACTGCGGCCAATGCAAGGCAAGGGCCTTTCCCATGTTTCGCGAATCGACCCTTGTTCATAGAGGGCCATACAGTACTTTTGCAAACAATTTTGTGCGCATGTCGCACAAAAACCGTAGTTGATAACATATAACAGCGCCTGCAGTCACTTTACGAGACACAAGTGAGAAATCATCATTCATCGCCAGCGTTATTTTTCCTCATCTGTTTTAGAACATGAGTGGCTGCTCCCTTTTACAAAAACTTGTGATAGCTGCGTTGGCAACTTACTACTATAGAGGCTGGAACTTCTAGCCTCTATACTACTACTATGCGCGTCCGCCGTCAACACTCATGAAGAAGCGGTTGCAAAACCGTCAGTTTACAGATGGTCGTTCGAAACTCGAAACGGAACACTGTTACCTCATTATCTCTGATGCGACAGCAATGCAAACAGTGAAGTCAGGGCTGGCAGGTCTGGCTGCTGGCCACGGTATACTCTGGTTCTTTTTGCCAGCTCTACTGCTATTTGTGGCTTAGATGTCGCACGGTCCGTCCAGGAAAGCAAACCGTGCACACAGTTTGCGTGGGACGCTGGAGCACTCCTTGGACTGTGGCACGTTGCAACAATCGCGGTGTGGTTAGCAAATGGCATGAACACGCAGCATCAAAAAAACCGAGGCCTCGACAGAGACCGTGAAAACCCGTTACGACTCTGCAATGGATGGTTTTTCAGCGTTCAACGGCATATCACTCTTTCCATGCATAAACACGAGGGCACGCGTATTTTAAGCATTACTCATTGTGCGTCTTTCTTTATACGCTTACGCCAAGTTTTGCGGATGGTGAAATGAATGCTTAGTTTGCACACCTGACAATTCTTATCTCGAATGACAGAGTCAGACACCCTGTTTATAGACGCGCTCTAACTAAACAGTCCGTCTGATTGCGGCAGAAACTCAAACTACTGGCACATCTCCAAACGTGCTTTGTGTGCCGCAGTTGCCACGGGCATTTGAAAGCTAGGTACGCGGCTAGCTGCGCGGCTCATACCCTTGTACGTCTTTGGGGGCAAAGCGCATGAATGCAGCGTCAAATTGCCATGGAAACGCAGTGGTTGCCATAGGAACGGAGCGCTGGCTCTCGCTGTGAGGAGGTTTAAATGTGTACAAAAGCAACTTCTTGCGTTGCTATTTCGGTTGCTTAAGTTATAGTTGCTCTTTTGTTTTGTCATGCAAAAAGGCAAAACGGAAACGACAAGACAGATTTCACGCTTGTTTCACGTGGCTCTTGCTTAAATCTGTGCCCATTTAATTACTCTAAATAGTCACGATTGGTAACGCAAACGGTATTCTCAGTGATGCTGTGGAAATATCCAGGTGGCCACACGAGCAATTCTATCTTAAACAGAGCGGCGTCATGCTTCGTTTTTCTGTGTCTTGTACTTCCAGATACCACTGTTCCGGAAAATATCGTTTGGTGTGATTCGCAGGCTCTGCCGACATGTCTGTTTTCAGGCACCGACATCTGTACACGTTTCACAATTTCTGGGGTGAGTGACTCTTCAATTAAACGAAATATGCGTGCGCACTCGCACACGTTGGATGTTCGACAGTTGTTCATACATATGCGAACCGCGGAGTACACATACGGACGGAATGCGCACTCTTATGCAACTTAGCGAAAACGAAAGGGTGCGGACATGCGCAATCAAAACTGCAATTTAGGTACCAATCACGGTCAAGGCATTCGGGACACTGAGTAGATTTTAATATTTGAGGCCATAATTTAATACTTGGAGCGCATAATTAGCTTTGCGATATTTTGATTGACTCAGCTTTGCCTAGCTCTTTCCGACGTGTAAAAATAGCAACGAATGAAATTTGTAGACCGGCGTGAAACACGCAGTCGCAGAGTAAGCCGTAGGAGCAACTCATATGAGCCTCCACCCACCACCCCCGCACAAACATGCGTTAATTTGATACGACTGCTCCCCTTTCTTGTAATTAAGCTCTGCTGCCTAATTAGGTACGCTGAAGCAACGAAAAATATCACAATAAATCAAATCGCCTACGCTCGGGAATTAGAATTGCCAGCTGATCCTGTGTTGTTGCGTGTTGCATTTTTCACTCGTGCCATTGTGGCCAAGAGCTCAGCAATCGATATTATCGTGAAACGCTGCACGTTAATCCGATCTGCTTATGATCTCCTGCTAGATTATCTCCAAAAGCGCGCGAGAGACATCTAACGTACTATTATGACTATCGTGATGCCACAACATAACAACATCTGAGATTTTACGTCCCGAAATCCCGATATGATTGTGAGGGACACCGTTGTGGAGGGCCCCGAAAATTCCGACCATCTAGCGTTCTTTAACGTACACAGAGATTACACAGTAGAAGGGAATTTATCACTTCATCTCCGCGGCTGAGATCGAATCCGCGGCCAACGGTCCAGCAGCCGAGCAGATTAACTATACTAATCCACCATAGCGGACTTTCGCGTCGCCACATGCTAGCCACTGTGTTAATTTTTAAAGAGAAATATTCTGAACGTATTTACGAAAAAAAAAAAGTCGACCAACTTCGCAATTTTCATTGGTAGATCACCAATACTATAGGTACCGCACTGTTCTTTAGTAACTCTATTCGGTACAGGTGTTCAATAAAGAACTAATCTGCCACGTTAAAACAATTTCCGCGCTTTTGTTTCTCGATGTCACGTGCAAATCTTACAGGCGTCAGCACTGACGGTGTATTCTGGACGTCCTTCGGTAACTGTTACATCGCGCATATAACTGCAAGCTAATAATACATGTTGGCCTAATATGAAAGTTTGAAGCTATCAAAACTACAGTCACCGGGTGTTTAGTGCCTGCATTTATTTATTCGTTTTGTATTTCAGACTTTAACAAAGACGGAATATTGACATGGGACGACTTCAACATTATTGCCGAGGTAAGCCGGCACAAAACTTGCTCCGAGTGACAAAAATGTGATGCTATCGCAATGCTTCGGAAAATGTAAAATCAAAATCCGATGGCCGATTTGCTATCAGATCCCTTTTTTTTCTCTTTCATTGCGATAGAAATTGATGGATAGTCTCGACGGGTTTCTGCCGTCATGTCGCGTATAAGGTCCAAATTGATAAGATCCCCCAGCGCATCGTATGTTCTCCCCGCCGTTAACAGCGCACGAGCCGGAATGACGAACGAGCAGCCACTGAGACGTTTGATTTTACGAGCGCGGTCGTCTCAGGCGCGCGTGTTATCTGCAGCTATCTCGGCAGCGGTCAGCGAGCGTCTCGCGCCTCCGTGCCACGTCTTGAGCGCAAAGATACGGTGCGAAAAGCGTGCCTGGAGCGGCTGTACTCTCTTACAACAGCGTTTTGTTAAGTTGCGCGAAATCACATTCAAAATAATTAGCGGACAGCCTCACTTCGCATAAAATACAATTTGTGGCTATCGCATTCATTGCTTCATTCTTGCGGTGAAACTGTGACAAGTGTGCCTGGAGCGGCTGTACTCTCTTACAACAACGTTTTGTAGAGTTGCGCGAGATCGCACCCAAAATAATTAGCTGACAGCCTCACTTCGAATAAAATTACAATTTGTTGCTATCGCATTCATTGCTACATCCTTGCAGTGAAACTGACTTTTTTCCCCCTCAGTACTACACCAAGTTGCAGCGCCACGGCAAGCTCGAAAAGGAGGTCTACGAAAGGTGGAAGTCGATTCTCGAACGATGGTGGAACGAACTGACGGAGCACGCAGACTTTAACAAAGTAGGTTGCCTCGCAAAGAAAGCGAGAGTGCTGTAACTGTCGCTTTCCCTCAACAAAACCAATGTTGCGGGAAAGAATGCTCGCGAAGAACGATTTCGGGAGAAAATGCGCATGAACTACAGGCGTACGATTAGGATGTGTTGCGCACGCCCCTTCACTGCGTCCTTTACGCGCACACCGTTCTATCGAACCAGCGAATCTTAGCAAGTGCAACTGAACGAACACAAAAAAGACAGGACAGCCTGCGTTGAACCTGTCTAAAGTTCTGGAATAAAATCGATAATTTAGGAATTAATAAATCATTCCAAATATGTTGGTTCTCAAGTAAAAGCTGAAAGAACACTCAAAACAGCACGTTATATACGTAGTTCGAGCAACTATTGACGCTCGCAAGGAATTCAGCGACATAGAAGTGTAACTTTCAGCAATGAATATCATGGTCTACTAGCCGGGTTAAGTGCAGTCGTTCAGTCATTTTTATAGCGCAGTCTAAAGCGCGTCCAACGCAACTCTTTCACGCAGGACCGCATCGTGGAATTCGACGAATGGCTCAAGTTTTTCACTAATCTTGGAAAAAGCACCAAGAGCGTCAAAGACCTGCCGGACTTTTTGCAGAAATACCTGCATTTGTTTTTCCTCATCATGGACTCGAACAGTAAGGGCGGACGTTACTCGTAGTAATTGCCTTTAAGTGCTCGAAACAGTAGTGTTATCGAAGCGTGATAATAAATTGTAGCGCAGACAAAGGGCAAGGACACAAGAAGGCGCATGCAAGACAACGCCTTCTCTTGTACGTGCCCTTTGTCTGCGCTACCATATATTATCATGCTACCATAGCAACAAGCCCAAATTGCCACCCTCACTGACGTTATTGATGCGATTTTGTTACACACTACGGACTCTGATTCGTAGAGTAATATATAACACAACGAACGGCAGCAGTTCCACGGCAGCAGCTCAACAACTCATAGATTGGATGATTACTCAAGCCTTCAATGTTTTTGTTTTTTTATCAACTATTCCTGTTGCAACTATTCCAAAACAGCCAACGATGGCACCTGTACGCCTTTATGGACATAAAGAGTGCTTGTGACAGGTAGGATAATTAAAGTGAAAATTAACATACAGTGGCAATGATACAACGCAGAAAATCTTAGAAAAGAGCTTGCAAATCATAGAAACACTTGGAAAGATTCTAAAAATAATAAATTTTCCTTACGAAGGGAGACATGATCAGCTTTTGGCAGCTTGTGTGCGTGCGTTTGTGTGCGTGTAAAATGCACGTTGACGCAATGTAAACTATTAATCAATTCATCTTTTATACATTTTCAAAATCGGACAGACGCACAGGAATACCCCGCATTTCAACTACGTAACGTGATTAGATAATCACCTTTTTAAAAATTAGTTAGAATGACATACTCTTTTTTTACATTTCCAGAGGACGGCCTAGTATGTGCCAAGGACTACAAGAAGTACCTCAAAACTCACAATCTCGACATAAGCAGAGCGGATGAGTGCTTCAAGGAAATGCTCAATGTGAGTGCTTACACCTGCTACAAAACTCCATCCATTCATATAAAAGTCATTCGGCACCAAGGCACAGCCTTTCGACCACCTACTCTACTTTGCAGCGTGAGCAACAATGTAATGCTTAGATAAATCATTGCACACTGAAGTCAACCCACAGGTCGCGGGATCGAATCCCGGCTGCATTTCCGATGGAGGCGGAAATGTTGTAGGCCCGTGTGCTCAGATTTGGGTGCACGTTAAAGAACCCCAGGTGGTCGAAATTTCCGGAGCCCTCCACTACGGCATCTCTCATAATCATATGGTGGTTTTGGGACGTTGAACCCCACATATCAATCACACTGAAGTCAGCACGTTAAATAGACTACACTTCATGAGCTCTAACCATTGTGGTTTGGAATGTAATACAGAACTGTTCTACTTTATTGCTTCCGTGAGAAACGCTACCTTTTTTTTTAGCTTGTTCTCCGCCACAGAATTCTCAAGCAGTAGTTTTTATGAACCTTAGTTCCGAGAATATGTAGATATGTGTATGATTTCTTAGTGCTATCACAGTGAGGTGCCTCGTAATCAACATTTGAAGAACGTCTTTCCATTTTTCAACACATTAAATTCCACAAAAGGCTTTCCCGGTTATGTAAAAATGACGAACGCATGTGTATTCATGAAAACATTTCATTAAAGCATACAGGACCGTATCTCTCAAAGGTTTTTTGCTGTCATCTTCAATTTTGCTCTGGGACCGAGCAAACAACCCCTTCAAACCTTGTCCGATTATCTTTCACCATAAGGGGGGGGGGGGGGGGGCTTGCTTGAAGTTTTACATACACAATGACATGATGTGGCACCGCAGTAAAAACGTGGAATTGCGAGAATTCAGATGTTTTTAGTCCAGGCTGCAAGTTAGCAACATGTTTCTTTGTTGGTGCTCGATAACCTTACACAAATTTGAATTTTTGCCTTGGTTGGCGCAGGAGGAAGATGCTGAGAACGGAAACGCCATGACGTCGGATCGTTTTACGGCCACCGTCTACGAATGCTGGGTATCACAAGACAACAATTGCAAAGGGAAATACATCTGCGGACCCTACGACTCAACACCCATGGAAGAGCTCGAAAAGAAGAACAAGAAGCGACCAGTCTGAATACTGCCGTACTTCTTACCATTATTATTTTGCACAAGTTCTGCCTCGCTAGCCAAATGCTTTTTCGCACGACCACTCTCGCATTGGCTTCACTTTCTCGCACCGAGGGGCACCTCTTTTTAAGAAGCACACTTTATCAAGAACGACTGCGAAATAATCAAATAAAAAAGCTTCCACGACTGCTCACAGTGGCCGAAGGCTACTGTGCTTGCACGAGTACAACGAATCCTCCCAATTATTTTGTTGTTGCTTCCTTAAACGTTTGAGTGACAAGGCATTTAGGGTTTAATTTGGAGTCATGCAGAGCTAAACCTCCAAATATAATGCAATCAGCCCTCTCCCAGAAATTTTTAAAGCTCAGCCACATTGCAACAAGGCGTTGCAGAAAAGCTAGCTTCTAGATACCACGGGGGGTGGAATACAGACATGTATTCATGCGATGTGTGGTATTACGCAAACAAACACCAAGACGTGAGTAATGGGGAAAGTGACCCTATACATGTATGTACCTGTTGTGGCCCATCACAACTGGTTCTATTGAAGCGTCATGTCCTTTAAGAACTAGTTCAGTGACAGTTCCTTGCAGAATCTGCCAGGGACTTTGTGCAAAACTTTTAACTAATGCAGGAAATGCTGCAAACTAATTCAGCACCTGGCTTGCACTATGCGAAACAACTGGCGGTGACATACATATAACGCCACGTCGCATTGTGGTGAAACAAAAAAACAAGGTTGAGCACTTACTAAACTACAGTGAAACGTTGCATTGATGTTAAGTAGGCACTTTTCAAACTATAGTTGCAAAAGTGCCTCAACTCAATGAAACATTTCATTACAATGCACATACTACTCACTGACACTTACCCAAGTGCTGGTGGACAAAAATAATGACCTGTCATGTAGTAATACCTCCGCTCAGTATGATGCGCATCAACGCAGTCATACTAACAAGAGCAAACACACATCACTGTAGCCGACCGTGCACCAAGCGTCATACTCCACACTCGATGAGCATGTGTATGCATAAATAAAAAACACACGGTTGATACAAAATATGTGTATTTAATCGCTGCTACAAAAAGAGCAAAATCGTGTAGGCATAATATAAATAACGAAGCAGTTTGTTCTTGAGGGTTATGTATATATACAAGGTCTTGATGCTGATTCGAAGATATGAAAAACAGGTGTATAAAAAAACATGAGTGGAGACTGATGAACACATAGGGCATATGCATGCATGCACAATGTTTACACAATCTTTTTTTTGTCACATCCGGTTTGTTTCCAATACTACACAAGCAAGCACCAGATTCGCATAGATAAATCGATGCAAGATATTCTCCCCAAGGCTTTAAATGGTACGATGCTCAGTCGACATGATGCACACAATCCACTCACAATGATGTTGACGTACTTGGGTATCGTTATTTACACAGTGCTCAAGAACATAATAAAAAATGGGCAAAATGTGCCTGCTGTTGTGGAATTCAATGACGAATGATGAAAAGAAGTACTGTGAGACGTTAGTAATAACAGTGAATATAAATTAATGAAATAATAAACACAGATGAGTAAATTGCTATGACAAAACACATACATCATTATCTCGTGCGATTCAAGTTAGAAAAGTAGTGCTCGTGTTAACAAATTGCAAAGATAGCAGATCTACTCGTCACAACCCTGCATACTTGCAATAATGCTAAAAACATCAGGGTACCAGCTTGTGAATGCGCTGTACAGTTTTTTTTTGTCGATTCAATCCCTTGTTTCATTCAAAGAAAGTTTCCTAGTCAGATCGTGGAATAATAATTCGTTTTCCACTGGAATAAAAAAAACACGAGAAACATGGCGGCCCTGGCAATGGCGAATATATCAAAAGCCAAAGTTTTCCTTTTCTGAACTCTGTGATTTATGAAAGCTGTTACTTTAGCAAAAACATGCATGTAGAAAATTATTCCAGGAGTCAAGTATTACCAGAGAGTTAATTACTGTGTCAAGAAACAGGTGCCCATTGTGCAACATTAATGTTGAGAGACTTACAATACCTTCTTGCTTCACACTTTCATTTTTACAAGCTTTCCCTGAAGTTTTACAAGCTTGATCGTTTCATTGTTTGCAGGAGTGTGAATGCCGACCATGCCCATTGCCGACAGCCTTTCTCTCGCTCTCTTGTATTCTCTTGTTCCCCTACTCTCTTATCCCTATGAATTAAAGCAAACATTGCCATCATTTCCTAACAATAACCACTTTAACCCATCAAAAGACACCTGTATATAATCCTTTTCTAATGTTTCTGTCTGTACCGACTGTCTACCTGCTACTAGACGTCGCTAATAAACCTCCTTGCAAAGTGGTGGAAGTGCGCTAGGTAGTTAAATCTAGAACTTTGAAGCTGGAAGTTGCCCACTGCGCCGACAATACCTGATCAGATCACTGAGCAAGGAACCGCCTAGCAAAAAACGGCCCAATCTCCACTGGTCATCGTGCCTATTACGCTGCGCCAACGTGACTCCCTCTTCTTCCGCGGGTCCAAGGACCAAGATGTGGAAGGTTGGCTGCTGCTCTTTGAAAAGGTGAGCGCTGCCAACGAATGGGACGACCTCTCAACGTTGAAGTATGTCCCATTTTACCTCAAAGATGCCGCCAGCTTGTAATTCACAAACCACCGTGTCAAATTTTCCACTTAGGCCGCATTCAAGACCGCTCTTGCAGCTGTGTTTGGTCGCCGCACAGTGCGCAAGCTCCGCGTCGAACAGTGCCTATGCGGACGTGCACAAAGGCAGGACGAAAACTTCATGAGCTATATTGAAGATGTCATTGGTCTATGCAGGCGCCTGAACCCCGAGATGGCCAAACAAGACAATATCAGGCATATCTTGAAAGGCATACACGATGACGCCTTTTAAATGTTGCTGGCGAAAGGCCCATGTATCGTGTCCGAACTTGTAAGCTTGTGCCAGAACTTCAAAGAACTTTGCAAGCAACGTGCCTCAGTTCGAAGGTCGACGACAGCAGAACGGGCTCAGCGTCCACAGCCCGTGCACAACACTTGCTATTCGCACCCAGAGACGGTCCCACTGGTGATCGCCTTGCTCCTTCACCCTTACACTTTATGATAATGAGCATTTATCCACTTAATAGTAACTCTCGCCATGAATTACCTTGAGTGTCTTGGTCATGACTAAGAGCCCTCGTTTGAACAAACACATACCAAGCAAGCTATGTAGGAAAATGTTCAACATTTCAGAAGCTTGTGTAGAATGTACAATATCCAGCCAAAATCACAAAGTGCGCAATAACCAACACATTGTGTTTACTATTGCCCTTATCAAATGTTGTTAGCTTCTTATTTGCACTAGTTTTATTTGAAGAGCAACTGAAGTCAGGCTAGATTATTTTTAGAAACTAAGATCGCTTATAGACTTGTTGAATTCACGGCATTACTTTGTGAAATGGGGAAAAAACTTTCCTGCGGTTCATGCTTCGTGCAATGACAAAGAATATTGTATACGGATTCACTCAGGAGTATTTCCAGTGATGTCCTACTCTCATGAACAGTTCCTGCAAAGTTCAATTATCAATTACTTAGAAATTTTTCAATTATTAATACCTAAGATTTTATGTCCCAAGACCATGAAATGATTATGAGATATGCTGTAGTGGAGGGCTCCAGAAATTTTGAGTATCTGGTGTTCTGTAACATGCACCGACATCACACAGTACAAGGGCTTTTAGAATGCACCGACACTGCACCGCCACGGCCAGGATCGAACCAGTGACCTTTGTTACATCAGGGTCAGCAACCAATCAAAAAATTTTTCAAACGGTACTGCAACAAGAACATGCACATGAAAGTGTGTATACATGTTGGTTGCTCTCCGATATTTAACTGGAACAAATACTTTTGCATCATTAGGGGTGCCTCTGCTAATAAGCATGAAAAATCAGATCAAGGATGCAGCAACAAGCACACCTCAAAGGAAGTATGTATAATACATATACTAGAACTTCGCCGCCGCTGATGTAATTGCTGCCACTTTTGTAAGGTTTGCATGTGTGCACTGATATATGTTGGCCTACCATCGATCGTTTGCATGTGCATGAATTAACGCCTTTCTCAGTCGCAGCAGCTGGTCTGCTTCCGTTAAATTTCCTTTCGTGTCCTTTGTATATACATTTCTGAAAATGCAGTCATATAAAAAATAACTGCTGGCACAAAATGCATTGCCTCCATGCCTTTTTTTTCTCTAGAGACATATTTCTGCAGTATTGCTAAATTCATTATCCTAACGGCATGTCACAGTGTGCACCTTTCTCATGTTACTCGCTTCTACAACAGCCTTATGCATTTCTTATGCACAAGGAAGTTATAGTGCCTGTATCATTTGTTACCAGGCCTTGCTGACAGCAAGTCTGACTAAACTGAGTTCATTGTGTACTGTTTTTCAATGTGAATGAATGTGATGTGGAAACAGGACACCTTATAGGGACACTAAAGAGAGACAATGACTTGTTTTAAATTGGTAAGCTGCCCTCTGAAAACTCCAATGCAATAAGTTTCACTATTATAAACTCATTATTAGCAGAGAAAAAGGTCGAAGTTTCATCTTTTAATTTCATGCCAAAATCTAAGTGCCTGAAATTACAAATTTCACAATGTATTTTTTACATTTTCAGGACATTAGAAGATTGAATTTTCTAGCATTTTGTATGAAAAGTCTATGGCACACACAGATTACAATACACTTCAATTTTATCGATTAGAAGCTATGCAAGACCCACCAAACACCTTCAAAATCTATGACTTCGTGGTGTTTGGTATGGGAATCTCAAGGTAGTGTGGCAACGCAAAGCGGTGCTTCTGTGCGCGGTGCAGAGAGCGCATGCGCCCGCACGAGAAAGTTATATTCGAGAGGAAGGGTGATAATAAAAGTCAGTTGTTGTTTGGGATGCGACTTGTTCACTTGCGCAGCTCTGCCGAGCGACGCGTATCAACATTGGTGACCCGGACTCGGAATACAGACACAGCGACTGGAGTGTCGAACCAGCCGCAATATGGATTCAACGTCCACGACCGACGCCCCTCCGACAGTCTCCTCAGTCGACGGTAAGCTGCCCCCTTTTTGGACTGCGGACCCCGCACTTTGGTTCATACAAGTGGAATCTCAGTTCGCAGCCAGACGAATCACCGCAGACCTTACGAAATACCACTACGTAGTCAGCAGTCTGCCGCCCGCCATAGCCAGTGAAATCAGGGATCTGTTTCTCGCACCACCTGTCGAAAACGCATATGCAACGCTAAAAGAAACCTTTATTCGCCGAGTTACGCCCTCCGAACCACAACGACTGCAGCAATTGCTTCGCGGCACGGAACTCGGCGACCGTACTCCTAGTCAGCTTTTGCGGCACATGCAACAGTTGCTTGGCGGAACATCAAACACGATAGATGGAGTATTGCTCCGAGAACTTTTTTTGCAAAAGTTGCCTGCAGCCGTCCGCATGGTCATCGCGGCCTCAGAGCACAAGGATTTAACCGCAGCCGCCGAACTTGGTGACAAACTGGTAGCAATGACACCGCCCACACCGATGGCTGCCGTGCAAGCGCAACAGCCTCTAAACGAATTTTAAGAGATGCGTGAGGAGATTGCTCGACTTGCCGAAACAGTATCAGCTTTGCACGCTAGCAGGAGGGCGCAAACGATAACCGAGCCTAACACGCCGCTATTGCAAAAGCAGCATGAGCATATCTGCTGGTATCATCGGAGGTTCGGAAGTAGTGCGCGTAAATGTGTCCCACCGTGCGCGCACTCGGGAAACAGCCGCGGCAGGCACTGAGGGCGACCAGTGCTACTACGTTGCCTCCAAGTCGTCCCTCAGTATTTTTTATTACCGACCGCAACAACGGAGTACGTTTCTTAGTGGACACAGGCGCCGAGGTGAGCGTTATACCGGCGTCACAAGCTGAAAGAAAGAAACCTAGTACATCGCCCTTGCAAGCTGTCAATAACACGGTGATAACAACATATGGCCATCGTTCACTGTCGCTGAACTTCGGTTTCGGCAGAACGTTTAGCTGGGTGTTCATAGCTGCTGATGTGAAATTCGCCATACTAGGCGCAGACTTTCTCCAGTTCTTCGGTCTGTTGGCCGACGTCCGCAACAAACAGCTTCAAGGTCCCGTTTCTCGGGGAGCGGTACAAGGCAAGCCGTGTTGGCACCCCCCTATCAGCCCGGCCTTGCTTAGTCCGGCTGGAGAAGCATACTTCACCGCAATACTACAAGAGTTCCCAGAGCTGACACGACAGCCACAGGCATTTCCAGAAGTAAAGCACGGCGTTCTGCATCACATCGAAACCACAGGCCCACCGGTCTATGCGCGACCACGGCGCCTGTCACCCAAGAAGCTGCGGTTGGCTCGACAGGCGTTTGCCCACATGATGGAACTCAGGATAGTACGTCCTTCATCCAGCCCATATGCGTCACCTCTTCACATGGTCCCAAAATCAACAGACGGTGATTGGCGCCCTTGCGGGGACTATCGAGCGCTGAACCGGGTAACCGTGCCAGACCGTTACCCAGTCCCGCACATTCATGACATGACCTCCTTCCTGCATAGTGCTACCATTTTCTCTAAAATAGATCTAGTGCGAGCATATCATCAGATACCCGTAGCACCGGAGGATATCCCCAAGACCGCAATAACAACGCCGTTCGGAATGTTCGAGTTCCTACGCATGCCTTTCGGCTTACAGAACGCCGGCCAAACTTTTCAACGGTTTATGGATGGCGTTGTCCGTGGCCTCAACTTTTGCAAGGTATACCTCGATGATCTTCTGATTGCTAGCAGCACTCCTGAAGAGCACGAGCGGCATCTGCGCTACGTACTTCAGCGACTGACAGAGAACGGCATCGTTATCAATACGGCAAAGTGCGTGTTTGGGGTACCGACACTATCATTTTTGGGCCACAGCATTTCAAGTGCCGGAGTACAGCCCCAGAAGGACAAGGTGGAAGCAGTATGGCAGTTTCCACAGCCGAAAAACCTCCGCCAGCTTCGAGAGTTCCTGGGACTCGTGAATTTCTACCGTAGGTTTATCCCGAAATGCGCCAACATCCTTCACCCTCTCCACAGCCTACTTGCGGCATCTGGATCTAACGCAACTGCCATTCAGTGGAACGACCAATCCACACAAGCATTCCGGATGATAAAGGAAGCTCTCGCAAATGCTACCATGCTCACGTACCCGCAGCTGGGTGTTCCTCAGTGCGTCATGGTGGACGCCTCCGATGCAGCGATTGGAGCCGTGTTGCAGCAGAGGGTGAGCGGAGTGTGGCGACCAATTTCCTTCTCCAGAAAACTGAGCCCGTCCGAACGAAGGTACAGCACCTTCGGTAGGGAACTCCTGGCCATATACGCGGCTATCCGGCATTTCCGACATTATGTGGAAGGACAAGAATTTTTTGTGCTCACAGATCACAAGCCACTCACCTACGCATTGCGCGCGAACTCCGATTCTGGTGCGCACGTGGCACGGGAGCTCCGCCAAATGTCGTACATCGCAGAATTCACGACAGATATACGCCATGTTAGTGGCACGGATAATGCTGCTGCCGACGCTCTTTCCCGCAGTCCAGTGAATGCCATCAGCCTGCCGAGCGGCGTAGACTTCACCACACTTACGACGGCTCAACGCAGTGATGGAGAATTGAAGCGTCTACTGACGTCTTCAACCAGCGCCTTGAAGCTGCAATGGTTGGCAGAACCCACAGGATCCGTATGCTGCGACATGTCTACAGGCAAGGCCCGACCGTTCGTCACCTCCGTCGCAGCATTTTTGACTTGCTGCACAGCCTGGTGCATCCCGGGATTCGAGCCACGCAACGGCTATGCACAGCGAGGTTCGTGTGGCCAGGAATAAACCGGGATGTCCGATACTGGACACGAGAGTGCATCGCATGCCAGCGCTCCAAAGTTCAGCGACATACTGTGACCCCCTTGGGATCCTTCCCTCTGCCGGACTGTCGATTTGCCCATGTGCATGTTGACGTTGTGGGACCACTGCTGTTGTGCCAGGGGCAAAGCTACTTGCTAACCTGCATCGATCGCTTCACGCGATGGCCGGAGGCCGTGCCCATTCCAGACATGACTGCTGATACCGTCGCCCGCGCATTTATCTTCCACTGGGTGGCCCGCTTCGGAGTGCCGGCAACCGTGACTACGGATCGCGGAACACAGTTTGAGTCCGCCCTATTCGCAAGCGTCACCCGACTCTTGGGTACTCACCGCATCAGAACAACTGCCTACCATCCGATTAGCAACGGTATAGTGGAAAGGTTCCATCGCCATCTGAAGATGAGCCTGACGGCTACTGCGAGTCACAGTTGGGTAGAGACGCGGCCGTTTGTTCTGTTGGGTGTTAGGACGGCTCTGAAAGCAGATATTGGATGCTGCTCCGCTGAACTGGTGTACGGAACAACGCTTCGCCTCCCAGGGGAGTTTTTCACTACCAGTAAGGACGAAAACGTGTACGCGAACGCGGACTACGCCGTGCGACTGCGAGACATCATGAGCAAGCTACGCGCTGTTCCTCCGCGTCCGCCCGCAGCCCGGCCAGTCTACGTGGACCGGGAACTCTCCTCCTGCTCTCACGTGTTTGTGAGGCACGACGCCGTACAGCCTCCACTCCGGCCCCCGTACGACGGGCCTTTCAAGGTGCTGCGACGGGCAGACAAGCACATTACAATCGACAGAGGTGATTGATTGATTTGTGGGGTTTAACGTCCCAAAACCACCATATGATTATGAGAGACGCCGTAGTGGAGGGCTCCGGAAATTTTGACCACCTGGGGTTCTTTAACGTGCACCCAAATTTGAGTACACGGGCCTACAACATTTCCGCCTCCATCGGAAATGCAGCCGCCGCAGCCGGGAATCGAACCCGCGACCTGCGGGTCAGCAGCCGAGTACCTTAGCCACTAGACCACCGCGGCGGGGCGACAGAGGTGGTCGTCACGACGTGGTTTCTCTAGACCGCGTAAAATCAGCACACGTGGACTCCGACAGCAAAGCACCTGCACCACCTCGAGCTCCATCTTTGCAGGCACCCCCGGCAGACCACGTAGCGCAGCCCCAACAAGTCCTCAAACGGTTTACGCGGAGTGTACGGTGTACGAGACTCCCCGTGCGCATGAACTTATGAACCGCAGTGGGTCGTCCGAGTGCAGCCGTTGTGCGCGCACTCACTAGGGGGGGGAGTACTGTGGTGATGCAAAGCGGTGCTTCTGTGTGCGGTGCACAGAGCGCATGCGCCCGCACGAGAAAGTTATCTTCGAGAGGAAGGGTGATAATAAAAGTCAGAGTTTGTTTGGGATGTGAGTTGTTCACTTGCGCAGCTCTGCCGAGCGACGCGTCTCAACAGTAGCATCTCTACGTGCATTTTCTTTCCGTGACTTTTCTCACTTATCAAGCGTCATGTCATGATAGGAGCGGTTTTTCGGGATTGTGAAATTGTACTTCACCAATACATGAAAAATTGTTTTGCTTTTTAGTGTCCCTTTACACGAGTGTGCAGATTCTAGTGCTTTCCTTGTTTGTAAATAACTACAGATTTCTCATCCTATCTGTTGTGAAACAGGAACACAATAAAATGAAAAAATATGCCCTCATAAAACAATATACAGATGAACCCCTTTATAAGAGACATGCACAAGGGAACAATTCCTGTGCTTTATATAAGGTGCGGCTTATAAGCAGGGCACCCCGTATGCACCTTCTCAAGTGTGTGCACCTTCTCAAGTGTGTGTTATACCCATTTGTCTGTTACATCAGCGTCTCTAACAAATGGGTTCGACTGTACCAAGAACGCATTGTAGGATAGCAAGCAGCACATAACACAATTCCTAAGGTAAGCGCAAATGACCAAAGTACAACCTCTTGAAAGGCCACTTCTCTAAACTTCAGTCATCTAACCAATCGTGCAGGCCCCATAGTGGTTAAATTAACCGCAGCCGATTGCACCAAGTCAAGGACAACGACGTTCCACCAGTTTTTGAAGTTATGTAAAGTCTTCTTCGTCCACATCCGGCAGAAGCTCTGCTCTGCCGACCATGTCATCCTCATTGGGATCTCCAGTGAGTAGGGTACCAGTAACTGCAAAGCTTTTCTGCACTGCTTCGTGGCTCGTGGCTTGCAAATGGCGCCAGGCTGCTGCAATGCACTCCAACATCTCTTGGACTGTTGGTATGCTTCTTGAAGAACCTCTGTCAACTGACATCTTGTTGACTAAGGCCTGGAACTTCCGTCTCAACCAAACAAAAACGGGGTGAGTCTGTGACGAGCAAGCCGGTGGTGTTATGGCCACCTTGATGTCGCTGCCAGCCGAGGCAGCGAACTCGTTGTGTGGCTCAAACGAATCCAAAATGAGGAAGCTTGGCGATGGCACAAAACGGCCCCAGACGTGGTCCGCCCAGTATTCGACAGTACTCCTGTCAACTTTCATTTCTTCCTGACAGAGGACGAACATGCCATTAACTTCCGATGCACTGCTGGAGCCTTTGAGAACAGCGAGAGGTGGCAAGACGCCGCCGTCGGAAAGACAGGAGAGAAACACGATGGCCTGTGACTGCTCGAAGCCGCACCGGCGAACAAGCAGTGAACCTGTGCCTGTCCCACCACCTGCACCGGAGGAGAAATAGAGAGGCACTTCGTCCATGGCGCCAATAGCTGCGCTGGTCACACCGCACTGCTCCTGGAGCCTCTGAACTTCCAGTCGGAAGGAGGATATCTTCTGTTCGAGAACCGCTGGAAGTGGGGTGTCCAATGTAGGCATCTTCTGCAAAAGAGCCTGATGCCGCTTACAAAACCGAATAGGCCAACCTGCGGAGCACTTGAAACCTGCTCTTGTTTGAGATAAAGTTGCTATGGCACGTGTCTGGATCTCATTGTGCGTAACGCTGCGGTTTTGCTCCAATTGAGCTAAGACCCACTCGAGAATCTCATCGTCCTTTTCATATCGCAGCTGTATGCCAAAACGTCGGGACCATCTAGAGTACCAGCCAATGCTGCATTTCATTGTAGTGTCACCGTACTTTCGGTAAGTTTCTGCTGCTTTGGCACGAACTTCGTTAGGCCCTGGCTTGAAGCCACTGCTTCTGCACTGCTGGTACCACTGGTAAACCTCTTTTTCAGCCTCTAAGGCCTTTTTACTTTTTGACACCTCCTTTTTTCGCACTTTGCCTTCTTTGACCATTGCCTTGAGTTTTTCCTGGGTCTTGCTCCAGTCTGATAAACTGTTTCGATCAATCTGAAAGTACTTTGAGGCCTCACTGAACTTGAGCCTCTCGGCTACCTTGACGATTTCTAGCTTGACAGCGGGAGGAAATGCAATACGGAATTCCTTCCCTGAACTAGACTGCAGTTCGGGAAGGTCCTCAATCATTTGTTCCATTTCAAGTCGCTTCTTGTGCCACACGTACAACCAACGGCAGTTTGTTCTAACTTGGTCTTCTCCAAAGTATCGAATAATTTCTTTCACCTTTTCCTTCACCTGAGCAGCATCTAGCTTCGCGTTTGTTGCATTGCAGTCATTAAGCCACGTTATGAACATTTGCTCTGCAGGAGATACGGTGGAAGACTCTGTGCTCTTGATGAGGCTGCCTTTCTCATGCGGGAAAAGCCGCTCCAACTTCTCCCGGTCACGGCACCATTCAGCTACTGTTGAATGGTGAACACCAAAGTGCTCGGCAGTCTTTTTAAACGTTGACTGCAAGGCATACTTGACAACCTGCAACTTGAAGTCGGGCAGGTATCGCTCGTTCTTCTTTTTCTGTGAAGCAGCATTGCTGCTGTTGTTGCTGCTGGTACTCTCCACAGCAGGAGGGGCTGACGACGACTGCCCATAGTCTGTGTAGGGTTGGTTAGACACTTCCAAGGTGCACGCAGGCGTCATGGCATGGTCATAATTGGCATAGCCATCATAAAATGGAGGAGCAACAGGCTGCCTGCCATCCCCTTTGTGCATCTCACTGCCTCTCATATGAGTCTGGTCTGTCCAATACGAGCCGTAGAACATGTGACTGTTCTGGACAGGCGGTGGTGTCATTTGATGAAGTTGGTAGAACGGGCGCGAGAGGCGCTGAGGGTCCAATCCCATGTCTGGAGTAGAATACGGGGGGCCCGCGTGCTGTGCGTGCTGCTGAGATTGGCTACATAACGCAGTGTAGTGTGGATTACACAGTGTAGCGCCGTGACAGCTACCTCTATCAAGTGGAGGTTGCACAAGATGGGGGCTCATCTGCTGCGACGTGTGGACCATTCCTCGTGGTGGTTGTGACGATGTAGTTACCAGAGTATTTCTCATTTCTCTCGGCAGTTGGACTGATGTAGTTACGGGATGCATGTGGTGAGATGGCGCAACTGTGGGATGCACCGGCTGACTTGATGGAGTGTGACAGTCTGTGCGTGTGTCAGAAACGGCACGAGGCTCGGAAGCGGATGATTGATGAACTGGTCGATCAGGCACAGATGGATGGAGGACTGGGTGAGGGGAAACCATGGCTTGGGACTCGGCAGAAACGGGAACAGTAGCGGCGTGTTGATCCATGCCACCTTGTTCTTGGTCTGTAGCACTGGGCTGATGATGTTTTTCTTGGCTCTGTTCTTTGGCGGGAGCTACAGTGGCATCTGGTTTCTCGGTTGAATCTTGACTCTCAGCATGACCCTGCATTAAAAAAATGCAGACATTCAACGCACTACCTCAACCCTCACATGTCCTCAAAAAATAGCACTGAAAAGACAAACTTCTCTAAGATCAACGCTTTGTACAGTCACAAGCCTGCACAGAAAAAAATAAGCAGACACTGACTAAGGAGGCCAAATATGGAAGTTGCACAATATTCTGTACTCACATGTGAAGCCGTGCTCGATTCGTCTTCAACATCCACTTCCTCTTCCTCTGCAGAAAAGTCCTGCGGATACATTTGCTCACAGCGTCGCTTCCACGCTCGGTGCCAACCGTCGCCTGCTCTGAACTCGGGATGACCGTGTTTCTGGGACAGACGCTGAGCACGAGCGCACACGATAGCTTTCGTGAGCTTTCGGCCTGAAGAAAGAGGAAAAAGAGGTAGCAAGATTTAACAATAAACATTAGACAAGTTTTAGCAAATG
This sequence comes from Rhipicephalus microplus, assembly GCF_043290135.1. Taxonomy (NCBI): domain Eukaryota; kingdom Metazoa; phylum Arthropoda; class Arachnida; order Ixodida; family Ixodidae; genus Rhipicephalus; species Rhipicephalus microplus. Next base: position 61,362,418 of record NC_134703.1, read on the forward strand.
CAGTACCTTTCTTTTGCATTTTCTTGTACCATGTCCACAGTTCCAGATCGATTTCACTCGCACCTCTTGGTCTCGATCGCCTTTGCCTTAGTAGTGGGGGAGGAGGTGTTGGAGGAGCAGGTGGCGGTGATGCTGGTGGTGGTGATGAGGGTGCTGCAGGGGACGTTTCTTTTGCTCTTGGCTGTTCCCAAGAAAATGGTGCGACTAATTAGGCCAAGTGGCCCAGTTTCCACAAGTAAAAAACCACAACTAACGCACAAGCAGTATTAGCCAAGCCAAAATAGTAAAAATGTGGAAGTTACTCATGATTGAGTATTAAATAAAAATATTGACAGGTAAGAGAGATAGAGATAAAGAGGGTCAAGAACACAAGTGTTACCCCAGACATACCATTTCATAAAAATAGAAATGCAATACATAATCAGACCTTGATATAATCTACATAACTTGACCTTTTCGCTATCGCTGTCGAATATAGTCGACATGAGATTTTGTAACAAAATGACCAATGACAACTACACTTACCATCATCAAACATTGGTCCCACACGAAACTGTTGTGATAAGCACAATAAAAAAAAAAATGAAAGCTTCTCACCCTCACACATGGCGTAAAACATGTCATTTCTGGAGGCAACTGCAGCAGAGTTACTTCATTCAGCTCCTGATGCACATGCGAAAAAGAGGCAGATTAGAAATGGCAAGACGCCATCAAATAAGTTGCAAACACTTTGCTGTATCTTGTACAAAATTTACACCATGCTACAGCCTTTTCATATGCTTCACTGTGGTCTATATTTCAGTTCTGCTGATCGCTGAGAGATGCCAGGTTTTTCTTATGAAATTACAAAGTAAAGAGAGAGACAAAGAAATATTATAGCCCTAACATACTTGTATAAGGCCAATCACTAAATTTACCCGCAGGTCGCGGATCGAATCCCGGCTGCGGCGGCTGCATTTCCGATGGAGCCTGAAATGCTGTAGGCCCGTGTGCTCAGATTTGAGTAAACGTTAAAGAACCCCAGGTGGTCGACATTTTCCGAGCATTCTACTACGTCGTCTCTCATAATCATATAGTGGTTTTGGCACGTCAAACCCCACATATCAACCAATCAATCAATTAATAAATTTATTCTTAGAAAAAGATCCTGACAACGTAGACACAGAACGTTCGCTTAAGCCACTTCTAGCAGACCTTCACATTAGAGCTGGCTAAACAAGACATGATAAACAGAAATAATAGATTACTGGCTAATACAAACACAACTACATTCTTCTTTTCTTTCTGCATGTGCATGATAAGATTTTTTGCTAAAAATCAATTTAAAAAGGGAGTATGTTTCGTAGCTGTCAACAGTTTACAGAAGAGTAAAACTAGCACAAACTTGACTGTTGCAATGACAGCAGTGTTCATCTGGTTGAGCCGTGGATCCCCAGGTGACACTACTAAACAGGCTGTAATTCACAATAACGCTAGGTTCACAAACTAGAACTCTTCAGTGCGACAAGTGCCTACCTTTAACCCACTTAGGCGGGAAGTTCCCTTGAACAGCACTCCAAATCGCTCACACCATCGCTGCGCCCACTGCAAGTCGATCTTTGTCTCGTCCACCTTTAGCGACTCGCCCCTGAACATTAGATCGGACACACTTATTTCGTGGCCCGCAAGTGCGTCTCTTCGGACACCAACAAACACATCTGTCTCCCACTGCGGAATGTTCTCAGAGTTTACTTTCTGGCTTATTTCCCGCTTCCCTTTCACCCAGTGTTCCATGAGGCTTTCGTCAACAGAAAGAAGCATGCTGGCTTCCTTGACACTTTTCTCTTCGGCCACAGCAATGGAGAAAAACTTGAAAGAGGCCGGGAAGGGGTCGGGAGGAGCATTGCAGGTTCTTTTAACCTCGGGTTTCGGGGCTGGCGGGGGTGCTACGTTCTGGTCAGCTTTCAACCAGTGCTTGACTTTGTGCACTGGCACTCTAAACTTTTTCGCAGCTTGGTCAACCGTGTTAGCTCGAGCGTAGGAGACAATCTCTTTCTTGAGTCCTTTCGGCGTGCGACTGCTCTCGTATCCCTTGGGCGGTGGTGGCGTTTGGGCTTTTGATTTGGTGCTCTTGCGGGAGTTGGACGCGGACTTCCTCGAGGAAGCAGCGCGCTTTTTCCTGCGCTTCTGCGCCCTGGCAGCCCGGGGTGAGAAAGTTTCATCGTCGGCGCGCTCCACATAAGCTCCCTTGCTGCCACTCCTTTTAATCTTGAGCTTGACGAGCAGCCTTTTCTGGCCTTGGGACCGTTTCTGCCTTGCTTGTGAATTGTTCGACGAGGCACTTCTAGGCGTGGGAGTAAAGTCAATGTCTAGTATGTCACTGGGCAGGTCATCGTCCGAGTCGTCGCCGCTGCCTTCGTACTTTAGAGGCACAGCTTGTTTGCGTCTCGGTCGAGTTGGCAACGTCGATTCCGACATCGCCGTTATTTTTTTTTTTCCTCGTGTGGACGTGATCACGTGCCCATTTCCTGAAACATCAAAAATTGGAACGAGCTTGACACTCGATGCACATCAGATCGACACAGAATCGCTGATTTCTCTACTTTCTTGCACAGATAGCAGCAAAATATACCACTCGTTGCCCAGAACACGGCCTTTTATTATGAAGCACGTAAACAGTAGCGATTACTTGTTATAATTGCAGCGTAAAATTGAGGATCATACAAAGACGGGTGCCGCATTTCTCATCGTACAATAAGCAAGCGATAAAACGTTACGCTAACTGAATCGGAAAAAGAAAATCCCTGTAAGCGTAAGGTAATAACGCTAGCCTCGCCTTAAAGGTGCCTGTGTCAGAAATTTGTCTCTAAACAAGGTCCCCTAGCGCACCAAAGCTCCCGTCAGATGACAACGAACAGCGCCCGTCACAGACGCGATGTATCGAGCATTCCTCCAAGCAAAAAGCAAGCACAGTACAATGTCGGTGAATATTTCAAAATTTTTTGTGCTTTACCGTAACCGCCACGGCGCGTCTGATGAGAACACGGCGTATAAACACTGGCATGGCGGATTTTTGAAGCGACAACACTAATGGCGCTGAGGCCTGTGTGCACGAATATACGGGACACACTGAAGCTGGAACACAGTGTTTTGAATAGCGACGCTGAAAAGAAAGTTTCAGTTTACGTTGCTGTAGCGCAAAGATATAGATAATGTGCTTGAAAGAGCTGCAGAACAAACCACTATCGCAGTCACGAGGAAAAGCAAGAAAATTGCGATGACAGAGTGCAAAGTGTGCATGTGAAAGTCTCAATTTTGTGATGTACGTTAGTATTCTGATCATGAAATAGTATTTGGCTTCAACAAAGAAACAAATATTTGCAAATGAACTCAAAAGTGACTGCTGCAAGCTGAAGTTGATGATGGCTTAAGCACAGAGATAAGCCCTCTGGCAACTTAAACTTAAGATAAGTCATCTTTAGCGACATAAATAATCCATGCTAGCAACACTGTTATAGTATTGACTTTATAGCCTTTGAGATTTAGATTTATAATCTGAATGATCTGAATAATCATCTGTAACAGCCACGGTAACAACAACAGTTAAGCAGGTACTGCCCGTGTACATGCCCGACCATTTTATCTCAATGTCGCTAGTGTAGCCAAAACGATAGAACCAATCACGGAAAAAAAGAAAATGGCCAATCAAACGAACTGCGACAGGTCACGTGGCTTACTGGGACGACCGCGTGCATTTAACTGTAGCGGTTTGACCAAGCTAAGTGACGGACCGCCTGGATCGCCTGCGACCACGTCAACGACGCCCCTGACCACGTCTTTGGGTGAGTGGTCGAATATTTAAACCGCGGTGCGTTACCGCAGTCGTGGTGCTGATGGCTGCCGAACCGACCCTTTTGGGTAAACCTGGCAGATTTCCGCAACGTTTCGGTTTCGTGCGATTAACACGGTATGTGGGAACTGCTTTAAACGAAACTGTTTTTTGTATAATGTAAAAGCCAGGCAAAAAGCGGTAGCAGCGTCGGGACAGAAGCAGCAAGAGCTGGCCAGATATACGGGCGTCGTCACAGCAGCAACCAGGCAGTCCTAGCTTGCGCCAACGTGTCGATGTCGCTGCGGTAGTGGCCCTTCCTCTTCACTACATTTGTTTCTCTTTACGTTTGCGAGAAACGTGTTTTCGTTTAGCACCCATTTCTAGGCATTTCAGTGCGTGAAATTGGCCGCCTGCAATGGAGACGAAGCACGGGGTGGATTAACACCACGGACTCGTCTGGGCCAGGAACCAGAGCATATATTTTCTTTAACTTTGAGCTTGGTGATCAGCCTTTTCTGACCTTGAGACCGTTTGTGCCCTGCTTGTGAATTGTTTGACGAGGTACTTCTAGGTGCGGGAGTAAAGTGGAATCAGACTTGTCTATAACGCCCAGCCGGCTGCTTCAGCTGCCGTTTTCCGTAGAAAAGAATATGTAAAGACCGACGCCATAATCTGATACCGTGCTCATCGTGCTCGGTTAAGCATGAACCGAAGCTTGTTGCTAACATGAGAAGTACAAGCCACGGCCAACAACAGTGTCGACAGCCACGCGTTTTGGTGCTCTACACAAATGTGATTCTATCTGTACTACGTACACCCTCACCCCTCTGATTCTCTGAAGGCCCTCCACTTGCGAGGCGAAAGTTTGCTTAAAGGGTGGTGTACCATGTAATTTAAGGCTTCCTTAAGACCCATTTTCTCTGGAACCACTGCATGTGAAGAGTTCAGGTATCTTATTCGTTTACGTCTCTTCTTGCAATGGAACTATAATTGGTTGGAATCTAAATCATCTCCCAACTATAATTATATTTCAAATATTTATATTTCTGCAATCTTTTTTCCGCAAGGATTGAAAAAATATTTTTGTCATGTCTTTTTTTTTTTATAAAATAAGCTTCCAAAACAATGAACTGATCCACATACATACACCTTTCCAGTTCAGTAGCTTCGTATTGATGTTTTCTCTTCTGGTGAAAAATCAGCAGTATGTTTCTCCCTGGTCTGTTTTTTCCAGTTCTTTTAACAATGGGGCAAATGTAACAAAAAAACGATTTTGAGATTATAATAGTTAGAGAAAAAACAAGCTTATTTCATGTTTTGTTCAAAAAGATGTGCTGCACAATTTAATTAATAACAACATTCCATGCAGCCACCCGACAAATCAGCTTTCCACTTCTTTTCTTGGTTCCCTGGCTAGGTATGTCATATCTTCTGTCTCTCTATTGGACAAATATTGCGAAAGGTGGTTGATATTTGTTGCAAATTGTGTAGAGGACAAGGAGGCAACAATATTACCCAATCATATGACACTGTTGCACCTCAGTGATACGCCAAATGGTCTTTAAAACGCCTACTAGGGCTATGCAGGCATTTCGAAAGTTAGGACTGCTTAAAAGGTGGTAGTTTTGGGGGTTTTACTTCCAGAAAACGCAACTATGTTCTCAGAGTACCAAGGTTTCTTCGCATTCCATGCATACAATTGCTCATAATTGCAGTTTATAGCAGCTCCACATTAATCAAAGCATAGCCATTGTCATTACAGTTAACATTTTGTCCTTGTGGTGATGCATAACGAGGGCAAATCTCACTTGCTGAAGAGCTCGCATGGGTGTCTAGTCTTACTTTTGTAAGTAGCCAAAGCATGTCAATTTCAAATCATACTGCTCTTTTTAAACAGTTGCTTTGATTTGTCAACACGAGACTATATTTTGCCGTCACAAAATCATCAAAGACAGAACTAAACTTTAACAAATGAATGCACATGTCACACGCACGAGCCTAGTAGACTCTATAAGTGCCGCCCATTCTAAAATATAATAATAGACTGCGCCGTGTGTTATAAGTGCAGATGCTGGACCAATCCCAATTGTATAATTACTCAAAACGTATCATAACGGAATTGTTAAAGAAAGAAAAAAAAAGGGAAAAAAAGAAGAGGTCTGCGGATGTGGCCTCTTTGGCGGCCATCTGCCGGTAATGCACTCTCTCACCAGAGCAGGATTGGCCATCATGGTACAGTACTTGGCCACCACCTACCTTATGAACGTACCAATTAACTCTTGGCCCTCAGTCCCCTGCAACTGTGAAGCAAGTGTCCAAGACGGTGATCAGACTTGTGATGCAGCAGAGGGTGCTAGGAATCTCTGGGTCCGGACAGACTGCCATTGGAGTCTGAACTTGGCTACGTTCATCGCTAGAACGCTATCTTGTGAGGCTAGTCTAGCTGTGCCATTTGATGAATTGGAGATTGTTAATCTGTAAATTATTAAGTTCAGTGGGCCATCAGCGATGCCCTGTGATCCATTTGGATAAAGGCCCACCCTTAGTCGAATCTGTGCCTGCATTGCAGAGATTGCAAGTGTCGCCCATTACTTCGCAAAACAAAGGTGTTGTCCCGGCACACAGATAAGACATAGAGAGAAGTTGCTGACACTTTTATGTCCACAAGTATCGTGACACGTGTGTCGGGAAGCCTCCGGTCAGATTTCACCAACTGCAGATAGATTATCCAACTGCCAACCTCTAATCTTTTACGTCACTTTTTTTTAATATTGATATATGTATTTTTTAATAAACTTTCAGTTGATAGTCTGTGCTTGTGTGTGTGCCTTCTTTGTTTCTTGTATCTTTTTCGGGCAGTTTTTGTAGTTATGAATTGCCAACTCGCCCAGCATTCAGTCCTCGGTGGATAACATGCCCAGCATCTTTTGTTGCAGACCCAGAGGTTTGGGTTCGATTTCCGTTGACAGAGCCTTTTTTTTCTTTGTATTCTGATCGTGAATAGTTTTTATGCATCATTTTCTTAACAGAAATACGTCACTGAAATCTCGGTGGACCACGGCATAGACCACTTTCGTGTTAAAAAGTAAAAAAAATCAAGATTTCAATTTTCAGAATTGTACCCTACCTTTCATCCTTAATGGAGCCATGAGGACGTGGGTACACTACCTGTGGTCATACACATTTGTCTAATTGTGTGCAGCAGCCATTAATTCTTTAATTATGTTCTGCAGCTTTGTGTGTTCATACGTACGATCTTATTTCTACATAGAGTGCACATGCATCTATTAGCAATCCCAGTCACGATGTTGGAGTCAATATTGCTAGTTCTACACAATTTCGGACATGAAAAAAAAAAAAAAAAACTCTTCAATATAAATATATTTCTCGAGCACTTGTACCCCTTCCACCTTGACATTTAGGCATATCCCTCAACTAAGGGCCCCGTCGCTGTGGTCTAGTGGCTAAGGTACTCGGCTGCTGACCCACAGGTCGCGGGATCGAATCCCGGCTACAGTGGCTGCATTTTCGATGGTGAAAATGCTGTAGGCCCGTGTGCTCGGATTTGGGCACACGTCAAAGAACCTTAGGTGGTCGAAATTTCCGGAGTCCTCCACAACAGCGTCTACATAATCGTACGGTGGTTTTGGGACGTTAAACCCCACATATCAATCAATCCCTCGACTAGAGTAGTTTCATAGTCTACACATCGTAAGCGAACACCTTCTCCTTGAAGCATTTCCGAAAGTACTTGGTCGTGCTCGTGATAATGCGGGCAGAGCCATCTTTTTTATTGTGGCTGTTTTTCTATGCTTTGCGATTTCACCTTTGCAAGTGCACCCTTTTGTTCCATGTCCGCGATGCTTGGCAGATAGGCAAGGAAATCTTTACTTTGAACAACTTCCCAATTTCAATTATGTACCTTTTCTCAAAGTGGGCTTTTCTGTTAATGTTTACTGTTAAAATATGCGCTAGTGACGACTGTGACTGACCAGCACAGCACATATACTTTATGCTGATATGCTTCAAATTCTACTTTGCAGTTACTACATACTTTTACTACATGACATGGATGTGCAAGCGAGCAGTTCCAAGGATTCAGAAGAGTCTGCACAGAGTGACGAGCTGCCGTCAATGGAGACCGTTTGTAAGGAGCTGGATGACAAATTTCTAGCGAGTGTGTTTTCTCTTTTGCTACTAGATCTAAAGTTGTATGAGCCTAGATGGTCTGCACCTTGCACAGCTTGGTGTCAATGAAAGCGTAAATGGTTAGTGTGAATGGTCAGAGGCATTCCTATGTGAGAAAAAACCCGAAAATGTCCCTTCTCTTTTTCTCTAAAGCAAATGTGGAAAACCTGCACCTTTCTGACTAGTGACTTAGACAAGACAATGGCACCTGTATAAGTCTGTAGGTGGCCAATGATGTTGCATATGGAAGGCGAAACGGTACACATTTGGAACTGAATATTTGCTAGTAAAAAGCACCAAAAGTTAATTTTTTACCACGGGCTTTTTTATTGATCCTAAAATGCCAAGGTAGTGACTTCAGCCAATGAGCATTTAATATAGAGTCTTGGTTACGTTGGGACTTTCATGAATGGGTAATTAAGGAGGCTCTGCATTTTCAATAGTTTAAACCAGCAAGACACTGCAGCACTTGTCACCCCGACCTTTTTTTGTAAAGCTAGACAGAGTTTGTTGGAAACTTCATGGCTGACAGACAAGTGTTTATCTCTGTATATAGTATGAACTAAAATGCAATAGCAAGCAGCATTCACTGCCAGCAATGCTTTGCATATACTTACTATTGGACACCACAGTCATGTTACTAAGTTTAATCATAATTTCAATCGTACATCTGGAACTTCTCACTCGTTCACAATTCCTACACGGCACATGGAGATCTTTTATTTTGGTAGTTTGGTTTTGGTGGCAGTTGTTATGGCAAGTAAAACCAACAACTTAGAAGACGCTTGAGTTTTGCTTCCAAGAGTCGAGTTCGATACTGTAATTGGCCACTGTATGCACCACCTTCAATCATGATGCGAGCAAAGGAACGTTCTTGCATTTAACATTCGCAGTTTCAAGCTATCCCAGAATATCGCAAGTTGCGATGTGCCCACTATGGTACAATTCTTCCTTTTTCGAATTGGCGATTTATCCCCTAAGCGTTCATTACGCGACGCTTGCTCCCGCACAGTTGCACACTTTGTGTGCATGATTGATGCAGTGCTACAGGCGAAGACGAAAGGAACACGGAATGCACTGGACAAGCCCTGTCTCGCAGATGGAAGATTTATTTTGAAAGACGAGACCTGAAAACAATGCTGGGCATAGCAAACACGCACATAAGTAAGACAGTAAAACATATCGTTTAGCAATAACATATGTGCATCCTTAAGAATATTCAAACATGTCACTTGATATCGCATGAGCCAAGCAGATAAGCAAACATCTTGTCTGTCAAGAAAATCGACGCATGGCTCTCTGTGCACTTTGCAGTGGGCGGGCAGCTTTAAATCGCCCGCTCCTTGTACGATTCACATGTTTTGATACATGGTGAGATTCTAACATTCTGCCATACCAAATTACATCTGTTATTTTTATTGCATTTTTCTACAAAGCAGCTTCAAAAAATGGTGCAGCTGTGTTGTTGCAGACCTAGGTTGTGTTCTCACTTGGACCAAAGATATTTTATTTGTTTGCACCTATCTCGAGTTTTCACTTACCGACAATGCCAATTTTTTGCTCAACCAACTATGTCAGCACGAGACCTTCTGCACAACAAGCTCTTTAAGGCTATCGGGTTAAAAATCTTTTTCATTGCATATTGTTCATATCTAATGACATGTTACAGTATTAGCTGATTTCACAGTTCAATGCTTGAACTGCTTTCCCATTCCTTTACTAAACTCAAATTGGTTTCCTCAGGTGTCATCTACTCATCTCTCAAAGGCTAATAACTTCCCTTTACCCAAACCCAGGACCAATTATGGCAAATTTACCATAAAATTTTCATGTGTATTCTTTTGGAATTCTTTACCTTTGGAGATAAAAAGTAGATCCCTTGTGATGTTTAACAAAGGCTCGCATTCGCACTTACTAATTCTATAGTGCTTATTATTATACAGAGTATTTTATTGCATATTTTTGTTCTTTTGTGCTCATCTGCATTTTTTGTATGCATCGTGCTTATCTGTATTTTACATATCTCAATTTATTTTCATTAAAGTCATAATGCTTGATATTGTCAAATGTCACGTTAAAGAGACAGGAGACGTTTTTAAGGCGTCCTCACAAAAGTCCGAAGAGCGGTCGGCTCAGCGCAGCCAAAAACAGAACAATGGCACGAGAGGAACTGCCACTTCGTCTGCCTCTTTTGCGCTGGCAGATCAAGCGCGCGGCACTGCCCCTCCTCCCTGAAGAGCATCGCCTCGATGCTAAACGAAGCGTGTATCGTAAAAAAAAAAAAAAACATTGTCACAGTGTGTGGTACGGTTTTAACCGCACCACGTGCACAATCTCGGGTCGTAGCTGTCGGCGTCGGGGTGGTTGGCTTCCGTCCGGAAGGACTTCGTAATTGACGTCGCTCACTTGTCGTAGCACTTTGTACGGGCCAAAATACCGACTGAGAAGCTTCTCAGAGAGACCTTTGCAGCGCACAGGGGTCCAAACCAACACCTGGTCACCTGGTTTATAATCGACTTGTCTGTGGCAGCGGTTGTAGCGCTGTGCATCGACGCCTTGTTGTTTCTTGATGTTTACGCGGGCTAGTTGACGTGCTTCCTCGGCTCGTTGCACGAAACACTCAGCATCTTCGTCGAGATTCTCGATGTTGTCAATGTCGCATGGGAGCATTGCGTCCAACATCGTCTGAACGTCCCGACCGTATAGAAGACGAAACGGAGTGAATCGTGTGGTCTCTTGCGTAGCGGTATTATACGCGAATGTTACGTAAGGCAGTATTTCATCCCACGTCTTGTGCTGTACGTCTATGTACATAGACAGCATATCAGTCATCGTTTTGTTAAGCCGCTCGGTCAGTCCATTTGTCTGAGGGTGATACGCTGTTGTCTTGCGATGCGTGGAGTAACTTAACTGAAAAACATGTTCAAGGAGCCTTGCTGTAAACGCTGTTCCTCGGTCTGTGATGACACAGGATGGAGCACCGTGGCGTAATACAATTCTCTCGATGAAAAACTGAGCAACTTCACAAGCCGTGCTTTTAGGAAGCGCCTTAGTTTCAGCATAGCGGGTTAGATAATCTGTAGCGACGATTATCCACTTGTTGCCGGAAGATGACAAGGGAAACGGACCCAGGAGGTCCATGCCGACTTGATCGAAGGGTGTTCTGGGTGGCTCGATAGGGTGAAGTAATCCCGCAGGCTTAACAGATGGGGATTTTCGGCGCTGGCATTCGCGGCAGGCTTGAACGTACTGTTTAACGCAAGCGGCAAGTTTCGGCCAGTAGTAAGACTTTCGTACCCTAGCGATGGTTCGGGTGATGCCCAGATGGCCCGATGGAGGCTCGTTGTGGCAGGCAAATAGAATTTCCTCACGCAGCTCTGCGGGGACGACCAACAGGTAAGTTTTGTTGCTGGCGGCTGCGTTCTTCTTGTACAACACGCCCTGTCGTAAGCAGAAGGATGACAATCCGCGAGTTATATGCTGGGGCAGTGATACGTTGCGGCCCTCTAGATGTTCAATGATAGGTCGCAATTGAGCATCTGCTCGCTGCCGTAAAGCCAAGTCTGTTACGCTTACGGAGCCAAGGAAAGGGCAGTCCTCTTCGAAGCTCTGAGCGGCAGGCTCAACTGGCGCGCGTGACAACGTGTCCGCATCTTCGTGTGCACGACCGGACTTGTACACGATAGTGACGTCGTACTCCTGCAGACGTAGGCTCCACCTTGCCAGTCGTCCGGAGGGGTCTCTGAGGTTCGCAAGCCAGCACAGCGAGTGATGATCCGTCACTACTTTGAATGGACGGCCGTAAAGGTAAGGTCGAAACTTAGCAATTGCCCACACGACAGCAAGGCACTCCTTCTCCGTGGTACTGTAGTTTGACTCCGGGCGTGTTAGGGTTCGGCTTGCGTAGGCGATAACCTTTTCAATTCCCTCCTGCCGTTGGACGAGTACCGCGCCCAGACCGACGTTACTGGCGTCGGTATGAATTTCTGTTTCGGCTTCCTCGTCGAAATGTCCAAGAACAGGTGGTGATGCCAGGCGAAGCCGAAGCTCTGTGAATGCTGATTCTTGTTCAGCACTCCAAACGAACGGCGTATCGTCTCTAGTGAGTCTAGTTAATGGTTCGGCAATTTTCGAAAAATTGCCTATAAAGCGCCGGTAGTACGCGCATAGACCAAGAAACCGCCGCACACTTTTCTTATCGGCAGGAGTCGGGAAGGCTGCGACAGCGGCGGTTTTCTCAGGGTCAGGACGGACACCTTCTGCGCTTACGACATGTCCAAGGAACTTTAGTTCTTCGTAACCGAAATGGCATTTTTGCGGCTTTAACGTAAGGTTAGCCGTCCGAATCGCCTCAAGTACTTGTCGTAGTCGCTTCAGATGTTCGGAGAAGCTGGTTGAAAACACGACCACATCATCCAAGTACACAAGGCAGCTTTGCCATTTTAAGTCAGTCAACACAGTGTCCATCATGCGTTGGAAGGTAGCTGGCGCAGAGCAGAGTCCGAACGGTAGCACCCGAAATTCGTAGAGGCCATCCGGCGTGACAAAGGCGGTTTTTTCGCGGTCGCGCTCATCAACCTCAATTTGCCAGTAGCCACTCTTTAAATCCAGGGAAGAAAAATACTTCGCTCGTCGTAGTCGGTCAAGCGAGTCATCAATACGCGGCAGCGGATAAACATCTTTTTTTGTGACGTTGTTGAGCTTTCTGTAATCTACACAGAAGCGAAGCGTACCGTCCTTCTTCTTAACCAGAACGACCGGTGAGGACCAGGGACTGTTCGAAGGCTGGATAACGCCGTCGTCGATCATTTCTTTCACTTGCTGCTTGATAGCTGCGCGTTCTGTCGGCGAGACGCGGTATGGCTGTTGGTGAATAGGTCTTGCGTCGTCGTAAGTGATTATCCTGTGCTGTGTAATTGGCGTCTGACTCACTTTAGACGACTGAGCAAAGCACGCCCTGAATTCAAACAATAGCTCTCGCAAGGCCCTCTGGTTCTCTTCTGGCAGTGCACTGTTCATGTCAACATCTATTACGGTTTGTCCATTGCGGCTACTGTCTTCACAGGCAAAACACTCAATGACGTCCTCCAAGGCTTCAGCGTAGGCGACCGCAGTACCCCGGAAAAGGTGACGATGCTCATTGGTGAAATTTGTAATCATGACCTCGGCTGTACCGTTCCGAATGTCAATGATGCCTCGTGCCACAGAAATTCCAAGCGCCAGCAGCAGGGAGACGTTGCACTCTGCCACTGTTTCACCGTCACTGGTTCCTTCGGAAGTCACCTGAATTAGGATACTTGCACGAGGTGGTATTGTGACACTGTCGTCGGAAACACGGAGGGCGGTTGTACGGCGGTTGGAGTCCCTTGACGTAGCGTTGACTGTCGAAAAGGAAATGCAGCGTCGCCGTAGGTCGATTACGGCGCCATATTCCCGAAGAAAATCGAGGCCGAGAATTAATTCGCGGGAGCAGTCACGTAGCACGATGGAGCTGACCAAAAACGTGTAGCCTCGTATTTGTAGCCTGGACGTGCACAAACCAACCGGCGTTACAACATGTCCGCCAGCTGTACGTACATGCGATCCTGTCCAAGGCATTATCACTTTCTTCAAGGTACGTGCCAATTGTCCGCTAATAATCGAGTAGTCAGCACCAGTGTCTATTAAGGCAGTTAAATTGCGACCGTCGAGCAGCACAGGTATGTCCATTGAAAAGTCGCTCAGCTGGGATACAGGCGCCGGCGTAGTCGAATTTCCGTTGGTCCGATGTCGCGTCGATTGTAGGGCGAGGTCTTCATCACGTCGAGAATCAGCGGCCTCGCCTCGAAAGGTCGCTGGCGTTAGTTTTCCAGGCGAGGGCTCGGAGACCGTCCTTGCGGCCTTCGATTTCCGTTGCCTGAATAAGATGACGACCGCGGTGACGGTGAGCGCGACTGACGCCTGAGTGGGACGTTCTGCCGAGCGATAAAATCTTCAATTTCTGGTGGTCTCTGTCCAAACCGGGGGCGGGGTGAATTGGCAGGAAAACCCTGCAGCCCAAGTCGGCGGTACTGGCAGTCTCGGTAGAGGTGACCCGCTTCACCGCAGTGGTAGCAAAGCGGTCGTCGGTCGGGCATGCGCCATATGTCGGATTTACGCATGACGGGTCGAGTGTCTGCAAAATAAGGGACCACCTGTGCGGACTGCAGTGTGGCGTACGGGGTTGCGGCTGGTAGTGGGACTGGTGCAGGTGCGTTGTGTTCGAACGTGTCGGTATAAGTGGTGCGCTGGAAACCACTCACTGGGGATGGTGTCGTGGACGACGGAACGGTGCGTCTCAATACGTCTGCGTAGGTCACCCCTAGAGGTTCACTTGAAGTTGCGAACGCCTGAAGTGGTGCAGCAACCTGCGTTGGTGTCTCGCGGCGAGGTGTGCCGAGCGCATGCTGAACTTCGTCACGTATGATGGTGGCGATGCAATTCGTGGAAGGCTGCTGCTGCGCCTGGTTCAGCTGTTGCAGCTGTTGTAGCTCGTCGCGAACAACCGAACGTATCAGCTCGCGAAGCGCTCCCACGTCGGTCGGGAACGAGCCTAGCCCGGTGGTATAGGTAGCATTCACTTGCCGATCGTACTGGTTCCGCTGCTGCAGCGCCTTTTCCATGGCGACGGCTTCAGTGAGGAACTCCGCGACCGTTCTAGGCGGACTACGAATGAGTCCAGCGAAGAGCTGCTCTTTCACACCTCGCATCAAGTGTCGCAGCTTCTTGTCTTCCGGCATGGTTGGATCAGCGCGAGTGAACAGATGAACCATATCCTCCACGTATGTAGCCACACCTTCATTAGGCATCTGCATGCGGGACTGGAGGGCCCTTTCAGCGCGCTCTCGACGATCGAGACTCGAGTACGTTTCGCGGAGCCTGTGACAGAACTCATGCCACGACGTTAGGAGGCCCTTGCGGTTCTGGAACCATGTGCGAGCACCATCCAGAAGACTAAAGTACACATTCTTGAGCTTCGCTACTTCGTCCCACCCGTTGAAATCCGCTACGTACTCGTACTCAGCCAGCCAATCTTCCACATCTTCATAGAGGCCACCACGAAAGGGACTCGGAACACGTGGTTTTTGTAGCGTGTAATGAGTGGGTGCAGCTGCGGGTGCAGCGGTTGGAGCAGCGGCGGCTCCAGCGGTAGGGGAAGCGGTGACAGCAACAGTATTCTCCATACCAGTCGACGTACTTGTACTGTGAGGCACAAACTCGGGGGACAGTCCTCGAATCCTCCGACTGAAACGGTGTACCGGCGTAAGCTCTGGGTTTTGGGTCACGTTCCGGCTGCTAGAAGGAGTCTGTTGCATAGGTGAGGTTACCCAGCACCTCCACCATTAAAATGTCACGTTAAAGAGACAGGAGACGTTTTTAAGGCGTCCTCACAAAAGTCCGAAGAGCGGTCGGCTCAGCGCAGCCAAAAACAGAACAATGGCACGAGAGGAACTGCCACTTCGTCTGCCTCTTTTGCGCTGGCAGATCAAGCGCGCGGCAATATTATACTGAGTTAATGTTATTGCATTTTTGTATTAATTTATTTGTGCTTATCTACATATTTTGTATATCTTATATTTGCTATTTCATACATATCTGTACATGTATATATCCTTATCTTTATATCGCTACCACTGTTTACTAGTATTGCGTTGCCTCTCTGATGAATGATTTTTTAGGAGGTATCACTCACAGTCTGGCGACTTTGAGGCCTCCTTCTGTATTTGTATTCAACACATGTAATTTAGCACTTGTATTTCAATTTAAAATAAATAAAGAAGCAGCATCATAGGAAAACTCCGTTTTCATGTTGTGGTGTAACGACAGATGTTTCTAGAGCACTAGATTTCTTTCAAGTGAACATCATTTCTATTAGATGTCGTTTATGATAATCCCCTTTACAGCAAGCATCTTATCACTTGTATATGTACAGTTACTTTAATGAACGTCGATACTGTCACCTTTGTCATATGTGCATCTACCTGTTGGCCGCAGAAAATATGTCAACTCGTTTCTGGTTGCACTTTATTGTTTCTGATAGCTCCATGCGGCATGCAGGAGATGTGCAGTATGATGCATGAATCTTGGGAACCAGTTCAGAAATCTAATCTATTTTGAAAAGGCCTATAATTTATTTGGGAAAAGGCACTGTATACAAGGGCAAACAGTTTTTATTACAGTCTACTCCGAATTTTTTATGTAGTTTAAACATTGGATTTTTTAAATTTCAAGGTTCAGCTTTGAAGGTCTTTCTGCGTATCCGACCTCGAGTTGGAGGGCGGACATTCACAAACCCGGCATTCCAGCCTTGCGATGACAGAACTGTGGAATCCACAGCGGCAACTCTGGAACATCAGCACCAAAAACGATTTAGCTTCACAAAGGTTTGTTTCAGAGCCTGTATATGCAGAGTGCATAACATCGCTGTGTATTATAAATCATATACTTTGTGCATGTCTGCATGGCGTTGCTTATTTTCAGTGGTACTGTTGTTTTTGTCTGGGAAGTTGAATATAAATTAGTGTTATGGTTTAAGAAATGGATTTGGATTACCACATAAATATTGCTGTCTGCCACTGCTACTGCTAGCACTTTTTACGCAGGTTGTAAAACACTGCACAGGGGCAAATCTTTTCTCCAGTGTACTGAGCAATAAAACTTTAGTCAAGGGCCTGCTATGTTAGCCGTTTGTTTGTCACTAAGGTGGAAGCACATTCTAGGAAGGTTAGTTGCTATACTAAGTTAACCTGATGCTGCAACAGTGAATTTTAAAAAGCACAGGCATTTTCGTATCTGTCATTTTCACGTCGAATCCATT
The DNA here is from genome assembly GCF_043290135.1 of Rhipicephalus microplus. Classification (NCBI taxonomy): domain Eukaryota; kingdom Metazoa; phylum Arthropoda; class Arachnida; order Ixodida; family Ixodidae; genus Rhipicephalus; species Rhipicephalus microplus. The sequence continues at coordinate 61,379,253 of NC_134703.1, forward strand.
GAAGGATCGAGAAATTTTTACTTTAAACACTTCTGTCACCGAAGTGAATGTGTACTCAGTGCACCATCATAACGAGAGTTATGTTCTTTTATGAAATATCATTAAAGCTTTATGTCTACGTGTTGTTTAAAAGCTGTTGAGCCATTTCATGCCAAACGACCAAGCCATTTTGATGACAATTGAAACGTATTGAACAAGTCTGTCTGATTTCTTGCTTTGAAAACTGCGAAAACATACAATAATTTAAATAGAACAAATTTTTTGGTCCCGTAGGAGCCTTCTTAATTTTGTAAAATGTTGTCGGTGTGGTTTGTTAAAAAAAATTTAAGAGTATTGATTCTTGTTTCAACACAAAATTTAGTTTAGCCACCACGTAAAGGCGTTTGTGCAAGGTGTTTGAGGCTCTATAATCTTACTAAAATTTTTCGTGCTCCAAAAGTTCTCACAATATTTTCATTAAAAGTTTGCACATTTTTTCCTGATCTCATGCTATACATGAATATCTGAGTAATAAATATGTACTCTATGGAAGATATGTTTTTTTTAGTAAAAATGTATTCAGGCCACTGAAGTTCCTAAACTTTACGAGAAAAAAATTGCAACTTGGAGAAAATTATCGCTTTGGGGGTCCACGTTGTGGTGCAATTTACAGCGCAAGGTGCTTCAATTAAAATGTTTCATACATAAATAAAAAGAAAATGAATAGTTATTATATGGCAGGCTCTATAAATACAAGTTTGGCTCTAAGGAAGAAAATTTAAAGTTGCCTATTGACAGTAATTTGAAACTTGAATGAGAAAACTGCAGTCGACTAAATGGGAAGATAGATGTCAATAGAGAACATCGAAAATATATTTCTTGTTTAGAAGAAAAGTTGTAATGAAGTTTGCTTTTTAAGAACTACCTATTTATTTTTCCTTTCGATTGAGGAGTATAGTTATAGAGATAACATATTTCGCAGAGCTTTATATGAAGTTGATTCTTAATTGGAGTACCACATAGTGTAGATTGCACCTGAATGTAGATCAATATGATTTAGAATTTTTGTTTGGTTTTGTCAAATTTAGTAACATAAATGGCCTGTAAACATATTTTATGCAACATATTTAATGCAACATATCTTTTGTACTGTATGAATTCATTACTCAGATATCCATACATAATGCAATTTTATAAAAAAACATATAAATAGTTTGCAAAATTTTTGAAAGCATGTATGACTGAAAAATTGCAGTAATGCTCCTGAGCCTTGAACGGCTTATACAATCACCTTTGCTTAATATTTAGACTTAATTTGGCTTTGAAACTGATATTTTTGAATAACTGATAAAAAACACTTGGACGGCTTTGTACAAAATTTGAAAAACTCCCACATTGCCAAAAAAAAAATTCTCTGAAATATTCTAATAAATTGTTGCTTGCCATGTAAGAAATCTACAAGATTTTTTTATAGATGCCAGGATGGCTGGGATGTTAGGTATGGAATTGCCCTGGTGACATACTACCACCTCAAACATTGAATTAACTACTATATTCATCCTACATCGTTTACTCTATATTGCTAGCCACCTGAACATGCCAGTCACTGCTGTATCTGAGCTTCCAAATTCACAGAATAGTGGTATCTAATGTTACTTTGTTAAAAATTGTGAAAGTCTGTGAATATTTATTTGAAATAAAAAGTTATACAATTCCAGGCTTGTCTTTAAAATTGTTGCCTACTCGAATAGAGTCCGAGAATTATTCCTATTTTATTCTGTTCTAAATTTTACTATTCATGCAGCATTAGATACTTAAAAGAAATATGTATTACACGAGAAAAATAGTTGTGTACTTGAAATTGGTATGTAATGTAAATGGACTGTGTGACAATCAAAGCGGGAAGCGCGGCATTTCTGGAATCCTGTGTAAACTTTCTTGAGCCACTAAAGCAAGTATGCTTGCAGGGCATTCACTACTCCGAAAAACACAATTTTCGTCATGCTCGGAAGCAACCACTATGCCATTATTTTTTATTTTGTGGAGAGGCGATGTACCCACTACATTAGTATGTGCACTTTGTTGAAGCAGTAGCTTATGACAAAGAAGGATTATTTGTAATGAGTTGGAAGCATTAAACGACCCAGTTGTTGCACAATTTGTATTGTGTGATGCCTAGTTACACAATTCGCATTGTGACACCTGGTTGTTAGTTTACTCTTCTACCATGCTATATTACATCTGTTCATGATTCTTGCCACATATAATGCATGTATAGGGCCTTTTAATAAAGCAGTTTCGTGCACAGTTTTAGTTTTGTGGTAGAATACTGGGCTGTTACAAAGAGGGCCTAGGTTAGAACCCTGTTCCATCCTGGAGATTTTTTTTTGTACGATAGCGGTTACGGACCAGCGGCAGTGGAGGACAGCTGCAATGCCTGAAATGGCCCTTGATGATGATGAAATGGCCCTTCATAACAGCTTTGGCTGTAAAAATACGTAAGCTGGAAAAGTTTAACAGAAAGCTTGCTAAAGAAAAGTCCGAATCTTGTTTGAAGTATCACACCAGCAAGGGGACCTGCAGGTTGCGGGATCGAATCCCGGCTGCGGTGGCTGCATTTTTGATGGAGGCAAAAATGCGGTAGGCCTGTGTGCTCAGATTTGGGTGCATGTTAAAGAACCCCAGGTGGTCGAAATTTCCGGAGCCCTCCACTACGGCGTCTTTCATAATCATATGGTGGTTTTGGGATGTTAAACCTCGCATATCAATCAATCAATCACCAGCAAGGCGAGAACACGACAGAAGTGAATGAATTTTACTCTTTCTTGCCTTCCATTGTGCCCTGTCAGTTTATGCTATTTGAGTGCACACAGCATTTATCTCTGCAGTATGAAGAGCTTGGCCATCGTCTAGCTGCAAAACTTGGTAATCAGACAAATCATGTCTGCAGCTGTGGTGCAGAATTCTTAGTGTTTTGCTGCTGACTTGAGGGTCACCGATTGAATCTCTTCCATAGTGGTCGCATATCAATGGAAGCGGAATGCTAGAAGGCCGGTGTACTGGTGTGATGTTGGTGCACGTTAAAGAACACCAGACAATTGAAATTCCCAGAGCTCTTCAACACAGCGTCACTCATAATCATGTCATGGTTTTGGTACGTACAGCCCCAAATATTATCACCCCTCTGCTTCACTTGCATTTTTTTTAACATTTAGGAATCAGGCCACAATGTGGAAATTGGAAAATTAAGTTGTTCCTCAGTTCTCCTTCCAACAGTAGATGTCCCGTGTTGGCATTGTTTTCTTATTGTTCTCCTCTATGTTCCCAGGTGTTCCCAGAGGGCAGCAGTCAGCAGGAGTTGTTTGAGGAGGCTGTGCGAAATCCTGTGGATGCATTCATCGATGGGGCTAATGTGCTGCTCTTTGCATATGGGCCAACTGCCGGTGGAAAAACATACACCATGCAGGGCACTCCAGCTAACCCAGGAGTGGTGCCTCGTACACTGGACAGACTTTTCAAGGCACTTGGACCTCAGGTTAGGGGCTCTCTAGGAGCTTCATGATTTCATCCGTGCTGATTATACGCTACAGAAACTTCTAGAAGCCAACTCCATAAGTCTAAACACTGGTTGCAAAGAACACTAGCTGGTCAAAATTAATCTGGTCCCTCACTGCTGTGTCCCACAAACATTTTATAGCTTTGTTACAAAGACGCCATTGACCATTTTTTTGGTATCTGATTGTCTAAATGTCTGTTGCTTTTTCCTTCAGGTGTGCAAGGGGGCACCAGCCCGTCCTGAATGCTTCAACGATGTTGCCTTACTTAGCACAGAAGAGGAGGCCTCTGCATTGCTGCTGAAAAACAAGTTGCTGGGTGAGAAGGGAGCTCGTGGTGCTGAAGATTTCAACACCTTCAATCTGCCCGCAAGTGACAGTGATGGTCCGCTGACGCTGTCACGCGATAGCAACTACAGCTACGGTGGCAGAGTGCAGGTGTGTTGTATAGTGGTGGTCTCAGTGTTATTCTGTGTACTCCGACTCTGGCTAAAATCAATTTTAGGCAAATCTGTGAAGTACAGAAATACAAAAAGAAAATTGGGGCATGTCCCTGGTGCGTATTTTATATTTCATGATGTCACTCGAGAAGCCTAAATTGTGGATTGCTGCAATATGATTGGTAAAATCGGAAGTGGCTTGTGTCGGTGAAGGTTCCTCATATGGCTGTATTCTGTGTAGTGGGTAGCATGCTTTAAATCACGAGCACTTTTGCGCATGAAACGGTTTCAAACTTTCTAGGCACCCATTACGTGGTTTTAAGGGAATATGTGCAGCAGTGAGTGTGCCTTTTATGGCTGGCTTTAAACCATTAAGTTGTTATCATAATCACATCTTGTGAAGCCCTAAAGCAATGTATGCTTGTAAGCATGCAATACTACTGCGATATTGTTGTATTGTGAAGCCTGTATACAAGTCGCGTGTGTTTGTTAAGGCTGAAAGTTATTTTCACTCTATTTCTAAGCAGACGCATGGCTATGTATTAGAATAGCTATTTGCCACGCAAACGGCCTGGGCTCGATCCTCACTAGAACTTGGAAATTTTTATTATTTACTTTATTTGCATCTTCCTCGATTTATCGGTCACGAACAAGATTATTTTCCGCTCACAACTAAGGACACCGCCAGAATTTCTGCGAAGTGAGATCTTTAATGTTATCACATTAAATAGCACACATTGAATGTAGGCCGAAAAAAATTAAGCGAAGCACTGGCAAACACAGACAGCATTTATGCTGATCACCGCCAGAATTTCTGCAAAGTGAGATCTTTAATGTTATCACATTAAATAGCACACATTGAATGTAGGCCGAAAAAAATTAAGCGAAGCACTGGCAAACACAGACAGCATTTATGCTGATCCTAGATATATGGAGATGTGAAGAAACTCTTAAAACAGTTTAATTGCGAATATAAAGTATGCCTGACTGAAACATGCATCAGAATTTTGGGCATCTCACTCTCTGAGATAATTTAGTAATTTACCAATTTGTTTCTGTACGTTCGCATTGTGAAGGTAAAAGTCATTGCATTTTTCGCTCGTTCCTTGTGGAACAAGTCTATCAGACTTGTCTTTGAAACATGGTAGGCCTTTCCAAGAAAGAGTGCCACAAGTATGCTTCATTCACTGTTGTTGGCCCTCTCTATCTGTCATCTTTGGTGTTATATTAGAGTAAAACCTTCATAGTACTCATTTTCGAAGAACACACCAAATTTGTGCACTGCCAGCGTGGGTACCGAATAAATAAGTACAAACTTGACCGTGCTCACCTGTACCACCACTGCACAAAAAATCGCAGCATATCCACGGAGTGAATGACGTTTGGTGGTGCAAAGCTTTCGCCAGTCCGTCCGTGCTTCCGTCTGTCCATTCATTCTTGTTTCCGTCCGTCCATGCGCTCGTCTGTGCACCCGTCCATGTGTCCGTCCATCCGTGTGACCGTCGGTGCGTCCGCCCGTATGTTTGTTCTTCCGCCTGTCCATTCGTTTGTCTGTCTGTATGTCCATCCGTGCATCTGTTCGTGTGGCCATCCCTCCGTTTGTCAATTTGTCCGTGCGTCCGTCCCCCTGTCTGTCTGTCCATGCGTCCGTCCGTCTATCTAGTGAACTCTCCAAATACAGACGACTCACATCTTATCATCATGTATTCATCATATGCAAGTGCTGCCATCTAGCGGACGTTCTAAGGACCGCTCTTTCGGGTATGTGGCACCGGTGGTTATGCACTACAATGTGCACTACACACACAAGCCACGCCATAGGAAGCGTTGCCCCTTAAAAAATGTTATTTCATTGTAAATGATACCTAAGGTGTCTGCTATAAGGCTTGAAATGTTGCAGCCCTCTTGCCTGACCATGCAAGAGCGCAAAATGGCAACACCACAAAGCATTTTGACTGTGTAATGGGCAGTGCGGGCAAGGCATCCAGATTTTTGTGCATTTGTTCAGAAATCTGCCATTGAGTGAAACGGGTGTCGGTTCACTGGAAAGCGGTAAATAATCGTGAAATTGACGGAATATAGAAATATGACTTTCACCTTAGTTTTTCTCAGAAATTCATAAGTAACTTTCAGAACTTATATCGTGAGTGGCAGGACTGGAGTGATCATTCTTCTATTTCCATTGGCTACCAGCATGACTAACAGTGGCTATGACATGGCTTTTCTGTAGACGGCACTAGATGTATGTCATTTTTCTCACTTCCGATCAGACACTGGTAATATCTAAATCCTCAAATCTGAGCTGGCCATGAAATTACTAGCCCACTTTCAAATGTAAAAGCTATACTAAGCAATTTGTTTTATACAACAGTGGACTGTTTTCCGAAAACATTTTTGTTATTTTAGATGTGAAACATTGATTATAAAATTTGATGCTGATGGCTCCTTTGTAATTTTCTTACCTTTGGCAGGTGTTGATTTGGCTTTCATTTTATGAAATTTATAACGAGGGCATCTACGACTTGCTCCTCCCATCGCTCGAGGCAGCCACAAAGAAGAAAAGGGGCCAGCGACGCCCCACTCTTAAGCTGGGCGAAGACCGGGCTAAACGCTCTTTTGTGCGTGGGGTCATCGAAGTGCCTGTTCAATCTGCCGATGAAGCGCATCGTCTCCTCTGTCTGGCTTGCGAAAACCAGAGCATTGCAGAGACTCAGCTGAACCACAGTTCGAGCCGCAGCCACTGCATCTTCACCGTGCGGATTGTGAATTATAATGTAGACAGTCGTGACGGCAGCAAAAGCTGGCACGTCAATACGTTGATGCTGTGCGACTTGGCGGGTTCGGAAAGGGCCTCCAAATCGGGCACTGATGGGCAGCGGCTTCGTGAAGCTGGCCGCATCAACACGTCCCTTTTGGTTCTCAGCCGCTGCCTGGAGGGCCTACGCAACAACCAGGACGCACCGAAAAAGGCCCCTGTGCCCTTCAGGGAAAGCAAGCTGACAAAGGTACAGTCATACTATTATGGGTTTACAGGGTAGCTCACATTTTATGTTCCCGTCGTTTCAGTCATGCCTTGCTTGAAATAAAGCAACTTTGTCAGTTCTTGCTCTTAGCAGCATGAGCAAGGACAAAAGGGCAGTTGGTTTCTTGCATTGCGAATGTGAAATCTGAGTGTGGCAGGAAAGCACGTGCTGCATGTGTACATACATAGCGTATGTATCGACATGTGATGGCTAATGATGCCAATGTTGTCATAATTTCGGGTTCAGTGTTACTCATATTGAGAAGACCGTGATGCTGGAAAAAAGTTTGCAGGCTACTAACCTCACTGTTATTAGATTTCCTCGCGGCTGACAAGAAGTGCCAGGTTGTTCTGTTGCTCCGACTATGCCTTACTACTAACGCCATGTTTATGTCTGCCATTCGTAACAGATGCGGTATATCATAGCATCAGTACACATCGGAGAATGTCTTTCATGTCATGCTGAAATGACATTTTTTGCACTGTGTGCTTGCAGGCTTAGACAAACCAGCATCATATATAAGCTTTAAAGCTGCATCATGGCCACCAGTGCGTGCCCGCGCTGCTGTTGACACCATTATTATGTTTATTGCATTGAGATAACAATTAGATGTTTGACAGATGGCTCGGGTGCGTCATCGATTCTCAGCGAACAGACAGATTGTCATGATACATGTCATGATACATGTTGTTTGTGGTCTGTTTTTTATTGTGGAGTTTAACATGGTAGAAATTTGTTAGGATGCGTATATGAATTGCTTCACTATGCATATTTTTCAAGCATTTCATGCGATATCGCTGCCACATTCACAGGACAAGCTCGTGTAATGTGACCATCCTCTCCCCCCTCCTACTTTTTTCTTTAACTTGTGCCCCAAGCAGGACACACAACAAACTCTCTAGGTTCTCCCGAAAACAGATTCCTTTTCAGAAGAATGCTCTATCAACCTGTGCGTGTAATTGAATGTTAAGATTCTTTTCTGTAGCACTTTTTGTAATATGCAACTAAAAAAATAAAAAATGCTGTTCCAGCAAATGCATGACATTCGACCTTTAGTGCACCATCATTGGTTATTCCCTGAAACGGTTTCGCGAGCATTCAACCGATGATACAAAGCTGCCTTCCTGCAATGGGTTGAAATTAAGGGGCCAGTAGGCACAGAAAGGGATGATATGAACGCATTTATTCTTGGCGTATCGTGTTACTAATGAACACATTTTGCAAAATATATTAAGAAAAATACCTACTGATTGGCACTTACTTCTTGGGGAAACTAACATTTTTGATGTTCACTTTTCACGTGCATGAGAAGCAAATCATTTTTACGTTTTAATCGTGTGGCAAGTCTACGATAGCGGTATAATTTCTGGTTCAAAAATGAAAAAGGAGACGTTTTATACAAAGCCAGACGCACAATACATTAGGTCGACGTAGGCTGTCTGTTGCCAAGTACGCTTGAAATAGCCAGCAGCACTTACTTAGGTAGTCATCGCTGTGTCTAGTCTTAATGGGCACTAAAGCCTTCTCCCAACAATTCTATCCTACACGCATGAAACTCGGATAACCTGCAACGCAAAGCTTCATTCTCAATTATGACAGGCTTACTTGCGACTTGACGACAGACTTGCACCTTCTTCTCATTTGGAAGCAGTTCTTTACACATGATAATTATCAATGCAATAACTGGGATGTTCCGGTAACACTAACGTGTACCTATGTACTCATTTGGCATTTTCATGCCCCAATGGCCCGTTTTTAAAGGCAAGCAGCGATAGCAATATGATTTAGACACAAGCATTTAATACGATGACGGATCGGTAGCTTTGCAAGACTCCGACATATTGCAACAACATTGAATCAGGTTTTTATACGAGATGTCTCTCATAAGCACGGTACCATGTATGCATTTTTTTGTTGTCTATTTCGCTGTGCGCAGACTGTTCTCTCTTATACTCAATTGTTTCTTGCATCTGTGTCTCTTATAAAGGGGCTGACTGTAATTGGAAATCGACATGCTTCTGCAAATAGAATCAAGACCAGCAGCTCGCATGCGGGCACTTTGGCAAGCAAGCTTTGTCCTCATTTTGCATTGCCATAAGGACAAGATATTATCTCTAGTGACGATGGCTATGCTTTGATGCAAAGGTTCTGCAAATTATGGTTATGATTAACTGTCTGCACGTAATGCAGAGGAAACAAGGTATTCGTAGAGAACATAGTTAATCGTGCTCATTGGAATAGGAACCCTCAGAACTGCCACCTTTCAAACCGTTCTATCTTTCGAAAAGGTTTTCATAACCTGAGTAAATGTTCGCAAGGCTGTATGGCACATTACCGAGGTGCAATGCATAGATGTGGCTGGGTGAAATCAACCGGTATCCATAGTATTTGGTCAATAGAGAGACAGAAGATCTGACAAAACAAACTAGTAAACCAAGAAAACAAGAAAAACGAAAAGCTGGTACATTTGGCAGCTATATATGGCAGGTTGGTTGAAATTGTTCAGTATATTTTCTTTTTTTTTAACCAAACGTGAAATAATTTTTTGTTCTTTTGAAATCATAGTGTATAGATATCGATCTTTTTTTTGTTAGATTCAATTATCCAAACTACTTGAGCCAACAGAAGGCTGATTCTTTCACTACAACAAATCGAGCATCAATGTTTCTCTCCATTGGAAGAGACGTCGACGACTCAAATGAAGCAAACCTGTACGTTTTACATATATAGTGGTAGTTTCAGATTAAAGAAGCCTTGAAAAAGATGGTTGTCTAAAGCCTACTCTATGCTTTTAAGCAAATGTAGATTCAGTTTCCAGGAAAACCTGAGAAGTAGCTGCTGATGTCATCTGCAAGATGACAGGCTTATTCAAATTTATGGTGGTAATCTTAAAACCTGGCTTTCTCGTGCAGATACTTGAACTCAAGTTATAATCCTTGCATAGATTGCGCATGTTGCAGAGATCCACACATCATGAGGTTATTGTTATGCACCACATACAAATCTTTACTTTCAAGGGGCTATAAATAAACTCGCTTGCTTTAGTCTGACAGAGTATTTCTCTGAGCTTTATTGTTAATTTTACTGTCATATACTTGCAAAGTGAAACACTCGTTCAGTTTAGTCTGATAGAGCATTTTTTGAGAGCTTTATTGTTCATTTGACTATGATATATTTACCCTGGAAGAGAGAATGATCGGTTCTGTTCTTGAATTTCATGCTAAATCTCCAGCCCCTGAGTGCAATCGCGTGTTTGTCTCGGGAATAGTTTGGTCACATTGAGGTGTGTTTCACAAAACTTGAAAGGACCCCTGATCCACCGTAGACATATTTCACATTTCAAATAAACGCTTCTGTCAGGCTCAAAATGCAGCCACAATCCCTCATACAGAATATAACAATGCTGTGTGCCACAAGAGTGCCATATCAAAAAATATTTCCATGCTTCTCCTGGTGCTTTTTCAGCGGCACCATTTCTCATAGCTCCATCAACTGGCACATGTGGTGGCGTGACCAGGTACAGAACCTAGTCGACTGGTCAAACGAGAGTTCACAACTACTGGCGACTCCTTTAACGAGTCTCTGTGTATTGATTGCATGCTTCTTAAACCTCATTGCTTGCTTATGCACAAAGTTTGCTATTTGTACTGCCGCATCACTCGCACTTCAGTTACATTTAATCTTGAACGTATTTGTGATTGTTGGAGTAATTGGGGAGACTCCCAATACAACTGCTCATTGAAAGCATGGTAACATTTGCTGCATCCTATTTGCAGTTTGCAATGCGACAGTACTTCAGATTGAGATTGGTGAAGTTTTTATGCCCAATCTAGACTTGGTGCACTAACGGGAAGAAGGAAGAGAGAATACAGTGTACAGGCAAATGGTCCTTAAGCTATCCTGTGCTCTATCTTCCGTTTAGTCTTTCTGCTTGTGGAGCAAGTCAATTTCACTATGAACCAACTATTCTGCAAAAATGTATTGCTGCAACAAATTTCAGTGCCAAACAGAGGACGGAGTTCATTTTATTTCCATAGCATTGAAAGAAAAAAAAAAATCGAGACTCCATCGCTCGATCGCTCTTTGCCAACTGCTTTATTTCATATAGTAGCATTTTTATTCCAGGTTGTCCTGGATAATAATTTTTTTTTGTCTGGGCTTTACCAGGTGATGCAGGCCTACTTCACAACAGGTGGTCAAGTCTCGCTTATCGTCAACATCAGCCCAGCCTTGTCCACACTGGAGGAGTCATTGAATGCACTGAAGTTTTCGGCTGTTGCCATCGAAGTTGTGCCACAGCGGCTGGAACTGCGGCGCACTCGCTGCAAGGAGGCAGCCCGCCGGCTGACCGAGCGTTGGAACCTAGGAATGTTCAGTGCCACTCCATTTACACCTATTCCAGACATGGACGTGGCGGCAACTGGAGCCTTGGATGCAGGCGAGGCCGAAGAGCTCTTTGAGACCATTGAGGCACAACGAAGGGAAATAGAAGCACTTGAGCAGGAGCTCAAGGACACCCGAAGCCAACTTGCGTGCGTGTTTGTTTGATTCATCCTGCTGTGGGTTTTATCACTTGAGCCATTGTTGTTTAAGGGGGGACACGGGTTTTAAAAGCCGAAAAATCGTCAAAAAGTTGATTTTTTGGAAATGGCAGTTTTGCTATTTCCATCCAATATTCTACCATTTCGCCAAGTTTTATGCAGTTTGAAACGATATCTTAGCCGTAATATCAATTTTAGCACCAGTGCCAGCTAAATATGAGCCAAGAATTTGGTAAATAAAGCGCCTTTTCCGTGACACGCGACGGCCGTCATATTTGTCCGACAGCCGCGAATCATATATCGTTTGAAAGCGCAGCCTCTCGTCTTGATTTTCGCGCCATTTTCGGCTCCGAGCGCGCGTTGGCTGTGAAGATATCCCGATTCAAAAAGAAGTCCCAACACGCGCAGTAATTGGCCAGTTACGGCACGTGACCCGCAGCGGGTCACGCCATTGGCCTGACAGGCATCGTCTGCATCACTCCGCGGCGACTGTGCGCACACCGTACGCGTCAACTGGTTTTCGCACGTGAGCAACGATGTCGACGCCGTCGCCGAAGTTCGCTACGAAGTACAAATTCGGAACAAAAAGGAAGAGGAAGACTCCGTACAACTTCCAGAAATGCGCTGCTGTGCCACCACCAGTTCCTGACCATGCGGAGAACGGCGTGCTTCCCGAGTCGAGCGGCGCCGATGCGGGCGTGTTAGGCCTAGTCCCCCAAAGCGCTCTTGACAACCGCCGCGGGTCTTCGTCGTCGTTTCGGCACGACACTGCAATGTTGCAGCCAGAAGATTTGCGGCGTATAGAGAGTGAAGCTCAAGAAAAACTTAATGTACTTGCTTCAACTCCTGCTACTGCCCGAAAATCTGACTTTTTGGATCGTGATGACGCTGCCACACAAGCTAGCAACGATCTCGCTACAAGTTTTTTCATCGCTAGTTACGACTCGATGAACGCGCTGCTGGCGTCTACCAGTTGCAAGTGTACAATTTGTGGTGGTAACCTCACGGTGCGAAAAGGTGAGCGGGATTTTGGCCTTGCTGTGAAGTTTGTTGCCGAATGTGCGATCTGCGGCGATAATGTGCAGGGATGGAGCTCGCCGCGCGTGAGCGGCAAAGCAAAGCTCAGGCCTTTTGTCATAAACATCCTTGCGGAGCGTGCAATGCAGAGCACCGGAAACGGGCAAACCGCAATGAACGACATTTTTGCGGCGATGAACATTTCGGAGAGAGGAATGCACAATAAAACATGGCAGGGACACTTGAAAACGAAACTCGTCCCCGCGGCAACCGATGGGGCAGAAAAGTTGATGGGGACATGTGCACAATTAGTGCGCGATTTGTACCGTGACCTAAATATAAACAGCCCGGACAACATCGCTATATCGTTCGATGGCACATGGATGACGCGCGGCCACTCGTCTCATATCGGCGTCGGCACCGTAATTGAGCTCTACACAGGATTTGTGCTCGATTATGTAGTGCTCAGCAATTTCTGTGCTGGGTGCGCACGGGCACCAAAAGAAGTTGACCCTGCCTACCAGGCTTGGAAGGAGGCACACGCATGCCAGAAAAACACGGACAAAAAAGCTGGGGAGATGGAGGTGGAAGCGGCACTGATCCTCTTCCAAAGATCGCTGCAGAAGCATAAGCTGCGGTACACGACCTTGTTGTCGGATGGTGACAGCCGCGCTTACCTTGCTCTTCAAGATGCGAAAGTCTATGGATACATACCCGTGGACAAGGAAGATTGTGTTAACCACATTCACAAGAGAATGGGCACAGCACTGCGAAATCTAGTTTCCAAGCAGAAGTCCTCTGGTACAGAGAGTCTCGGTGGGAAAGGAAAGCTGACTGGTGAGCTTATCACCAAGCTCAGCAGCTACTATGGCTGGGCCTTGAAATCGCACAAAGGTGATGTCAAGGCCATGCATAAAGCAGTCATGGCCACATACTACCACATCACCTCAAACGATGTCACTTCTAACCACACTCTCTGTCCAGAGGGCCCAGATTCATGGTGCCGCCAAAACGCAGCAAAGGCCAAAGGTGAGCCTGCTCCAAAACACCGCCACAATCTGCCACCCCATGTATGTGAGGCGCTTCTTCCAGTTTACAGACGTTTGTCTGATGAATCGCTTCTTCGGCGATGCCTAAGAGGGAAGACCCAAAATAACAACGAGTGTCTCCACTCAATTATTTGGGCACTGGCGCCGAAGGAGAAACATGCATCATTGTTTGCTGTGCAAGCTGCTGTGGCAGAGGCTGTAATGAAGTTCAATTCTGGGTATGAAAAAGCTTCTACAGCCATACTTCAAGAACTTCAGCTAAACCCTGGCCAACAGTTGACCAAGCGCATGAGTGAAAAAGATCGCCACCGTGCTGAAGCATGCGCACGCAAGCATGCTTCTGCAGAAAACTTGCAGCGTGTGCTACGAAAACAACACCGAAATGACTCTAAACAGACAGACTATGTTCCTGGAGGGTACTGATGCTAGGCCATTTGTGAACATTGTAAATAGTTTGTGATTTTCTGTATTAAATATGAGCCTATTTTGTTTTTTGACGTTTTCTCAGAATGTCATTTTCGATGTTTTTGAAACTTGCCAAAGCGATATCTTGGTCTTGAGGTCACATAGAGCCACAATTCTTGTGGTGGCATGTAGCTACATATGTCTCCTACACAAATGTAGGAACAGATTTTTCAATCTAGTCTTTCTAAATTTTTATTCTTGGTACTAATTTAATCGCTTGATAGAGATATCTGGAGATTAAACTTCAAATTGCTATAAAATTGGTAATACTTGTAATATTAAAAAAGTAATCCTACATTTGTGTTAATTACACTTCATAGTATCTAGCCATATGTCAATATTAATATTCTGGCCAATAATTGCCTTTCCATTGTTCTGATAAACAATATAGGATTAATTTTAATTATCTCTGCAACTGGCCAACCAATTTCAAAAGCAATTATATTTTTGAAATCAGCTTGAAAAACTCTGTCTGGGTTACAATTTTCATTGAATTTGGTCAAGAAATATAAAAAAAAAATTTAAAACCCTCTTCCCCCCTTAAAGGGACACCAAGGCAAAAAAAAAAAAAAAAAGAATTACCTTCAACTGGTCAGTTATACTTTAAAGACTTTAGTGAAGTCTGTTGAACCACCTTGGAGTCATTAATAGATAAAAAAAAATCTGTCGACAAGTATCGTTTCCAGATTTACCACAAACCTCGAACGGTGACATCATGAATTTAAGTGTTCATTTTTTGGCCACATTAGCTCAGCAAAATTTTCTTGTACTCAGTATGTCAAATCTCTGGCTCTTTCAGGAGACAATGTACTTCATTTTTACAGATTAGGAACTGCGTAAATGGTAGACACTGTTCATATCTACGATGTCACAGCAGATGGTGTGTTTGGGGTCAAGAGAAAATAATTTACTCGTACAAAAAAAAAAAAATTTTTTTTGCAGATGTTAGGCAGTTTTTGAAATGAGAAGCAGCTCCATTTTGCATTTCTGGTTTTTCTAGGACAATGTATTCGTCCAAACTCTCCAATTTGTCTGGATGCACTCGTGTTGCACTCTTTGTAATTTTAAGCCCTGTCAGGGCTTGAACAATTGTCCTATATTATTTGTGATGCCGTAAATGTAGCAGGTGGTATATGTAGTGTGCCCATCCCAAAAGAATTGAGAACATCAGTATCTTCAGCACAGAACCAACACCGTGCATTTCTGGAAATTCTGGAAAAGCAGGAGAATGAAAACCAGGAAAATAGAAATGTTGCATTGAGGAGGATATCGAAATGTTTACAAAAAAGGAAAAGAAGCTAGAAGCCACTGTTAAGGAATTAACAAATACAGCATATGCAGAAAAGGCAAAGACAGTGACTTGACATGCATCACCAAGTCACAGCTTTAGGAAGACGGTCAAGGCCAAGCTGCAGGAGATAGGCAATATTTATATGAAAATTGAGGAAAAGCAACTTGCATAATAATTGTTTCATAGTTATGCTTATCTGAATGAAAGTTTGCAACTTATCACACTGAAAGTTATCACCTATGCAGCTTTAAAAAACTATGATGAAAGCTTTCTAGGCAGAAAATGTCATTGGAGCTATGTTTTTGACGTTTGCTCCAATTATGGTACCTTTTTTCAATGAATTTGTTATTTCGAGCATTTATATTCTCTTGATTACGTGTCAATCGGGTTTATAACAGACGGTGTGTTCTTCGAAATTTTGCACACGTAGCCTTGAAAGTCCTTGAATTTCGGTCATGTGAATGAGCATGAACCTTGTGGTAATTGTTAGATTCCGAAGACATTGTTCTTACTGTTATCATACTATTGCTATATTATTATGAAATATAATAACTGCACATGTGACACCTAGAACGAGAGCTTAATGTATAAATAGGCTGCATTCTTCCTTTTATTTTCTTAAAGGAATTCTAAACCACGTTTTCAAGTAACCATCTAATGACCTCAGTATTGAGAGTTTATGGCCTCGTAAATCGACTTCTTCACGAATTTTTTAAATCTCTAGAGAAAGAGCAGAGTTAGCGTGACTGTTGTACGCTTAAGGACTTTCATCTGAAGCTTTAATAAGCATGCTGGAAGCTTCACAGAGATGGGTGACACGGGGGGAAGGGGCTGCATCAGTACGTGTGATGACCAAGTTTCTCTCTGTCAGGATTCCTTTGTGCACCAGTGTTTCTACTGTGTAATTTTATTTATTTATTTACTTATTTATTTATTTATTCACAATACTTCACAGGCTCCTTATAAAAGCATTGTTTAAGGGGGGGCAATACATGGTAAAATATGACGTGTGATAAATACAGAAAAAGATGAAATCTAAATTATACAGTCTAAAAAGTGCACTGTGATGTAAGCGAGTGCCAAAAAAAGGAAGAGTAACCCCCAGGTAGAAAAACTAAACAAAGGAAGAGCGTGCACGAAACACGAACTTAATTAACATAGACAGTCACTGATTGAAAAATGAAGCAAATTTAGCAGCATTTACAATACTACAATGTGACATACTACAATGTTACACAATTTAAAACATATAAGATAACACATCTAGAAAGAACTAAATGAGAAATAGCTACGTAAGCTTGAAATGTTCGAGTAGGCGGTCGTGAAAGGCTTTGTGATTTGTTATAGAAGTGATATCGCCAGGAAGATCGTTTCAAAGTTAGCAAGTCGTAGATCTCGGTGTCGGCCCGTGGCAATACCCTGTGGCAAGAAGTGTACGCAATCTGTTTGCTGATAGTAACCGATGGATGACGTATCGAACGCAGCAATCTGCTGTTTGATGTCATGCAGCCTGCCCACCGAAGTTAAAACGGGCCTTCTGTATGAGAGAGGGCCCTTGAGAAAATGGTAACGTCACGCTCCACTTGCAAACTGAATAAGCAATGCACGATCACAAAGTTTGGCTGCACTGTTCATTGCAAAGTTTGCCGTTTGCGGAATGATTTCTCACAAAGCCCGAGGGGTGGCTCAGGGCTCCGTCAATAATGTTTTCACAAGATTCCACATAATGCAAGGTCATGTGGGGTTAGTGTGCAAATGCTGAACACCTATTGTTCTAGTTGCCCTGGCTTTTTAGCAGCTTCTCGCGTGAACATTGAACGATTGTCTTGCAGCTGGGAACGGAAGATGGTTGCTGCACACAAAGCCGAAGTCGGTGACTATGAGGACATCGTGAAAAGCTTGGAGAAGTCTCTCCACACCCAGCGTGAACGATTAAATCATGAGATGGCCGTCCGCATTGAGAATGCTTGTGAAATCACACGGCTTCAGATGAACAAAGAGTTGAAGGTGATCATGCCGTGTTTTTTTGAACATCTCTTTGCATTATCCAAACACTGTACACGGCTTGAATTGTCAATGCAATGCATGTTAAAAGTTTGTCACTCATTTACATCTGCTAGTGTAAACCTGTAGGCCATACTTTTTATTAGTCCAATTTTTCATCTACAAGCAATTTCAATATTGAGAGTTGAGTTTGCTGTTGATCTGTGGTCATTATTTTGTTTGCCAGCATTTGGCCACCATTCTTTCAAGTTCAATGAGTTAACATCTGGACCATGAAATAATCTTGCCCAAAAGATTATAGCCTATATTTTGGTGTTCCTTGCTGAAGTCCTGGGGTAAATGCACTATGTATTAATTAGCTGGGACTCCAGATTCATAACATTTCACAAATAAACTAGTCCATATTGTTTCACTCATGACTATTCTAAGCAATTTGAATCTAAATTAGGAGAGGTATTAAGAAGGTATGCATGATTCACATGTAAAACAAATTAAGCAGAATGCAATTTTTGACCATGCTAAGCATGTCTGCACCATTGTAAACACTCCATAAGTTGGGTTGGTTAGTTGCAGTTTTGAACATAAACATACCTGCCAACTCTCCCGAATTGTTCAGAAGACTCCAGAATTTTGACCCAATCTCCTAATTGTATGACTTCTGTCTCGAATCTCCCAAAAAGTGGCAGCAACAGCAGAGGCATTTTTTAAAATTCATGTGCATATGTCGGCTTTTTCTGCTGTGACAGTTGCAGTACTGCAGAAGAGCACTTGTCACAAAATTTTAGTTCACTGTAACCATACCGCTAAGCATGTACCACACATCTGGGCGAAGGCCGGTGGCCGCGGGACATAGGCTGCTGACCCGCAGGTCGCGGGTTCGAATCCCGGCTGCGGTGGCTGCGTTTCCGATGGAGGCGGAAATGTTGTAGGCCCGTGTGCTCAGATTTGGGTGCACGCTAAAGAACCCCAGGTGGTCGAAATTTCCGGAGCCCTCCACTATACAGCGTCTCTCATTATCATATGGTGGTTTTGGGACGTTAAACCCCACATATCACATATCAAGACCTATAGATACGCTGCCAGCCTAAGCATCTTTGTGTTAAGTGGTTGGGGGGGGGTTGCATATTTTCCAGAGTTCAGTGGGAAAGTCGGTGGTGATGTCAACAGCAAGGAAGTAGTACTTTCAAGCATTTCTCGACTCATACACAGCCGAGTTTTCGTGCTTCGCGATTTCGCAGAAAAGTGACAAGTGCGGATTTTGTACCACCTGCATCTGTGATGCAAGAGTTTCGAACGGTGGCAAGTCGGTCTTAAAATGCACATCACTTCACAGGAGCATCAGAACTACAGCCGAATTGTGGAAGAGCAGGGTAACATCGGATGTTTCTTTCAAAAGAGCTGCCAAGGCAGTGCGATCCGTGCAGAATGCTTATTCATGGGAATTCTTTTGAACTCGACTTGCTGCTAAGCGTTACTGATCACGTAGGACTGTTGTTTCGGAAAACGTTCACGAAGATGCGAAGCAGTAAAGGTGCGGACGTACTAAAACGATGCCATCGTCGAGAAAATAGCTGCAGATGCCGCTCTTAAACGCCGTGCTTCGCAATAGCAGCAGACGGAAGCAACAACAATGGGTCTCAAACGCCTCAGTTTGAGTGATTTTCAATATGCATGAATTCAATAAGTACGAAATCATTTTATTTTGCAAAGCCGAACCGTTTAGGTGTTTGCAAACTGAATTGAGTTCCCCTCCGCATTATTTATTTATTTTTTGTTGAAGGCTGAGCGAAACTCTGTTATGGAACTTCTTGAAAGCCTTGAGAAAGCGAACGACCGGATTACCGAACTTGAGAAGGCGCTCACTGAACGGAGAACTGCTCGGGATGACTCAACAACTGAAGATGGCTGGTAAGTGCGACCCATCTGGATTGTCATTCTGGGGCTTCTGTGACCCATTTGTTGGTTGATTACATGTAAGAGCTAAACTTTAGTTCAGTGGGGTTGTCTTTCATAGCTGCAGTTTTTTTTTAGTTTTTTATCATTTGAAGAGAAGCAATTTAGTATTGAGTGGTGTTGGCTACTAGTGTTTGTCACCTGGCAACAGCCCAATTCTAACAAAATCCAGTGTATTACGGAAAGTTGAAAAAGCTGAAGAACTGCCGCATTGTTTGCAAAGCACAGGTGCTATTCATAACTTTCACATTATGTGCTGCCACTTATGATAGCAATTCGGAAAAGTGGGGCGTGAAAAATCAATATTGACCGCCTCTCTCAATCAAATATACCTTTGAAATGCTTAAGCCTTTCAAAACCCTTTATTAAGTGGGCCATTTTGAGATTGCTAGGGTGCTGGAGTTGAAGATGGTTACAGGGGTGGCGCTAGGGGTGAGTATGGGGAAGGAGAGCTCCAGACCCCTCCTACCCCGTTTTCCTCCAAGAAAGAGGTAACGTCAGTCAGAACACAAGGGCTAAGTTCCCCCCCCCCTGCCCCCCCCTGAAGGAATTTGCTTATCGTGGGTTCTCCCCCCCCCCCTCTCGTTAAAATACTCCTGGTGCTGCCCCTGTTTGGTTAGTGTGCACATAAACTGAGACCTCAATAGTACGAGCTTGAATATAACGAAACATTGGTTACAACAAAGTCAATGAAAAATAGTATTGCACTAGATAGTATTAGGAATAACCTTGATAACGAATTTTGGGATAAAACAAACTTTATTTCTTTTAATGTGCAACTTTGCTTTATTAAAAGTTGTGCAAATGCCTTATCCTCGGCTAGAATGACCGCACATCCAGTGACTTAGAGGACTGCTCCGCATTGATGGCTGTTGTCTTGCATCTCTCTAGACACTCAAAAATCTTGAAAAATGAACTGAAGTTTACACTTTGTTACTATTGTGTTACTATATTTCAGCAGTGCTTTAAGTTCAGCTACATCTGGCCACCCTGTTTCAGGACATGTTGGGTGCAAGCATTTTGTGCTTAACGTCGTGCACTTAAAGTTCTCAGCAAGTGTTTTGGGTGCCAGCTATAGAAGTGACATTTAGACAAGAATTGCACCATTAGGTAAAAGAAGCAACGTTGAGCACTCCTGATGCTTTTGATCAGTAACTTGTGAAAACTAAGCCACAGCTGCTTGCTGTGCACCTATAGATTAGTTGGCGAATCTTTATGCTGATGTTGATAACTTCATTTAGTGTTGAGTGTTATTAAAGTGCTGTGTAAAGTAACCAGTTGATACACATGCGCATTTAGACGTAAATTTGTATCCTTTACTCTGTATATGTTTTTTAAGATGACAAAATATTGCATCACGAGTTGAAAAAAAAAATGCCGGTTTCTTATTGGGCTGTGTCGATTCCAAGTACAGTCAGCGTGTCCCACATTTCAATAGTCGGAAGGTGGGCATACTATCCACAGTCGATGCTTGACGTTAATGGTCTTTGTTCAAACTGTAATTGGAAAGCCTAGAGTAAATTGGATAGTTTGTGTGCCATGCCTGTCTTGCTTTCACCTGTGCTCAGATTGCGGTCAGTGTGCTTGTAATTTTATTGTGCCACATGAATGTGAGCCACTAATTATCTTTGACGCATGGTGCAAAGGTACAATAAAACAGTTGAGTTTTGACACAAATAACCAAATAAAAAATTAGAAATAATTAAACCAAATAAAAAATTAGAAAAAATAACCAGAGTAAAGGTGTACAATTTTCAGGCCGCAGATGATACCTCAATTCTTGATTACTTAGAAATGGCTTTTGACGCTATCCCGCCTACAGATGATGTAAATGACCTCTGGAAATACTTTAAGAAGGTAGTAAACGACTGTTTGTCACGTTTCGTTCCCCAAAGAGAAAAGAGAACTGCAAAAGCTAACCCATGGATTACCAGAAGTATCATTCACCTAAAACGACGACTATGTCGCGCCCGTCAGAAAATACCAAGAAACTCGTCTGTTATTGCTCACATTAGTGCTCAGGTACGAAGAGAAGTCGAACAATCTAAAAGTAATTTTCTAACTAATATATTGTCTGAATACATATCCAACTTTCCCCAGAAATTTTGGCGGTACCTGTCTAGTTCGCAGTCTGAAATAACTGGGCTTTCTATAGACGGGACCTCCTATAGCGAACAGATTCAGATTGCCGAAGCACTCAATCATTACTTCAGTACTGTTTTTTCTCCAAGTATTGATCATTCAAAAAAAAGGCTGTACGTTCGATGATACTAGTTCCAATTTTCTTACTGTATCTAAAGAGGGCGTAATGGCATTACTGCTTGAATTGGATCATAAAAAATCACCTGGTCCGGATATGATTCTCAACGAATTTTTGAGGCGCTACTCTGATTGGGTTTCTAGTTTCTTAGTTAAAATTTTTAATTTATCTTTGTGTACTGCCGCTGTTCCGATTGATTGGTTATTAGCAAGAGTTGCACCCATTTTCAAAGCTGGTGACCGCCTTAATGTTTGTAATTACCGTCCAATTTCTATCACATGCACGGCGTGCAAAGTAATAGAATATATAATTTCAAAATATATATTTCAATATATAGAAAACAATAATCTGTTTTATAATAAGCAACACGGTTTTAGAAAAGGCCTTTCAACCGTCACTCAGCTTTTTGAATCTGTTCATGCTTTCGCTACAGCGATAAACTCAAAAGAACAAGTCGATGTCATAGCAATTGATTTCTCTAAGGCCTTTGATAGAGTATGTCACCAGAAACTTATTCAAAAAATGTTAATACTTGGTATTGATCCCGCAATTGTAAGATGGGTTGAAGCGTACTTGCGCAATAGGTTGCAGTTTGTTGAAATAAGTGGCGCACGTTCTTCTCTTTTACGCGTATCCTCAGGTGTGCCACAAGGCTCCGTGTTGGGACCTCTACTTTTTTTAATTTATGTGAATGATATTGCAACGGTTGTGCCTCCTTTTGTTGATGTAAGGTTATATGCAGATGATTGTTTCTTGTTTTGTCATGTGAAAAGTGTTTCTGATCAAATGCTCCTCAATGATGCTCTTCGATGTATTTACAACTGGTGTGAAAAATGGGACATGAAAATTAATTTTGATAAAACTGTTTGCATGACAATTTCAAATAAAAAATCCCCCCTTAACTATAAAAACACAATAAACAATAGAGAAATTAAGAGTTCTAATAAGTTTAAGTACTTAAGTGTTACTATATCCAGCAGTTTAAAGTGGGACAAGCATATTGACAACATTACAGGACTGGGGAAGCGAAAGCTGGGTTTTCTGAGAAGGAAACTCCGTAATGCAACGTCCTCTGTTAAATTGTTGGCGTATAAGACTATTGTTAGACCAACGCTGGAGTGCGCAGCTATCATCTGGGATCCGCATACTAAAACTGAAATTAACAAACTTGAACGAGTACAAAGATTGGCCGCGAGGTTTATTTATTCAAATTGCATGAGAACACAGTCTGTATCACTTTTGCTTGCTAGGGCTGACCTTCAATCGTTAGCTACACGTAGAAAAATAGCTCGCTTAAAATTTATTTATGACCTGTATTATAAGAACTACAAGCTGGATCCCAGTGTATACCTGCGCCCCCCAGGACGAGTGTCGGCTCGTACCAATCACTCATTTTCTGTCCAAGCTTATGTACCGCGGGTGGATGTATTTAAGTTTTCGTTTCTGGTACGATCTATTGTTGACTGGAATGCGCTTCCTCCCGAGGTACTTACAGGATGTAGATCCTCACAGGATTTTCAACGACGGCTGGACTTGTTCTTTGCCTAACATTGTTTGTGTATTGTTCACCTGTTCACCTCCCACCCCTGCTACAGCCCGCAAGGGCTAGCAGTATTGTAAATAAATAAATAATAAATAAATAAATAAATAAATAAATAAATAATGGTGCAAAGGTATAATAAAACGGCTGACCAGGTTTGTGCATTTCAAATAAGCATAATGTACAGGCCATGCTGTGATGATCGATTTTGCCTCTGCCTCTTTCTGTAGGGGCAAAGGGTGAACATTACTGACTGGTTGCTGCGGAGAAGGAAGCTAGGCAGGACTTTGTTCTCTGCAGCAACTGTGGCACAATTTTTTCAGTCATGAAAAACCAACTAGCCCAATACCTTGCTTTGTGAACATTACCCAATTTGAATAGGACTGCCGTTCTTCTAGGAAGGGCCGCTGTCTCTAAGCTACCTTCTAGAAAGCGTGAAGGGCAGCCAATCTCTGTGCCAGCACTTGGATGTTGTAAATGCAAAAATACACAAGACATGCCTCTGCTCATGTGGGGCATGTACAGTAGAGCGGCTTGTGCAAACATAAGGTTTTATGGAGGATGAGTTGATATTCTTGGAAACCATTTGCAGCGATGTCACAGTGCACTTATTTGAGATCATCGACATTGTCTTCTGGTACTGTCTATATCTATCTGGTTCTGTGCCTAAAAGAATATGACCATTACTATCTTTAAAAGCAAGTGCAGATTCACTATCTTAAAAGCAAGTGCCTATGTGTGGACCTTGTATGCATACAAGAGGTTGAAGTTTCCAGGTAGTGTGCAAAAGAGAACTTGCCATTTTCCTCCTCATTGGTTGATTGTAAATTTCTTTCTTGAGAAAAAAAAAATGAATCACGAGATACCACTAGATAGAAGCAAGCTAATGGATGACTCTACCATCACTTTGCATTGCTTGCTTGTGGTAGCTGTGGGTTTTGACGAATGGTTGAACAACCCTGCATGTTTCTGTAATGTTTCACTTTTTTTGCAGTGAGGAGTTGCAGCATGTTGACATCGCAGCAGTGGAAGCAAAGGAGGAAAAGCAGAGTCACCTGCAACAGGCTTTGAAGTCCGCCGTTGAGCATGTTGAAGATGAGGGTGCCGACGAAAACTGCCCGCGCCGCTCAACGCGAAGTACTCGGCGTGCTATTCGAGCCACGTGGTCGATGGCCACGTCAGGAGCACCATCCGAGCTATCGGACAGCTTTGCCCACTTCAAGGCTCTGCGCCGCACCACAAGTTGTGTGAAGAAGTCAGTTTTGACCCCAGATGATGCACTGGTGAGCAGCTGCCCTGTTTTGGTTTGTCACCGACTTTAAAAAAAACTGAAGCTTATAAAAAAAAACATACACCGATGCCTAAAGCTCGCCGTAACAGGAAAGTTTGAATATTTGTAATGTTAAACTTTGAACAACATGAGCTGTTCAAAGCCAGTCACGGCCATCGTGACTGGCTTGGCGTTGTGGGAAGTTGCAAAATGAAATGAAAAGAAACAAAAAAGGTCTCGCACCACGTAAGTATTTAGCACATTGAATTCATTGCACATAGGAAGGAGTACTAAATAATCTCAAGTCTTGTAAAAGGCTTTGCGGTGAGGGCATATTTCGGGAGTGGAGTTGCGGTAAAAGCTTCCTTATCCAAGGAAACTTTTCACATCGTGACGTAATTCGGCAAAAATATAGGAGCTCGCCCAGACTCACTCAAAAAATATATTTCGCTTTGAGGGCTCACTCACTCTCATCAAATGTTTCATCCGGACTTAGGCGGACTCAACTCATCAACATATTAATCAGCCATGCTCACTCAGACTTAGACTTCGGTTTGACCTCAGTAAGCGAGTCTGAGTGAATCCACTCATAAGTTCATGAGATAAAAGTGATTTTTTGTTTGTGTCCATGCCCTTGAACGCCAATATTATATCTGACATAATCTGTGCTCTCCTATATGCCTCTTGATCTTGTACTTTCAAGTACTGGTTATCAATACTTTCAATCCAGTAAGGACATTTTTTATGAAATACGCCACTCACAAGAAACATGCCAAACTTCCTGTGAAAGATTTTATAAGGAAAAGTCTTGGCTTACCCCCCCCCCCCCCCCCCCCCCCAGCTCAAGCCTCTTGTAGGGGTGACACATGAGCACTTGTCCATTGAGATCTGTATGAATAGACTTGAGTGTAAAACGTGATTCGATATAAGGCTGATGGTAATGCTAAAGATGAGTAGATAATACCACAGGTTGGCACTAAGAGATGGAGCTCACTGAGACTCGCTCAAGAATGTTTTGCACTTGGGGCTCACTTGGACTCTGAATCGGCAATATTTTTGCCAACCGAGACTCACTCGGACTGGCTACATGTTTCCTTCACCAAACCCGCTCGGACTCGCTCGCAGCCCGATACGAGTTCGAGTATGAGTGAATCGACTCCTAAACTTATAAGTTAGCTTACCGACTTATGCATCGTGGACGTTTTGTGCCTTTAGTTAAAACAATCTTGGGAGACACCAAACCAGTAATTAAAGGTGCACATGTAGTGCTAAGAGATTTTGTACGACAAACTGAATGTACTAATGCTGTTTGATTTGGCACTCTTCAGTATTTTCTAATAAAAAATTTGAGCTGTGTTGTACCTTGCATAATCAAAGTTGCAAGATCAAAAAAGAAATAATTCAAATGTACAATGAAATTCTCCCCATATAGTGTATGAAACTTTGTGCATGCTAACTGCAATGGGCTCCCCCTTTTTTTCAACCAGGAAACATTTTAGGGCCTTTTTGTTGTGCCTCCAATCAAATAGTGTGAAAATGTAGCACTTAGCTTGTTATATTTGATACTGCCAGAAACTTCTATATGGTTTTCAGACCTAGTGTAAGTTTGAAATTTACTGTAGCATCGTAGAAGAAAATGTCAGCTTTGATTATTGCACAAATCATACCCAAAAGCCTTAAAGTTTTTTGCTATTCAATAATTATAACTTGAGGCAGTGCATTAGATTGTGCTACGGTTGCAGGCAAAAACAAACACTGGTTGTTGAAGTTTAGTGGGAAGCCCCCCAAAGTGGGAAAGGTTAGTGTCAACACAAAATGGCACTTTTCATCGAGGCAACGTCATTAGTGTTGGATCAAACTGGCAAGATTTCTGAGTTGATGTTCTTGAAAGATAAGTGCTTCTGTTGGCTATGACTTTCTTCAGTCTAGCCTGTGTCACAGTTACAACAAAATTGCTACTGTTTTTAACGTTGGTGGTTGATTTGTGAGCTCGTAGACATGAGCTCACAACAGCTTTTGAATTATAGCATTCTCAGCGAATTTATTGCCACTAAACTTCGTAACGGTATTTGGAAAGCATACATGCACATATCTAGGTGAAAACTTTTGTTGGCATATTTGTCCCGTTGTAGCTCTTCTTTTTCGCCACTGTAATTCTCCACACACAAGACACAAACGGCAAGCTCGAAATCCTATAATAAACAAGCGTAGCTCTGCTATAACAAACGCCAAAGTCCACAGGAGCGGAGGGAACCCGCTCTTGCATGATTGAACTTTTTAATGGACTTTGTTCAGTTCCACTGGTCTTTGACATTTGTGGTAGCAGAGCCATGTTTATTTTTACAGGGAAAGCTTTCGTGAGATCACGGCAAGGAAGCCATAGTTGTCCACCGTTACCGCTATCGGCGAAATACAAAAAAAAGATTTAATTAAGAACAAATATCTGGAATGGGGCAGTATTCGAACTTGGGTTCTCTCGATAGAAGCCCACTATTTTACCACGAAACCATGCCGGTGCTCAAAACTCCTGTGCACTTAAAGGAACTGCGTTAACATACGCAAGGTAGCATGGTAGAAGAGTAAAATAACAATGTGGTGTCGCAGAATACGAATTGTGTAACCAGGCGTCGCACAATATAAATTGGTTGACCAGTGGGTCGTTAAGTGCTTCCAACTTATTATAAAGGGCTCGGCCGTAATTCTTCACTGTTATCAGCCACCGAATCAATTATTGTAATGGTGGGTACCTTGCAAGCATACTTGTAATTAGTAGCAACTGATTCTAGAAATGGTGCAATTTCGGCTTTCGCTGTGACTGTGCCGCTTGTTCTGCACAGGCCTGGCTTTTTTTTTATTCACTGAAAGAAATTGCTAAGCGAATTTCGGGTCTATTCTTTTTATTCCGCTGCGAGAGAAAAGGGCCGCCAAAGTGAACAAGCAGGCAATTCAAGTCTAGATGTACGACTTAATATGCCCATGCAACAACAACACTGGAATGCTGGCACAGTGTTGCAGCGCCACCACAGACACGTGCATTTGTCCAAGGGTGGTTCTTAAGCACCTGTGGGGCAAGCCTCGCTGCCACTCGCAGTGTCCCTCTTCATGTGATGCAGTGATGTTGTTGCGGAGCACTCGGGCCTTCGCTCATTTAGGCGTTCTGCCACAACGCCGCTCTCTTCTCCACCTCGCTATGCTACAGTATGCTATTGTAGCTTGGCGTAAACTGCCCAAGACTACATGAGAAACTTCTAACAGCTCTGCTACAAAACCTTGCCTCCTACATAACTTGGCTCGTGCAAAGATGTTTGAGCCACAAGAATGGGCTGATCATATTCTAAAGCTCAAATGGCACAGACAGCATACACTGAGGTGCATCTCTTCGAGAAAGATGCGCTAGTATTTTATGTGCATTCGATTCTTCCTGCCCAGGAGGAGGAGCAGCAGCAGCATGACCACCGTGCTGTCCTTGCTGATGGCAACGCTGAATCGTCGCCACTTAAACGCCTTGCAACTTCGTAGCTGGCAGGCTGTCTGGGGGCACGAGTGGCAGGTGAAAAATTTTGCAAGTTACTTTCGAAGCTTTTTCTTAAAGGAGCAATGTCACTTATACAGTACTAGTGCACATTAGAGGCCTTCGTCTTGAACAGTGAAAGACTGAACATATTCACATTAACTTGAAAAAGAATTCTAAATTTTGGGTGGGGCCATACAAGATAAAAGTATATTTGCTACAGGGGTGAGTGCAAAAAATAGAATGTCTTACTAGTATTATTTTTGCCATGCAACATATGACCAGGCAGGGGTTTCTTTTCACAAAGATGTGATCATTACTGGCTACTATGATTCTCCATAGGTTACAATGACAGTAATATGTAACTCAATATTGCAGCCAGAGGGGACCTTTCACAGTTGTGTGGAAGCAGTTAGTGACTGCTTTCTTTTTAGCAACGTGTTTCTGAGGAAATTCGTGGAAGTCTTGATCTTGTTGAATCGAATCTAGCAAGGCTGTCCACTAGTCTCCTGGTTAGCTAAACGTGTCCCACAAATGCTCCAATAAGGCATAGACCCTTGTCCTATTCGTGGAATGTAAAACCATTTTTTTTTTCAACCTTGAAGCTTTGCCGTGCAGAAAATTCATGTGCATTTCCTTCACAAGTTTGTGCTGCAGATGAGTGGCGGATGTTATTTTTTTCGGATTGTCAACCCTCGCAGCACCTTAAATAATTAAGTACATACAAGTGTTTCTACTAACAGTTTTGGTTTCAATTCTATTCTGTACTATGCCTTGACATTGTGATGCAGGTCACTGCATGGTAGTATCAGCACATTGCAGCGTTTTGATGCTTGCTGTAGCCTGCTTTATCGTCTTTATTGTTGACAGTTCATTGTTGTATTTCCAATTGTGAATAACCCGCCTCAAACATTACTTACGTGCAGCATTGCAGCAAACCGGCTCCACCTGATTCCTGCTGACTCGGGTCATGGAGCTCCATGAACACTTGGACAACTGTGTGGAGAAAGGCCAAGCAGTGACATCAGGTTTTAGTCACATTAAATTAGTTTTAGTTGACATGCATCCTAATATGCATATTGCATAACACTTGTGAGGTAATGGTGCATACCTCTGGTTTTTAGTTGTGCTGAACAAATCTTGCTATGTGCGTGATTATATGTTTGTTGCATAATACTTTTAATTTAAGAACAGTGGACACTGCTTCTTTTTATACCCATAGTTAACAAGTTTTGACTGCAACTTGAATGTAATGTATAATGTGCAATACCATTCAGATTGCGATTGGGCACTGTTTCTACAAGAGAACGGTAGCCGCTGGCAGTCTCCCTTTGAGCTAGGTAGAGCATTGTTCACTTTAAGTAGTGTTGCATATTAGTATACTTTCATTGAACTCTTGAAGCTGTTTTTAGCAATGTGTAACCCGATATTTTTCACATTAGCCAGTTCTCAATGGCTGTCACTGAAAAAAAGAAGTGTCTGTGTATCATTTTTATGGGAAAGTACATGATTTGGCACTGGCCAAAGTTCCTAGTCGTTCCTGCGCACTACTACAGTGTGTTGGTACACCAGTAATTGTGAATACATTACACTGGTAGGCAGGTATGCTAATCATGGCCGCTTGGTTTATCTCCTTTTTTGTAGCTTCTCTTTTTATTTTGTTTTACCTTGACAAATGGCCCTCCCATAATATGCGTGAAAAGAAGAGTTGCAACTTCTTGTATGTGGTTTCTGTTTCAATTGTGCTATATCTTGATCTCATGTACCAACCAGAAGCATGTTCATAATGGTTGTGCAGTGCTTTATATACACTGCTGCATGTGCTACCTTCGTTTCTACTCTATTCTTGTGCACTTTATATGTTCCAAGACGCTCTCGGTCTAACGAGGCTAGGTTTTTACTTGTGTGTACATGGCGGCCAGTTGATGGGTACGTTTGCACGTTTTGGTGACTTTGGGAACAAAACATGCTGTTCAAAGCCCATGAAATTATATCCTAAGCCTAAATAAAGTATTTAAACCTTTTTTCTGTGATATAGCAGTAGCATGCGTTTAGAGAAAAGCTTGTGTCGACGGCATTGTTGCATGCATCTCCAGTGGCAGCTCTCCAAAAAGTTGTGTTGAGAATGTGTGTCAGTTTTTTTAACTGCAATGAATATCAATGAACTACGATGATACATGTACGACAAATTTTAACGATACCTTGTTGTGTGCTCTTTACAGCGTATGTAAACAGTGCAAGCGACGAGGATGACAGAGTTTTTTTCAAACCCTCTATTGCCTCTGTGCACTATTGCACATCTGTTCATCCTAAAGCGGATAATTGGTAAACTACGTTTTGGCATAATTCCTATTTTTATTGTCCGGATCAAGATTTGTTTTAACTTTTATGATGGGACCATTTCTTTTTAAGTGCTTATCCAGGAGTGAGAAAGAAAAAAATATTTTCTGAGGGGACAAATGCATGTTGTTGAACTAGTTTCATGACCTTGTATTTATCTCTTAACTGCGAACACATTCGCAGCTGTAAAAGCTCGCGTAGATAATTGACAATAGGTGTAAGCTTATTTGCATGCTTGCGAGCTTCTTAAGTGGTCGCTGATCTAGTGATGTTAGTTTGGCTCATGACAAGCACCTTGTCATTGGTGCGCTTGTGATACTCTACTACATTTTAATTATATCTGCAGACATATTTGCACAGTTTTGTTGCGTTATTAAAGGATGGTTCACGCATCAAAAAAGCTAGGCATTATTGACACCTTTCTGAAACAGCTCTTGTTGGCTGGGTTGTAGTAAACCAATTCCGAAATAACATGGTTACTGTGGATTAATGTTATTTTCTGGGATCTTACTATTCAAAGCTACAGCATGGTAGTGGGGCATGATTGGGTGGGAGACTTGTCGGCCATGTTTTTTTCAAGAGTGTCAAAAGAGTGCTGGTGGCATTTAATATTGATCTGCAAGTGTCAGGTCTGAATGTTTCACAATTATGTTTAAACCCCATTTGCTGGTGCGGTTTTAATCATTCTCAATATGTGATGAATACTTTTTTCTTGAGTGCACATTAAAGAACATCAGATGGTTGAAATTTCCGAAGCCCTCTCCTATGGCACCTCTCATAATCATATCGTGGTTTTGTGATGTAAAACCCCAGGTATTATTATTTATTATTGATTTTAATCATGTTGCAAACTTTTTATTGTGCATATCCACCATAGAATACACTTCTGCTGCTCTTGTGCTCAGCTAGTGTATTGTGTGAACCGTTATTCTTGAACTGTGATATTTTTGTGCCATCATTGTTCACATCGGCATCAAATATATTTTACCATAGTGACCTATGTTTTGTCGTTTAATGTCTGGATGGGAACTGGTATTGTACGCAGTGCTCCGAACTACACCTATGCATGATTTTGGTGCACACTTAATGCTGGCTCTACAGAAAACACAGGCTTTATTATATTCATTGTAACTGCAAATTCACTATGTTACTGTGGAAAATAAAAACTTCCAGAATAAACTACTCCACAAATAAGTTATCCTACATAGTTCCTACATTACTTAATAAGTATGTGAAAGCTGGCATAGATTTCTTACACTGTACACAGACTCAATTGTGTGATATACACGTTTAGTTTTTAATATTTTCTTGCAGTTGCTGTATTATCATGGTTGTTATTTTTATTTTTGGAATTCGGACTTGATTTTTTATATTTTTTTTTATTTATTTGGTTGTTGTTGAGTTCACATTGCTGACTGTCACTGCTGTCATGCTGAAAGGTGGCTGTGGGCCTTTGTAAAGCTGCCTCTTTCGGAGAGCAACTTTTACCTGCAGCTGTCCTTCATCAAACTATTGATGAAAAATAAAACATTATTATTATAATGAGGTTAAAATGTATATTATATTCACAAGGCCACACTGTACAGCGCCATGCTGTGCTGATACATATAGACGCAATTGTTTGCAGTCATTGTGGGCTAGTGTCTGTGGCCACGACACTATGCAAGTCTGAAAGCTTGCTAAGCTGGAATGAGCCTTTTTTTTTAGCTGAACGCCTAGTCTCGTTGCGGCCAAATGCCATCCACTCTGTGCCGGATGCTGTGGGTATGGTCACGCAGTGTGGAGGTGATCGTCTCTTGATGGAGGCTGTGGAAAACTTGCGACCGCTAGCGTTAAAATAGGCACAGGCAACCTTGTCTGTGCCAAAATATAATCAAATGTAGGGTGCTCGGTGCCCGCCTTTAGAGCATTGCTATTGGAAATGACAATGCTTAATTGTACAAAGAGGTATACAGTTTCAGCGGAGTTGGGAACTGACATTAAGGAACTTGGAAGCAATGTTTTAATGGTGAAGCTGTTCAGGCTGTCGGTGACTACTGTTCTGTAAAAGACTATCATCATAATGAATAGGCATGTGCTTTCTTGATTCTCTCTGCAGTGAGGCTGCTTAAGGCATCTATAACTTGTGCTCCTCCTGCAAAACATGCAAGTATGTGCCATGAGAATCGAGCAAGCACCACTACCGTGTGAAAGAGATACAAAGCATTAAAAAGCGGAAGAGGTGGGTACGTAAATAAAGAGAATAAAGACAAAGGTATAAATAAAAGCAGAGGAAGAAAAACTACGGAAATGGCCAAAATGTACACATTAAGGCGAGAGAAAGATGGGAAGAGGATGTGATAGAAGTAAAACAAAAATGGAAATGGGGCATTCTTCTTAAAAAGAAGGGTATTGTAGAGCGAGGAAGGAAAAAAAGTATAGAAAGGGTAAGAAACAGCGAGAAAGAAATTTAATGCTCGCGCATTAAAATTACCAATGTGTGTTCTTGTTGTTCCTGGGTAGATGAGTGTGTATCACCTGTGGCACATACCCGCATATCAGTGGCACATATACCCGCCCGCGGGTATGTGCCACTGTCCAGCGGAGAGTGTTTGACGACGTAAGCGACTGGATTATGACGTAATTCATATTTTGACAAGCGCGTCATATTCATCAAACCATCTTGCTATCTCTTACTAAATTTGGCTCACGCCAAATTTTTGCCCCCCTCCCCAAATGCGGTGTAATTATTTCCTAAATTCGGTGGCTCAGTCGCTGCCTGCCTCGCGCGTGCATAATGTGGAGAGACACCATATTTCACAATTTGAAGAACCATGCATATCTGCATGCATGCGAGTTTTGGCCCTCTTCAAAATCTTACGCCGGGTGGTAGTAGTGGTAATGGGGTGGGAGGGGGGGGGGCAAGTGCTGCGATAAACATTTGGGCCCTTCCCTCCCCCCGCCTATGGCTGTCTTCACATTGTCACCACGTAAGTATTTGTCGTCAGCGTTTGCGAGAAAAACAATCTTACCCGCAATCCAAAAGCAAAATCTGGGTGCCTCTTGGACCTGTAGAGTACTAAATTTTTTTTTCAGGGTCGGGAAGAGGTAAAATCTTTGTGTATGTTCGCGCTTGTGCATTTGGGGGAGGGGGGGGGGGTGAGCTTGGACTCCACCCCCTACTGGCTACGCCAGTGTACATTCAAAATTCCCGCGCCAAGTCTCCAAAGGCTCAGCGCTTTTATTAACAGGCAAAACGAACTGCCCAGTTTAACTTGTGGTATAGTTATATTAGATTATCTTCTTTCGCAAACTCCGCTGCTCTTTTTTTGAAGGTACAAGCGTTACAGTTCTTGATGCTCCAGTTCTTTGTTTTGTTTACGTCGCTTTACTTTCGCTTGGTATTTTGTGTCCTACAGCCTCGGTACCAAGAGCAAATGCTCAGACATTTGACGTTAGTGTAGTCGCTACGTCATCTTACGAGTTCTGGAAGCAAGGGACAAATCTGCTGATAGTTTGCAGGCGTGATGCAAGAGCTGCGGAGACGCATTCAAACATGCATTCAAACATTCAAACATCGAGTCCACGTGTCGTTCTACCGGATATCCGGTGGCGAGAGCCCAATCACCCATCGCCACATTAGCGCCACATTGCCCGGCCATCATTAAATACCCCCGAAAATCGTTCGCCGGTGCTTCGGGTCATGTGCATAGTGATGAATAGAATCGTTTAATTTCAGCCGTACACATAGAGTAGTTAGGTAAGTGCTTCGCGTTACTATTTCATGTGCATGCGTGCGCGTAGCTCGCGCGTTCGGCGGCGATAACGTGGTTTCTAAAGCCGGTGTTTCACTCAATGAATGAAAGGGGCCTGCTGTTCGCAGCTGATTGTCGCGCCTTAACCGTAGCTCCTGTGGAATACATCGGTATTATTCACGTTGTAACAGTTCTAGGCCGTTCAAGTGTGAGCCCGAATTTACGGTCACGTTTTTCCTCCATGGACTCGTTTCAGGTTCCACTCTAAATCAATAGCAATGGCCTTTTCGCCTATCTCGCGGCTGCACCTCTCCTGGTGCGTCGTCGCGTTGTCAATAATTAGCATGTACAAAGGTAAGTACAAACATTGCCTATTTTATTAATTTGGTCATTTTTAATATTTCGTCTTCCGCGACAGTAAGGTTTACGTGCTGGTGCACCGCCTGGTGTGTTTACACGAGTCGATCGGCGCTTAATTGCTCGCGCGTTGAACGAAACCCTGTTCAGTTCACAAACTTGACGATGTCCGAACGCAGCCTTAGGCATATAATTGCCTTGAATTTATTGCCACAATCTGCCCGAGTTAGTGGACACCTGTCACCCATGTTGTATCCCGCACTCTGCGGACATATGTTCGACAATGTTTCGTCATACTTAATGCGCATTCAGCGTTACGTGTTGTAGACGCTTTTCTTTTTTCCAACACACGAAACAAAATCTGTTTTATTTGTTTCGTCTAGAGTGTATAAGATGTTCACGACAGCCGTGATATCATGCCTGCATGTTTAAACTTTTTTTTTTCTCCCCAGTCGAATGTATTGCAGTCATGTCTGTGGACCTTGGTGTCGAGTGGATGAAAGTTGCCATTGTGTCTGTGAGTTTATAATCAGACTACTGTTTTCTTCTATTATCTTTCAGCAATGTTACTCGTTTCCTAACTAACTCTCCACAAAGTAGTGCATGGATGGCATCGCTAATATTGTTCAGCAATGTGGCTTACTAGAAACTATTGTTCTCAACATGCAAAATAGTCCTCTCAGTACTGTTCTTTACATGGAAGCGCCATACAAGACGAGGTATAAGTTATAAAATTTGATTGGTGCCAAACGCCACCATTCGTCTGCATAGGCTGCTGAATTGACTGGGCATTATTAGATAGTTGTTAAATATAAATGCTCCTTTATTAGTTCTGTGGCCTATTGGAATGGTCCAGCAATGGTTGTTACCAAACTAAGCACGCAATCTTTTTTTCAGCCTGGAGTTCCTATGGAAATCGCTTTAAACAAGTGAGTTCCTTCTTCAAAGTTTTTCGTCATTGGTGGTTGCTACAGATTCATTGCATGCTTAGAGGTTATGTATTGAACTTTGAGCTTACATGGTTATTTTGCCTCTGCTTTAGAGATTCACAGAGAAAAACACCTGTTGCCATTGCATTCAGAGATGGGGAACGACATTTTGGTGAACAAGCCGTCTCTACTGTAAGTGTTTCTTGCTACGTATGTTTAGGTCGAATTTTCTTGTTACTTTTATTTTAATACTTGTTCTAGCCCTATGACTATAGCCTGTTTGTTAAAGATGCCATATAGCATTGAAGTTCTTGTAGAAGTGCTGAATTTATAAAAGAAGCTTTTACGTTTGAAATCTGGTACTGCCTCATGATGAGTGATATTATGATGCTGTTGTAGCATTTTCAAGTGGTCTTGAAACTAGCAAAGCAAAAAGCAACACATCTCACGAGTATGCAGGTCAAAACTTTCATTAGTCTCCCTGAAAGTGGTAAACGCAACCTAATGAACTTCTAATAGTTAGTTTCTATGCTGTTCATTGAAATGTGAATAAAGCCTTGAATTAAACCAAAAGAAGCTGTTTTTTAGCACGTTTGTATGTGTCCTTGGTCATTTATATAATTATCAACTTTGATATTTGAGTATTGCAACGACACCTGTGCTAACAGTTTGATGTAGCCAAATCGCATTCCACACGCATTCCATGATGTCCACTCAACATAACAAGTAGTAAAAGCTAAATTTCCTGTTAAGATATTCAGTGGCAAGCTTGATCGCGGTTAACTTTAGGAGGTTTCACTTCGCAGCATATGTTTTCTTAGAACTACCACGTGTAATATATATACTTTGACCAGAGAGGCGCATACAGTTCAATTTCCTGTTTGTGCGGCCAACTTTTTGTGAGCTTTCGGCTGCAAATGCATTCTCCGAGCCATACAGCTGCTGCACTGCAAACAGGCTTGAACAGATGCCAGGCACAAAAAAATTGTGTGTTATAATATCGTATTTTATTATATAATTTATTCTTATATTTGTAATATCATGCATATTATTAACTACTGCTGTTACAAATGTAATATGTGAATTGCATTTATTTTATGAGGATAAAGCTTTATCAGGTCTGTCTTCATTAATTACACAAAAAGTATCATTTCAAATGTAGAGCATGCTCATTTAGTTGCTTTTCTTAATTTTCCGTATTTTGGCCAAGTATGAAAATCGGATTGCTTTAATCTTGTATCATTTATAAACTGCATCTTTAGTGGCAGTTATACATCATTGTGATTAATTTACCACTTTGTTGTTTTTATATAATTTCTGCTGCAAGTACTAGGTAGTATTACAAAATGTATAGAAATTATAGCTCATCTTCGATAATGTTCAACATCCATTTGCTTAATTATGTTTCTTGCAATTAGTACTGGTTGTGTTTGTGCAGTATGTTTATAGTAACTTCAATGCAGGATATTTTGCCATCTGCTCCAGAAACGTCAATAGTTGCTTCAAACTACCATTTTGGTAGTTTTTTGGCAGCTTCAAAGCAGCATTTTTTACTGCTCCAGAATCTTCTCTAAAAAAAGCAAGATGTGTCTTCTGTCACTGGGCATGTCACAACTTTGACGTTGTTTTGCAGGGCGTCAGGTTCCCAGACAAGAGCTACTCTCACTTCCTTGACTTGTTGGGCAAGGACAGGAACAACCCTGTGGTGAAGGAATTTGAACGTCGCTTCCCGTACTACCAGCTAGAGGCTGACCCCAAGACCGGCGGGGTCTTGTTCAGGCACCCGGAAAACATGACCTTTAGCCCCGAGGAATTGCTTGGCATGATTCTGGCCCACGCGAGAGAATTCGCTTCGAATGCCGCTGGTAAGTTTTGCCGAAATTCATTCAGCATCTGCGATTCATTTGACTGTGAATAAAGACTTGTAGGACATTGTTGTATGCAACAATGGATTGGCTTCTGGAAACCCATGTACTTTTTCTTTTAAAAGAGCAGCGATTTTGTTTGTGTTGGTAATTTACTTCCCCACAGTACAGACAGCACCACTATTGCTGTGAGAAGCTTGACAAGCCAAGGAACAACTTGAAAGAGTGGGGAAGTTGCCTCGAAGTTTCTGCATTAATTTTTCCATCACTTTGCTGACTGATAGCACCTTCCAGGGCCTAAATTGAATTGCACGGTACTCTAAATTAAGCAGACTTGACACGAGACATCTCTGTAGATGCGATATGGCCAAAATACAACAAAAAGAAATGAAATTGGTGATGCCATACTTATTTGTGATCCACAGCGTGTTTGGCATGAAATTCAAAAATTTAATTTCGATGTTTACTTTTTTTATAAAAGTGAGCCTATTGTGAACTCGATGACATTACAGTACTCAAATACCGACTTCTCAGTTGAAACTGACCTACAATTTCATTTCAATGCCTCGTTATAATCGCGATGTGGCATACTGTATTGGAAAAAATTGAATCTAACTGCCCTTTCAGTAATGTGTGGCAGTAGCAATGTTAAGCTTGTATAATTTGATTGAGAGAAATGAAGCAACTTGATGTATCCTCCAGAATTTTCTAATTCTAGAATTTTTGTACACTTGCCCCGCCGCCGTGGTCTAGTGGCTAAGGTACTCGGCTGCCGACCTGCAGGTCGCGGGTTCGACTCCCGGCTGCGGCGGCTGCATTTCCGATAGAGGCGGAAATGTTGTAGGCCCGTGTGCTCATATTTGGGTGCACGTTAAAGAACCCCAGGTGGTCTAAATTTCCAGAGCCCTCCACTAGGGCGTCTCTCATAATCATATGGTGGTTTTAAACCCCACATGTCATTCAATCAATTTTTGTACACTTAGATGCTGGCATGTGCAGCCACATTGCTAGCATTTGTTGTCAATATTCACTGCGCAGTGGTCAAGTTCTTTTTGCATGGCTTTTCCAGGGCAGACAATAAAGGATGTAGTTATCACAGTTCCTGTATTCTTCAACCAAGCCGAAAGGAGGGCACTCGCTCAGGCTGCTAACCTCGGAGGTCTCAAACTACTTCAGCTTATTGGAGCCAACACTGCCGGTAAGATCTGTCTATTTCGGGGCTTATATAAAATTCTCCTGTGCAGTTATATTTTTCCAAGGTCATCTAGTAAAGTTAAACTATCGCATTTGAACACCTCATGCTTGCGTGACAACTACCATTGTGGCTGGTTGTTTTTGGCATCCAATTGCCAAGTCGTAACGGAGACCAGTCCTAAGTGTTCTTCCACGAAAGAGGTTCAGAAGAGCAAAGCATTTTTATTTTGTTCATGCTGTAGGGAATGCCTGTCTTGTGGAGGACAACATTGATGGTAGCCAAAGTGGAAAAAATCAAAACGACACGACCTTTGCATGAGACCGTATTTTTAAGAAAGGCTACAGCACGCATATAGACAAAGACGACAGAAGCGCACTCAAACCTCATTATAACGAAGTTTGTTAAGTTTATATCCAAAAAAATAAATGTTTGTTATATCTGAAAAATTTTATTGATGTATATTTTTAACACTGTTTTTTGAAAGTCTATTGAGTTGCATCATTATAACCAATATTTTGTTATATCCAGATTCGTTATAGCATACACGTCTCCATCTATAAGTGTCCTGCGACCTTTCATGATTTATTACTAACTAGCCCACCAAGCCATCCTTTCATTTTTCAGATTGTAGCTAACGTCCCTATGAGCTTTAAAGAACTTCTGGTAACTTTTTATTACTCGTATCTTCTTGGAATCGCCAGGCCTTATCTGACTTCATGGTACTTTACGATAACTTGCAATATGCAGCTTTGTTTGCTGCTCGATAAACAACAAATGCATTATTCCTCAAAACAGATTAGGGTATGCTCCTTAAATTCAGAAACTTCAATGTCTTAGCCTTCTTGTTTAAAATAGAAATGACAAAAAATGGGATATAAATGCAGCGATATCTACCAGCTAACCTGCAAACAGTCTTGTTCTCATAACTTTTTCGCAGCTGCGCTGAACTACGGTGTTTTCCGCCGCAAGGAATTCAACGACACCCCAGTCCACATTCTGTTTTACGACATGGGAACTGGCAGCACCACAGCCACTATTGTGGCCTACCAGACTGTCAAGACCAAGGACAAGATTCTCGCAGAGCACGTGCCCCAGCTTTCCATTAAGGGCGTCGGGTGAGGCTGCTTTTAAGTTGCTGGCGTAGACTATGACCGATTATGCT
Organism: Rhipicephalus microplus; assembly: GCF_043290135.1. Taxonomy (NCBI): domain Eukaryota; kingdom Metazoa; phylum Arthropoda; class Arachnida; order Ixodida; family Ixodidae; genus Rhipicephalus; species Rhipicephalus microplus. The sequence continues at coordinate 61,418,732 of NC_134703.1, forward strand.
GGTGGGTACTAGTGCCTACAAGTGGGACATTTTTTATGGTTAATGTATGCATTCTAAAAATAGTTTTGCTATTCAGGACAAACGTGCCATGGTAGCTTAGCTCGTAGGGTGTTGCGTTGCTAAGCTTGAGGGCACATGTTTGACTACCAGCAACAGGAGCTTCATTTTGATTGGGGTGAAACGCAAAAAAACAAGCCTATGGGCTTAGAATTAAGTGCACTTTAAAGAACAGCTAGCTAAAACTTAATTTGGAGTTTTTTACTACGGTGTGCCTCATGATCGTATGGTAGTAGTGGCAGGTGCCACCCCAGCAGTTATTAGTATTATAATTACCATTCAGGACACCTTTTTGTTGAGCAATAGTGATCATTGTCTAACTCGCCTGCATATAATTTCCTGAATGCTCTGCGCTGGCTACATTTCTAATAGGGATGCCACATGGCACTAATGGCATGCTTATTGAAAACTTGCAGACAATGATGCCAAGAAAAGTATAGGGGATGTTCTTAGAAGTAGTTGTAATGTAAATGCGCAGAAAGAAAAGTGGACAGAAAGATAACTTGCCGCCGGCAGCGACCTAATCTGCAACCTTCAAATGTGTTGTGCAGCCCAGAAGACTTTGTCCTGCAAGTAGCTTAATAACAATGGTAATGATTGTTAATGAACATGACAAATGTTTAATTTGATGATGGGGCACTGAAGCAGTGAGCATTTATAGTTGGCTGTTCTCTTTGAGACAGGTATGATCGTTTCCTGGGTGGTCTGGAGTTCAAGCTGCGGTTGGGCGAGAGGTTTGCCCAGGAGTTCAGTGCACTCAAGAAGACAAAGCAGGATGTGTTTGACAACAAGCGTGGTCTGGCCAAGCTCTTCAAGGAGGCTGATCGTGTCAAGAAAGTCCTAAGTGCCAACACTGAACACGTGGCACAGGTGCGATCATCAAGCCCTTTTCTCTTTTCGAGCTTATAGAACTTTTGTGTCTGGAATAAAAGTTAATAATTTATGTATTTAACAATACAATAAATAAGTAATGGCAGAAGAACAAGAAAACATAACGTTATTTTCTGGCTGGTCAAAAACCGCATTTGAGGCCTTGAAGCAAATGGGCTCAATTAGGGAGGTCATCAGTCAGAGCTTGAGACCGCAGTGTAGCAGAAAGCCTTCTGTGCTACTCCAGATAATTTAAGGCAGCTGACGTTCTGTAACTTCAGTGTGAAATAACAGAGTTGTAGATTTTTATTTTTGTGAAAACGAACTTGCCAACATTCTTGGGCTCTGTGCAACGTTTTTTTCAGCCCAGTGTAAATTCATCTTGAGCATTTGCGCAAGAACATGGGCACAAGTGAAAGCAATTAGGCCGACTCGCAGTGTTGAGACTTCAGTGTTACTTTTATGAATTATTGGACTCTTTTTTAACAGCTGATCAACGCAGATTTCTTCGTGTTCGCTGTCCCTTAAAAATGTGCACTCTCTCGTCTGAGGAAGAATCCATGGCTCTCTCTTGCTGCAGGTTGAAAATGTCATGGAAGATGTGGACTTCAAGCATCCGATCACCAGGGCTGAATTTGAGGAGATCTGCGATGACCTGTTCAAGCGTGTGTCTGCACCTATCCACATGGCTCTGTCATCTGCTGGCATGACTTTGGTGAGCTACAGGTTTTAATGCCGGAGCACGATCGTCCCCATAGTTTGAGCTAGTGTAAAAACTGCTTTTGCTTGAGTGACATGGCTGTTTGCCACTTCTTTCAGCCTTAAAAAGCAAGAGTAACTTGCGCTGTGATTAGGAATTTTCATTGTTCCACAGTGTAGACCACTTATAATGTAACTGCTTGTAGTGCAGAATTGGTTACCATGCTGTCTTTTTTGACTCCTGTTCATCCTCCCATAGGACCCAATATATATGCAAATCGCTTATTGTGCAGTCCCCCAAGATAAAAGCGCGGTTGTACTGCAGTTGCCGGCAAATCTGTGGCAATCGCGGTAGCAAGTTCGCGTCTGAAAGGAGGCATGCTGGGTGTGCCACTCAGGAGTGAGCGGAGAGGTTGTTACAGAGGAGGAGGAGGAGGCACGGCTTGAGCGAATGAAGGGCGGAGGGAAGAAAAAGAAAAAAAAAGGACAGCAGCATGATGTGCGGGCTCGCCGAGGAAGGCGGTTGCCTTGGCGACAAACAGGCCTTTGCACCGGCGCTGACGAATTAGCGTCACTAGCGTGGCTTCGGCCGGGCACGGCGCAACATGGCAAGTGTGATCCAGTCTTTATAAACTGCACCTAAGTTTCCTGTCGGAAAAAGCGTCATCGTTATCGTGCTTGCTACAGATATTGCATTAGCTTCCTAGTCAGTAAATTTTAAATATTCAACGGCTTTATGATGCGAGCTTTCGCCTTTGCTGCCAGTGCGCGCAGTCTTACGTAAGCTTGGCGGGTTTTCGTCATTGTTGATCTCCCGGCCGCGAACGCGATCTTCGTATCACACATGCTGTTCTTGGTTCAGTGCTTGAGTGCGATCTTTTCGAACCCTATCTCAAGTCTTGGACAAACTTGCCACAACAACATACCGAACAGCAGGCTAGGCCTAATTGGCATTGGTTGCGTCTAGATACAGGTCGCATGCGATTTGTTACGGAATCGACGGCACCTATTGCGGTGGCTGCGCTTGACGGGAAGGGATACATATCATTAATGAAAACCAGGGTGGCACGTGTAGCAATCGAATGGTGGCTCGCTACACGTTGCTTCCTCATATGGGTTCGCATTCAGAGTTCGACCAGCTGCAGAAGCACATCGTTCTTGCTGCGTTATCAGCTTCCATTTGTCAACATAGTTGTCTGCGAAATCGTGTGACACCAAATCTGTAAGAAAGTGTGGAGCATGCTTGTGGCAGGAGGGCTACCATGTGCTGCAGTGTTCCGGTACAGCCAAATGTAAGCCACACTTTGATTGGAAGCTGCCACGATCGGGCTGGGCGAGTGAATTACGAAAGGGTATGTCAGTTTCTGTTGTTTGCTTTTATATTGAACTCTGAGGTTCAATAACTTCTGTTGGTGTGGGTATATCTCCAAAATTTTTTGGATTCATCTTCGGAAGATTTAAGAAACGCGTTGCACTGTGTAACTACGATAGTGAAATTTGAGTGTGGGACCCCTTTGAGGAAAGTAATGTTTATACAGTACCTTGTTTTAATTATTGCGCATTTTCTCTAGGGTGAAATCGACCAAGTGATCGTGGTGGGTGGCAGCACCCGCATCCCGCGCGTGCAGCAGGAGTTGCACGCTGCTCTGGGAAGCAACAGGGAGCTGGGCAAGAGCATCAACGCGGATGAGGCAGCAGCGCTCGGTGCAGCCTATCAGGCCGCCTACCTCAGCAAAGGTTTTAAGGTCAAAGTTTTCCAGGTGAAGGAGGCCAGTCTGTTCCCCATTCAGGTATGTGTGGCCTTTCTAGTTGTGGTGGGTGTTTTGTATGTCATTCGAATAAATGTGGAAGTGTGGAGTCTCATTGCGAGCATGATACTTCCACATTTTGTTGACTTGTACTGTGTCTTTCGCTCTGTGTTTTGTCAACTTATCACAATGCATGCGTAATGCTGTATCTCCGAAATACCGCATTTCCATGCATATAACCAATCTCTACATGTAGCCTGCAACCCTGACTTTAAATACAAAAATAAAAAATCAAGCATGTCACCCCTGCATAACACCTGCACCCTTACTTTTTAAGCGCATTTTATTATTCTTCGATGGGGCTCATATGAGAGAAAATACAGTAATAATTTTGTGCAAGGCAAAGAGACAAGAGGTACAGGAAAAAGCCTCTTGTTTCATTGCCCTGATTTGCAGTGTTACATTTTGCTCAGCCTGGACCACCTAGTCGGACCGCGTGTTTTAGTACAGTGGTCTAGTGGCTAAGGCGCTCGACTGCTGACCTGCAGAATCAAATCCCCGGATCGAATGCCAGCCACACCGGTTGAATTTTCGATAAAGGCGAGGAAGGTTGAGGTCCATGTGCTTAGATATATTTGCACGGTGAAGAAGCCCAAGTGGTCGGATTATCCGGAGCCCTCCACTAAAGCATCTCTCATAATCATATGGTGGTTTTTCGAGGTTAAACCACAACAATTATTGTTATATTAGCATGTTTTAGTAATGCCATGTGCATGCATTGCCACAGTAAAGCATGTTGTATGTGCCTTACCTGTACAAAAATTTGCTTGGAGTTTAGTATAATGGGGCTGATATTCCGATACAGTTGCTCTCCTTAAGGTCGAAACTCTATGTATTATTTTAGGGCCTATAATCGGGTACAGCTTTAGAAGGCAGCAGTATATTTACCTCGAAGGTGGATACACACAAGTCTGCGACAGTGGGCTCATGTGCTATACTTGCCATTCATTCTCGTTGTCTGAAAATGTCGTGGAGTATATTGCCAGGATTATTTCTAACGGCAGAGACAATCGGCTGCTGCTCCTCGGCTTCTTTACGGTGCATTAGACTATGAGCAAGGTCAACTGATATGTGTGATCTGTCATATCCAAAAGTACTGTATTCAAATGTATAAGGCTCGCATCTTGTAAAACTTAACCACTTGAAGGTTCAATAACTTTTGGTGGTGTGTGTATATCGCCAACATTTTTTTGCAATCGTCCTCGGTCATCTTCGTCATCAGCTGCAGGCCTTGCAATATTGTAGGGTACAGTAACTAGTACCCCGTAGTAATGCATCGTGAAAATTGACTAGCATGCAGATATGCATTTGTTTTTGGTGAACAGTATCTTCTTACTTTTCACACTTTGAAAAGGGGCTCTCTCTGTTAGTAGGTATGGTGTGTGTTTGGTACAAATTCAGACTAAAGGGCACAATCAATAATTGAATTATTGGAGCAGCAAACGTAGACCTGGAAAGCCTTATACCAGAACTTTATACCTTCTAATTTGATTTTCGTTTATACCGAGGTGGTCCGCTGTGTGCGACAGCCAAAATTACATTGTCTACTTATAATATCCTAGAAATAGTACTAGCCAGCATTAAGTTGCTTCCTTTCTAAGCGCTGTGTATAAATGGAATATTGCGGGAGCTATAAAGTATTAGGATTCACAAAAGTAGCCTTTTGACCTTCTGTTGCATATGCATGCCCAGGTGTTCTGGCTTGTTGTCGTAGTACATTGATAATGCCAGGTGGGGCAGCATTGATTGATAGAAAGGTCACATGTGCTGCCATTCTTCATATGACTTGACTGAAAGTGGGACGGAAAAAAAAAATTTCTTGCTTCAAAACTTGAAGATCTAAGGCCATCTGATACATTCGGACTACCAACTTTGCAGTTGCTCAGCATGTAGTTTTAGACATTTGGCTGACCAGGAATAGCTGGCAGTTTTTGCTCCCAAATTTTGTCATTGCTCTTGCATCAATCTTAAAGAATGTAGAGTTATTTTCAAAATGGCTACATCTTCTCACTTCAGTTTGAGCTTATTTGTTGATATTTTGCATGTCGGAACCATTTCTTGCATGTTCACATCATTTGTAATGTTGAATGCTTGTCAATTAAATCAACATTGTGCTCATTTACCTTCTAGCTCTACAAAAATCTTAGTGAGCACTTCATAGCTTTGTCAGTTACCCTCTGAAAGCTTTCGTTGCTTGAAATTCATCTCTCTTAGGTGCAAAAGCTGGTGCACCTTTTAAGAAGTGCTTGTTCTGGGTGTATTTAATGCCCACAATGTCATTTCTGAATCAATTATAGCTATCAGTAATTTGTATTTAATTTGAGAATTTGCTATTCATAACTCTTGAATGGTAATTTTTGCCAAAATATTAAAGGAACATAAAGTACATGCAGCATATAGCTTTGAAGTTATTGAAGAGAGACCAGTGTGAACAGACTGTTTCGAATTATTGCGTGCCAGAACTGTAGTTCATAGCAACTGTGGTTTCATGGCTCCAGATTTAATACACAAAGGGGATAATATGACATCTGCCCATTAACTACAGATAATATGCCAAAAAATGGACACATTTAAAGCATTCAGAAATATTTCATAATCTAAAAGGAAAAGCAGAATGAGTTTATCTTCACTTTCTTTTAAATAACACAAATATGGCTGTTGGAAACTGCACAGAAAAATAGAGGTAAAAAAAAAAAAGATTAAGGGGAGATGCGAGTGGAAAAATGCAAGTTTTTTGTTTTCTAAAATTACCTATGCTTCGTTTTTATTCGCTTTTCCTAGTTCAGTTTCTCTACTTTCACACACACACACACAAAAGAAACTGAAGACTGTAGTTAAACTCAAAGTAGGTTCAAATCTCCTTTAAAGAGCAAAAGGTGGCTATGACAACTAGAAATATTTCACTGTTTAGGGACCCCTGGAAATTGTTATCTGGCTGCTTGCCATTGCATTTCACATGAGGAGTTCATCAAAGCCACATGCTCAAAATAGAAATGATTGTCAGAATCTCATGGTGGAAGAAATAATTAAAAAAAAAAACAAATTTTTGTCACATAGATCAGCTTTGACTTATGCGTCTAAAATGCATTTTTCTCTAGATCCATTTTCGAGCAGCTTCTTGACATGTTTTTGGTACTACTTCTGATTGCCAGATCAAGATGAAATTTTGACCAGATATTCCTTAACATGTGAACAGTGCAAGTGTCTTAAAACTTCATGTCTTGTGTGCTCTTGACAGTTATTTGCATTCTTGGAGCAATATGAGCCATTAATGGCTCAGAACCATAAAAGTTCAATGGTCATAAAAGTTTGTCCTAAACAAACTCTATTTTGCAAATTGTCATGGCAGAAAATGAAAACTGTGCAACTTGCTATAAAACTAATTATATATTTGAAATCAACATAAAAGCCTGTATATAATGCAAAAAAAATTTATTGCTGTAAGCTACAGATTAATGAAACTTTTGTGTGTTTTTCGAATCGCATCTTCCCGTAAGGTACCCTGAAATGATCTTTTATAGTTTTGTCAGCGTTTAGATTAGAGAATCGTCAAATGATTCGCAGCTTAAATTAAGCGCTGCTCTGTGTACCAGCGGTGCTTGGACAATTGTATATCTATGCTCTCCTCTCCACTGCCTTGCCTCCTCAACTTGCGAGACGCACTGGCGATAGCAGTGCGCTTACGAGCGCACTCGACGGTTTGAGCCTCACCTAGTCATGGATTCCAATACTGCGTGCCTTCGAGGTTGCCTGCGATCTAAAAAAAAAAAAAAAACCATGGCCCTGTGTACCTGGCAGCCTGTCGTCTGGCAACAAAGAGGAAGCTTGCGGAGTGGTTGATTTCAACTGCCGCAATATTTATACGAAGTTGTAAAAAGTGTTTCAGGGTCTCATTCAGCTCAAAGCTATGAAAACGAAGTTCCGAATGAGGCTGGTTAATTTTTTATTTGCAAGATGTGGCCTTGTGGCTGTCCTGAGCTATGGTCTCTCCTCCTTGTGATGATTCAAAGTGCTGAGCCAGGGGAAACCTGCAAAACTTGTAGCTTGGTAGCTTGACTGAGTGAAGTTTTCTCAATTTTTATGGCATATTTTGTTCCAATATTTTAGATGATGTGAGGGAAAATTTGAGGGTCTTGAAAAATTGAGAAATAAGATTTTGGGACCAAATTTTCATTACCCCCCTTCAGTGGTACTGCACGCATGCATCAGACATAACATAAAGGATGATTTCATGTCAAGAGTCTACTTTAACTCGATTTTTCTTTCGTTAGAGACAAAAGAATTTAGTTTTCTTGCAAATCTCGCTGTATTTGAATGTAGCCCTTCAATCCGTGTTTTATTTGATGCTGGCTGGGTGCAGGTGGACTTCAGTCGAGATGTTGACACGGACGGCGTCAAGAGCACGAAAGTGGTGCGGCGTGTCCTGTTCAACAGGAATAACCTCTACCCTCAAAAGAAGGTCATGACGTTCTCTCGATACGCAACAGACTTTGACTTCGATGTCAACTACGGAGACCTTAGTTTCCTACCCCACGAGGAGCTTGGGTAAGACTTTTCCCCCTGCTTTTCATTGCTTTGTTTAAACTGTTGTTTTGGACTGGTGGCTGTTGATTTGAACCAGGGTTTCGTATGGCAAAGCCATGTCACAAAGCAAAGTTTCAACATTAAAATAACTTTACCTGATATTCATTGATAGGCATCTGTCCGTAACATAGTAAGAGTAATGAGACAATTTAATTTTCTTTCTTAGTGTTTTGTCAGTGTTTGCTAGGTGAAAGTTCTGCAGCATATACTGAGTTCGTTCAGGTCCTTGAAATCCTTGAAAGCCTTTGAATTTGAAAAATGCGTTTTCAAGGCCCTTTAAAGTCCTGTAATTTTTTGCCATCCTTGAAAATTGTTGAATTTCCCGAGCAGTGCACTCTCATATTGACATCGCGACATATCTTGTGCGATTCACCAGAGATTAAAAAAAAACTAACTAAGCACTAAGGTGTGCTTTTTTTTCCTGGTCATTTCTAGCTTCGCTCTGGTTCAATGCTTAACTGCTCTGCCGTAGGCTATTATTGTTCTGATTCACCAGAGATTAAAAAAAAACTGATTAAGCACTAAGGTGTGCTTTTTTTTTCCTGGTCATTTCTAGCTTCGCTCTGGTTCAATGCTTAACTGCTCTGCCGTAGGCTATTATTGTTCAGTGTGCGAGTACATATTCATGCACATCAATACCCTGTTCCCCTTCTTTCTGTCGCAGCAACTTTGGATCGCTGAATATCAGCAAAGTGTCTTTGACTGGAGTGGCAGAAGCAATTCAAAAGCATGCTGACAGTGCTGAGCCCAAGGGCATCAAAGCTCACTTTAGGCTGGATGAAAGTGGCCTGCTTCACCTAGACTCTGTAAGTGCATTTTTTATTTCACACAGAACTGGGCCATGCTTTCCTGTGGCAAATGGCATAAGGGGCATGTGGTGTGAATCTCTGGTTACTGCAGCCTTTTTAACCTCCTGTGTATCCTGTTGAAACAAACTCTATCAAGGTAGTCTTTTATATATTTGCAATTATGTTTAAACGTATGGTTTGTTTTCTTTAGACTTTTTGTTTAAAGGCAAAAACCGTGTTTTGCTTCAAAGTTCCGTGTACTAGCCAGGACTGGTCCTCTTCGATATTGGCAATCCTGATAGCTGGCCAGTTTTGGTCGCCAGAGGAGGTGGAAAACATTGTTCTAGCACATGTGGCCGTGAAGAAATCCAGGAAGCTGCTTGGCCAAACGTGCCTCGTCATAACTGTCCTGTTGTCCCAAATAAAAACGAAGACGTGTGGGTCCGTGCAACGATTTACCTAACAGCGGGGAGCAGCAGTGGCAGTATCGGTAAAATCGTGCGGATTGCCTGAAACAGCTATTTTCCACCCAATACATTCTCCCTTCCTAATTTTCTTCCAATTGCAAATATGTTTCATTTGCTTTTTTTCGTGTAGATGATATTTGGATATGTATACGTAGCCGACGTGTTCTCACTTTTTGAAAGGAAACACTTTTAGTTTCTTATGTTAACATGTTTTAATGGCCTTTCTTTAGTCTGTTATGGAGTGTGCATGTATCTGTTATTAAAAGGATACTAAAGTGAAATGCTAACTTGATTTAGATTGTTAAACAGTACTCTGAGAACTCTATTTTCACAAGATTCCCTGTAATAAGTTCATTATCAGTGGAAAAAATCAAGGTTGAATTTTTATTTTGAAATTTCGCGTTGAAATGTCCGTGTGCGACATCATGAAGTTCGAAATGTATTTTTGGGATTTTGGCGACATAGGCTTGATGAAATTTTTGGACATTTCGTGCATTAAGTCTCTGGCACCCACAGATGACAATGTACTTCATTTGGACTGATTAGAAACTACACAGGACCCAGTGCACGTCGTCTCAATCCATGACTTCACGATGTTTGATCGGGGAGTCTCAGGGTGGCATCTCCACCCGCATATTATTTATAGCATGTTTTTTCACTTGCCAAGTGTTTTCTCGTGGTAAGAGTGGTGTTGTAGAGATTGTGAAATATTACTTCAATGATATGAAAAAAATATTTTCTCTTTACTGTCCCTTTAAAGGAAGAAAATAACGCATCTTTACTGATATAGCTTCAGGTGCCTGTTGCTAGCCAACTGGGTTGTCAGCAGTTGCTCATCCGATCAACTGGGCTCTTTAAAAAATGCCAAATTTATCATGTAGTGGCAGAAACTGATAAAGTTGTTCCTACTTCCCTTCCTTATTTTTTCTAATTTTAGAAGCAATGGTGTACTATTCATATTTCATTTTATTATAAAGTTTGTGTTATTTCATGGGATGTGCGGTAATGGTGAATTTCGAAATCTTATCAAATAGTGACGACACTGAATCGAATACCTTACAAAAAGTTTAGGAATAGTAAGGCAGCTGTTTTCTAAGATGCTCTAGAATTCTAGAGCATTTCGAGATGAATATCCACAAATTTTAACAAAGCAGTACGACGGGTACATTCCACCTCTAAACACACACCACAGTTTAGTAAATTGAGGCAAGCTTGTGTCCTGCAGCAATGATAGCGTCGGTGATATTTTGCAATTGTAGGACAAGATACGTTGCCATAGAATTAAAAGTGGTATTTTGTCGCTAGCCTTTAAGTAAAGCTGAGAGGTAAAAATTAAACAGCGTTGAACTAAACGCCAGGCATACGGCTAGATGTATATTGAAACAAACACGCTAGATATCGCACTAATGGCCCCAAGTGCCGATGGCAGGTAAACATCAGTGTTGAACACTGCATCTCTACGAACAACACACACAAACACAATATTTACATCTTTTGTTACTCATGTTCAAAATTGCACTTTTTTAAGCAGAGTGCAGCTGTCTCTACCTTTCTATGATGATGACAATTGGCTGAACTTGGGTGCAGCACAGAAAAAGACATAAGGACAAGGAACCAACAAAGATGGGTGCTGCCGGTTCCTTGTTTTTTCGTCTTTCTCTGCACTGTACGCTAGTACAATATGAAGATACCAACTAGCCTGTATCGATACACTACTTGAATTGGTTCAGGACACTTTCACTTTTGCAACGATGCAGCTTTAGAGGACGCTGTATTGTTGCTATCTTGATGACCGGACAAAAACGCATTTGTCCAGTCCGAATAGCATTCATAGTCCCGTAAAAGCTTGGGGCTGCTTGGATCTTGGTTGCTATGTGGGCTTGTTGGTTATTCGGCTCGCTATAAAAAAAATTTTGCGAGTGTTCACACACTCCAACAATTTCAACATCCCTGTTTATGAAACTGTGCACTCATGCATGTGCTATGGCCTGAATGAGGTAATGATTATGTTTGATGATGTTTGCTTCTTATTTTGTAGGCATTAAAGAGCAAGGCAAAGATTGGTGTTGCTAAATTCTTGCACTTGATTTATCCTCTTCTTGCTTTAATTTTTCTGTCTTGCGTTTTTGCTTGTCATGCTTGGCTGCACCTTCAGTTGCATGAAATGGAGCACACATTAGGATTGCTTCGTATTTCATTTCCTTGCTACTTGTCTTCCCTGTTTGTTCTGTGCATGTGAAATCGCTGTGCAGTGACCTGTGTGTTTGACTAAACGAAGCCAAGTTCATAGTATTGCAGCTTTTTTTTTCCTCATTAAAGATGGCATCGTGTAATCATACACGCTTACTTGGTTTGTCTATCAGATTGTGTGATTGCTTAACCTAAGCTTTTAGTCTGTATTGATGAACCAAGGAAATAGTGAATGTTCAGAGTGTATAATGATGTCATAAAGTTTTATCAAGAAAAAGGCACTTTGTGCAATGCTACACTTTTCAGTGTTTAAAAGAACACACAGGTCAGCACACATATAGCTTGTGCATCTCACTTGTGCCTGCTTTGCTTGCCTTCTGTGCTTCCTCAAACGTTCTTACATGCAAGTTCGTACTATCTGGTGGCTGGTTGGCATGAAATATAAGGAGTGGATAATACCTGTGTCGCACGGGTGTTTGGAAGGCCTTTCAACCAAAAGTATAACATGGGACATTTTTAAGGACGTCGAAGCAATATACTCTCTTGAGTAACCGGAGCACCCCACAACTCTATCGAAACCTTGATAGCCACTGAGCAACGGAAGCTGAAACAGCATGAATATGTCCTTTCGTTCAGTGTGCTCATACTCTCGAATAGAAAGAAAAAAGTCTAAGCGGTATGCCTTAAAAGCAATACTATGGAAGCGTTGTGCATGATTTAATGAAGAATTTATACCACTCAAAATGTGCACACTGCACCTACTATTGGCAACAGCCGCGTTACCGTGTGCCGCATTACAATGTTTCACTCTCCACAGTTTCACTGCTCACCAACTAAAGAACTAAATATGCATTCATAATCACTAATAAACATGCTACTAAAATGTTCTAAGAAGAACAACTGACGAATTCAGTTTTTTAATATATTTAATACATTCAACGTTGGGGATGGTGGGGGGAGGAGAGGGGGGCATGTATATGAAAATAATTATTTGCAGTGCCACAAGATTTCTGTGAAAAATGCCTAAACCACTTAATGGCTGTTCAAAACTGCTGTGTAGCAGCGAAACAACTTTGTCGAGTTGGTAGAGTTGTGGCATTTCGGTGGCCATTGACTGGCCTTTCAAAAGGGCTCACGTGACACAGGTGTAGAAGGGTGTGGGGATATAAGCCAAAGCAGCAAATGGTGACAAGGATGCATCGAAGGTATGCAAACGAAGTGGAAACAGTTTCACCACTGTTGGTACTACTCGGAAGCACGCACTAGCTTCGCTGCTCACTCTTTCACCATTTCTTCACGCGCAGGTCAGTTACCTTTTCGACAAAACGATTCCTCTTCCTGGAGCTCCGAAGCAAAAGGTTATTAAAAAAGACCCACCGCCTGCTCCCAAGCCGGTAAATTGTTTGCGAGTGTGTGCGTTTGAAGAGGCAGCGCAGTCTTTAGACATGTTTACCGCTTGGGGATGAAGACGCCAAGTGCTCTTTTGTACATTCGAGACAAAAAGTTGTAGCTGTAATTATTTCGGAAGTTTTATTTATGTTGGCGTACAATGTGGTGATGTCTTCGTATCTATAAGTAAAATTAAATTTTTGGTACCCCTGGAACTAAGTTTCTATGCACGGGATTTACTACTGTGAATATTTGCACAAAGCGAACGCTCTTTTTAAAGTTGTGATTTAACAACTTGCAAGGAATGCACGCTGTCAGTCTTTGTGAGCTATCCATGTAACGAATTTAAGATTTTTTTTTTTTATGCTTCAGTATGATGCATGTATTAGGTGCGATAGGAAGGCATCTATTCAGAGAGACATTACTTTACTCAGTAAATGCAAACGAAATGATGCTCTGTGTAACTAACGCCAGCATGCTTGCAAGGGTCTGCTACTTCTATGTTCCTTGGGTTCTGGGCATTGTACTCCTCAAAGGTAACATTGGTCTGGTTGTATTGACCTGGTGGTGTACTGGTTCCTTTGAGATGTTGAGTTTCAACAACAAATCCAGCAAACCATTTTGGAAAATTGTAAGATGAGGTGCACTTACTAGCTCAAGATTCAATGCTGTGTGCAGTAGGTCTGAGGAGCTTCATTTCCAGGAAACATTTTCTCGCACATGGCAATACTCGAAGCTCATGGCACTACTCGTAGCTGTTACATTATGCACTACTAACAACAGCACCGTGTGGTGACGCTTGCAATTAATATGTTGTGTTGTGCTGAATTGTTGTGCATTCGTGAGGTATTTCTGTTCTTCATAGATTTGATAGCGTTGAGATTCTGCAGCAGGAAATCTGTGGACGTGACGCTTAGTAGGAGGATTGTCATTGTGACAATTCTCCTACTTGCAGGCAACACATTGTGGCATTTGTTGCTACACTTACAATGTCAAAACATCATACTAATTATTATGGAACAGGCCTTAGTATATAAGTATGCTTGTGTTGCTTTTCTCTGGAAGTGTATTGATTTGTTTATCTTAACGATGAAACTATTTTTTAGACATTTCCTTATATATGGACCTGAAACAAATCTAGCGTGTCTGCTTTGGACTGAGGTTCAGCTAAATGAAGCATATATCCTTATGGAAGGCTGCATGCTATTGGGAATTTCTACATTTGACTGAAACAACTGTGCGTGAAATTTCAGCTCTTGTAATTGGAGTAATTAAACATGCTAATTGTATATATTTACCAAACTTGAACCAACACTTTCTTAGGCTCCTTCATATGGGATGACCTATCGTGTTAAAGGCCAACTCTGGCGATTTTTTTGACCATGCCAAGATAATGATGCTTTTATGTTCCTTAGACACTCTTCTCACACGCCCAATAACCGAAAGGCTCAAAAAATTTGAAAATAATTTTTAATTACCGAAAAACCGCAAAACTGAAACCCAACCGAGTGCGCTTCGGGTGACATGAAGATTAGCCTGACGCTGCCGGAACCTGCCTGATTGCACATAATGCACGTCGGATGGTACTACCTGTCCACGCCGTCCGCGGCGATCAGCTAAAACGCTTACACTGTTATGGTGAATATATGGCGAATCGTGTGTGGCTCACAACGGAACACCACCTGGCACCTATCACACGCCCACCAACACGGGAAAGGAAATCGCACGCTCAACCAAGGAAGCATCGGCCAAACCCACACAATCCATAGCAGACAAGCAGACGCTGCAGTGGCACATCAGTTCGTTGCTTCTGCCTGGCAAAACTCAACACCAGACACACAATGTGGCCATGAATTCTGGCAAGCGAGGTGAGCGTTTCGAGGCAAGCTATAACTCGTTTGAAAAAAATCTGCGAAACTCTCAAGTCTTCAATTCGACCCAGTGAATTTCATTGACCATGAAAAATTGCCGGAGTTGGCCTTTAAGTAGCGTCCACCACAGTGGCGAGCGGTCACGGTGCTTGGCTGCTGACACGAAGGTTGTGGGTTCAGTCTAGGCTCTGGTGGTCACATTTCAATTTATTTATTAATTTTATTTTATTTGGTTACATACTGCCGGCCTCCCATGAAGGCCTTAGGCAGGAGTGGGGCATCAATAAGCAACACAACACTAGCTCGGAAAAAAGAAGATAAGAAAAAGAAGTACATGAAGTGATATATTGTGAAATAGTGACATTGAAAGATGTGCAAAAACAAGATGAAACGAACTTTGTGGCATTAAGAGGTTACAAAGCCCAAACCACCCATACTACAATAACCCACACAGCATAGAGCCCATACAAGCACTGATCCCGTACTCGCATGGCACAAAAAAAATTGAGGCACAATGCTTGAGGCCTGTGTGCTATACAATGTCGGTGCTCGTTAAAGAACACCAGATGTTCGTAATTTCCAGAGCCCACTGCTATGGTGTGTCTTATAATTGTATTGTGGCTTTGGCATGTGAAACAACTATTATACTAGTCTTAAAAGGCCAGTCAACAGGCTCCGACTTTTTTGTTACACCCCCCAAACAAGCTCGGTAATAGGTAGAGTAGACCGCAGCGATCACGTTTTTTGAATACTACAGAGCTGCGCGCCGCGCACAGCCTTCATTTCAGAAAACAATTCCTGCGCTCCTTTCCTACGCCTGACCAATCTCCTTGCACACGCAGTGACGGCAACTCTGCGATCGGTGATGTGACACAGCACGTCGATTGGTCTAAACCAGGTCTGGACAAACAGTAGTGAAGTCAACGGCAGTTCCCGTTCCCACCCACAGCTACAACAGATGCGTTGCGACTGATTGAGTTCGCCGATGATGTCAATCGCTCACGTTTTGTCACATTGCCGAAGTGTGCAGAGTCATGATGATGGGCCATGCCTTCCCCTTCCTCTGAAGGAGAAGGGTGGCGAGACCGTGCGAAAATTTGAAATCAGCCGAACTTCTAGCTTTTATAACTTCCTTAATATAACACGTATTTGTCAAATTCCGGCGGCAGCATGTTGACGAAGTAAAAGTGCCTATTCCATTTCTCTTTACAATTTTTGAACCTTGGGGTTGTTTACTGGCCCTTTAAATAGCGGTTTTTATCATAATCATTAGACTATGTCGTGAACTGTGGCTTTATTACAATTTTTTTTAAGAGCAACTTTCTGAATTTTTTTTTTTTTTTTGTGACGCCACGAAATGATAAATTTAACTCGCCCCCAATATGAGTTAGTCATTGTTCTGCTTTATCTGGGGTTTACAGGCAGAGGCGACCTTTGAGAAGACAGTTGAGGAAGTGGTTCCTCCCGCCGAGGAGTCGACGCTGTCACGACTAGGAAGCACCCTGGGAAAATTGTTTTCTGGAAGTTCAGATGAGTCTGCAAAGGTGAGAAAACTGCTGCTGTTACTTGCTGCTGCGGCAGCCCAGAGGCTATGGCATTTGTTGCGATAAGGAAAAAGCATGAGGGCATGGGTTTGATTTCCGGCCACGGTGGCTGCATTTTGATAGCGATGAAATGTGAAATGGGCCTGTTTACTTAGGTTTTAGTTCTCAACCCCTGGATCTTCAATGGCACTTAATCACTCAGTCTTGCCACGAATGGTGCATGCACTTTAGTGCAAGAAAAAGGCGGAATGCAGTCATCTAGTAGACACGGTGAGACGGCAGGCTGTGAAATCTTCAGCGAAGGCGAAATTGTCTGCTTAAAACACTGTAGATAAGGTGTGGCAGATTAGCACATCTAGAGAAACTTGCAATGCATGGAAGCATCCAAAGATCAAAGTTACTGCAGCTACTGCCGTGGCGGAACAGAGGTCCTGGTGCTCGGCTGTTATGCCGAAGGTCCCATCTCAAATTCAATAAAACACAATTTGCATGGTTTTTGTGAAACCAATGTAAACATACCTTTCGCACGTGACAGCTACGTTTATAAAAATAAAAATTTGACCACTTTTTTTTTTCATTGCTGTGTGCATTCTAATTGTATTTTGGTTTCGGCATGTAAAGCTGAAGAATTGCGTTTATCTCCTCGTCAATGAGTAAGATGCTTGTAGTCATCTGTGCAGTGGCTTGCATCCATGTCTCCTGCATGTAAAAAATTTCTTTTGTGCAGGAGGAGGGTGGCCAAGAAGCGGACAATAATACTGCACAGGCCCACGAGAACACCACTGCCAGCCATGATAGCGAGAACAGGACGCAGGTAAAGTGCTTGGTGCTTCCGGTTTGACCGTGACTTGTTCTGACCTTCTCGGATCTTGTGGGAGGGCCTAGTTTCACTAGTTTCATTGCTGCTTAATCTATGGGCTATGATGCACCATTTTCAGTGTAATTGTTTCATCTTTGTCATACCATTTTCAGTGTAATTGTTTCATCTTTGTCATAGTTTATAGGAAAGACTTATGGTGTGTTCTTTAGGAAGATGTTGGGGGGGGGGGGGGGGGAACGAGACCGTGATTTCATTTCATCGACTGAGTGAATTATCAAGTGTAATCTTTTTGCTGCCATGAACTTGTGATTAACTCTTTCCCTACTATTGACGTCTATGGTCATGAGGTTTCGTATCAAAACGACCGGTTACAACTAAACTCGTCGCCGGCAAAAACCGTTCTCTCACGTTACCAATGATTACTATACTTTTCATAGTTGTGTTACTTGGTGCTAGATAGCTGTACTTGTCCATTTGTGTCTCGGCTTTCATTAAAATGAAAGCCGAGACACCAAATATGGTGTATTTTGTTTGAGTTATTCTTTGTTATTCAATAGAGAAATAAATGAACCCTATTGTTGAAAGGATGGTATCATTTCATTCAGAAAAAAAAAAGCTGTACCAAATGAGCAAAAATTTTTTTTGCTATCGTTGGTACCACTTTCTTTTTGGTAGTTGGGAAAGGGCTTTGAACTTTTTAAATTTCAGTGTGGAAAATGTTCTTGAATTTCATATTCAGTCTACTTTCTTCAATTTTAAGTCTTGGCTGAAGTTTGAATCATCTATAGTTGAATAAAATGTGGTGGTTAGCGTAATTATTGGTCCCGTCAAAGTACACAGCAGTAGGAATTATGAAAGTGTGAGCATGTGTTGGCTTCTTGAAACCACGTTGTCATTTGTGAGCTGCCACAATCTTTTTTTTTTTTTTAAACAATGCCCATCTGTCTTCGCGAAGCCAAAAAGTTAAAAAAACTGGAACCCTTGTTTGACTACCTGACTTCAGCTATGTAAGCTTTGAAGTGTGCTCAAGTAGGTGAATCATATTTTGAAGTTTGTTTGAGATAATGTTGGAACTGGTGTTAAAATTGTTGCTTGCAATCTGCACTTGTCTTTGGTGAGGATTGGTATGTCATAAGAGGTAATTTGTTTCTAATGAGTACGGCACCTGTGCCTTCTCCCGAAACTGTCGGAAAACAGAAAATTGGTAACTGGTGTATTATATATGGTGTAGTTTGAAAAAGTAAAGGATTGCCCAGGAAAGTCAAGTATGCTAGTTCAGAAGCATCTAGGGGTAAAAATGCTGCTGAGAAAACAACTTGTGAAATAAAGAAAGCTAATTTTCCTTTCAGTTTGTATCGCATCGTGCAGAAACTTGCAATGTGTTCGTTTGCATGTTTAATGCATATATTTTCTAAACGTATACAGGCTGAGCAGAGAAGCTTGGATGGGGATGCTGCCGGCAATGAAACTGTCAAGACTAAAGTGGTCACAATCAAAGAGCCGGTGGCCATTCGCTTGACTCTAGTGGACCGCATGGAAATGAACGCTGAGCAGCTTGCCGAGTCCATCAAGAAGTAAGTGTGCAGCAGTTTGAGCGAACAGGGAAGTGATAGTCATGGTACAAATGCACGGCTGTTCAACTAAAATGCAGGCTACGGGGTTTATAGATCAAGACTGTGGTTCTCCAGTAGCCACAGCAACAGTTTAGGGCATCTCGGCGCGAGTGAACAAGATGTTCTCGGGTTTCCTTTTAACAACTTTGCCGTAAAAAGGGCCCACACGTGCGGCTATGTCAAGAAAGAAAGGAAGTACGAAGGTTTCAAAAGCTTTATCGGACGTGTGTTCGTTTGCAGGCTCTCTGACCTGGAAAACAAAGATAAGGCAAAGCTTGCAAGGGACCACGCAAGGAATGCCTTGGAGTCGTTCCTGCATGAAACCAAAGACAAGATGTACAGCGAGGAGTACGAGAAGGCCTCCACCGAGGTGGAGCGCCAGAACATCATTGCCAAGCTCACAGAGGGTTCGGAATGGCTTGAGTACGAATCGGACAATGCCGAGACCAAGGCAAGAATGCACTTGCTTCACAGTTTGGTTGTCGAAGTGATGCGTTGTCTGTTCTGGTACTCTTCATGTTGGAGCACCTCAAGCATCAAGATAGGAGCTGTTGGTTGTGTAGCAGAATGACGAAGCTTGCACTAATTATTCTGTTGAAACACAGACCTGCTTAATGAAAGGTGTTTCATTCAGAAGGCGAGTTTTGCATATGCATTTTAAGAAAAATGTGTGTATATTATGTCTCCACAATAAAGAAACCCTTCTGTGTGGGGAAGATTTAATAAGACTGTAGTTGTAGTGGCACGACTATAAACTTTGGCACTTGACATCTTCACTGCATGAGAGAGAGAGGTGTAATAATTTAATGTGAGGTGTAGTTGCAGAGTAGGGTAAGTGACTACGGAGCTAGGTTTTTTCTGTTTTATGCTAAGCCTTGTGGTTTATTAAGAAACAGATGGTTTCCCCCTTTTGATTGTACACTCAAACCTCGTTATAACAAACCTGGATATAAGGAAATATTAATTATAATGAAGTAAGTGAAAAAAGTCTTGCAATAGTGCTAAATTATACCTTTATAACGAATTTTTGGATATAGCAAACCTATTTTTCTGCAAAATGTAATTTTGTTGTCAGGACCTTTGAGTGTACTAGTATTTAGATATAACAAACTTACTTTGTGTGAGATGAAATTTTGTTATAAGGAGGTTTGGGTGTACTAGTCTGTTCTAGTTTTGATTCCTGGGAAACACTCCGAGTTGCAGCACCTATAATAAACTCGAGGCCGTGATATTTTTGTGCATTTTTCATACATTTGTCGCAGAGTTTCATTCGTAAAATATGGTCTGAAAAATTTATTCGAATGTGTGCATTGTGGGTGCTTGGCTGAACATAAGCAAGATATTGTTTTTTATGTAGGCATTCAAAGAGAAGCTGTCTGGCTTGACACGGCTTGTCAAGGACCTGTTCGACCGTGTACAAGAACACCGGGAGCGACCAGGAGCCCTGGTTGCTCTGAACAACATGCTGAATGCCAGCGAGGTGTACCTGTCAGCCATCACTGGCCTCCAGGACCAGGTCTTCACTGTCGTGGAGATTGAAACGCTGTCTAGGATCATCAACGAAACTAAGGTGAATATAGTCTGTTGATTAATCGTATTGTTGTGGCATTCTGTCTTGTCCCGCCACGGTGGTGTAGTGGCTAAGGTACTCGGCTGCTGACTCGCAGGTCGTGGGTTCCAATCCCGACTGCGGCAGCTGCATTTCCGATGGAGGCGGAAATGTTGTAGGCCCGTGCGCTCAGATTTGGGTGCACGTTAAAGAACCCCAGGTGGTCGAAATTTCCGGAGCCCTCCTCTACGGCGTCTCTCATAATCGTATGGTGGCTTTGGGACGTTAAACCCCACATATCAATCAATGGCATTCTGTCTTGGCAAGATGTGTAACATCTACACTGCCCATACATTGAAACCAAACTGCAATATAGTTAAGCCTGCTTATAACAAATCTCCATATAATATTCCACGATATAATAATGTTTTGCTATTCCCAGCCATTTCTCCGTAGGAGCACATGTATTTGCAACCTCTATGTAATAAAGTAACAGCTGGTGACAACCTTTATATAACGAATTGTCCCCACAGAAAACCTATAGAGCGAACAAGAAAACGAAGTGGTCGCAAGTTCTAACACCTGCGAGAAGACTACTATAGACTTACCTTAACAATAAAACCAAAGTTTTAGCACGAAGCAAAATTTATTTCAGACACTAAAGCCGCAAGCAAATAGAGAAATACTGTATGCAAAGCTTGCAGCGCTGCAGCCATTGCGCTAGCGTTTGTCACTCAACAGGAGCATGCGAAAGGCTAGTGTGCGACGTCGACCTTGGGCTGATGGCCATCTGACACAGAATTGTCCAACAGTTGCCTTCTAGCAAAAAAAAAAAAAAGCTTTACCATCCATTTCAGTCTCAGGCAGGTGAAAGGCACAAAGCATCTTGGTGGCTTTCAACTGCTCGTGCTGCCGTCGCCAGTAGCAGACACAAACTCGTCGACTCCAAGGTGCTTACAAGCAGCCCTGTGGCCATTGTTTAGTGCATGGTTAATCACTTTCAACTTGAAAGCGGCCGTGGAACTTTCGTGTCGCCCCATAGCGTAACCACAGAACTAACCATGCTAGAGGAGGTCATGGAACGGACACAATGTACTACAATACACATGGCAACGCGCCTCTTTAGCTTAGCTTGAATTAAACGGTGGCTTGTGTCATGACCTCTGAGATTGGCAGCACGCGCCTTTATCTCGGAGGCCATGCTTGTGCGTTGATAGTACGTATCATGCTTAAGAGATAGTGCCAGGATTTTGTGCACTATCATCATTAGTTGTTTGAAGGAGCAGACAACATTTCTTCTCCAATTTTTGGGGGGTGCGATAATTGCTCGCGGGAAAAAGAAATCGCATTTTTGCTGGGCAGTGCGAGGGGTGCGAGAATCATGCGAATGTAAGGATTACATGAGTAGATACGGCGCTAGTAATTATTATAATTTAGGAGGTAATTAGGGCTGCAGAAGTTGCTCTTTTACTTTTCTCAACCTCTCTCTCTACGCTATCTCCAGTTTATGATTGTTAGTCCTGAAGCAATCGGGCTTAAGGGGATTACCGTACTTACTCGATTCTACCGCGCCCTCGATTGTAGCGCGCACCCGATTTCCACGACGAAAAAAAAAGAAAAAAGTAAGACATCAATTGCAACGTGCACCCATTTTTCTCGCTGGCCCACACGATCACACCACTCGAAAAAACAACTCCTTTCGGGAGCGTCTTCCAATTAAATACGAGGTACGGGGGAAGCTCGTGCCCATCTGACGTGTAACAGAGCGTTGCCGTCACTGTAGTTTTACCGTGGACGGATGTCGGCACGCGAACTTGCTTCGCCCCCTTCTTCTCGACGGTTGTGGTACCAGGTATGTCGAAGTAAAGAGGCGTCTGATCGGCATTTCCGATTTGCCCTAGCAGGTAGCCGTTGTTGTGCCGCAAGTTTAGGACGAACCTCTGAAAACTGTGAAGCTTTTCATCGTACTCCTCCGCAAAACTTTTCGCATATGCCGGTTCACCTTCAGAGGGAAAAGCCTTTCCTCTTCATAAAGTTAGTTAGCCAGCACCTGCTCGCTTTAAACTGGCTCTGCGTTAGACCTTTTTCTAAGGCTAATTGCATAGCCCGCACTTGGAGCAGTTCTGTTGTCACGGGCCGCTGTGCCGGTCGCTGCTCAAGCAGATACCAAGCAGTTCTTCAATTTGCGGAAAGCGACCCTGCTGTGGTCCGCTGAAGCCTTTGCGTGAAGCTTTGCTGTCGACAATCTTCTGCTTTTGTTTCCGCAAGTCCCACACGCACGTTTCGGGAACTCCGAACGACCGTGATGCGGCCCGATTTCCGTCCGTTTCTGCACACGTGATGACTTTTCTTTTAAAAGCGGCATCGTGGTGCACTTGTCGAGTTTTTGGAGTCTGCCCTTCCATGCTGTCGATGCTAATGCACTACAAAATGACGAAGTCCTCAGCACACGTACGAAGTGCTGCACATGGGAAACACATAGGCAGAAATGGCCGACGCGCCATGCCGACGCATGTAGGGGGCCGCCATTTTGGAAATACCGATGGCAATAGAATGACGGTATTCATTTTTTTTCGTACTCGATTATAACGCACATGCAATTTATGAACACGCTTAACCGGAAAAAAGGTGCGCGTTAGATTCGAGTAATTACGGTATCTTTACTACAGTCGAATCTCGATAATTCGAACTCGTAGCGGCCCGAAAATTTGTTCGAACTAAAAGAAGTTCGAATTAATGAAAGCTAAATAAACAGAGCGCTCTTTATGCAGTGGCGCATGTGCATTGAGCTAACACACGAGGGGGAAGTTTCAGAAGACTTACATTTATTCACAAATCACAGGACATCCAAGTAATCGGTCATGCGTCTGCACACGTTTGTTTTGCAGCGAGTCAATCAATTTTGCACGCAGCTTGCAAAGCATTTCTACTTCGGCTTCAGCATTCTCCTGGCAAGAGAAGTTATGCGCGGAAATGTCCAATGTCGACACTTTCTAAAGAGGACGACAACGATGACTGCGTAGCGGACGCAGGGAGAAGCAGATCGGCATTTGAAAAAAAACCAACACTTCACGGCAGCTTTTTTTTTCTCTCTCTCTCTTCGCACGTGTCGTTGAAAGGAGAAAGGCTACATGGCACGGATGGGAAAGGGGGAGTGTGGCACCAGTGCGTGAAAGACCCCCTCACCCTTAAAGCGCAGAGCCGTGCTCGCGCAAGGGGCAAGGGCTGCGGAAGATAGTGCCTTTTTCCTTTCCTTCAACCACAGATTCATTCAACCCAGCGACAGCTTTTTTTCTCTCTCTCTCTCTTCGCGCACAGCGCTAGAAGGAGAAGGATCTTTACGTGGCAGGGACGGAAAAGGGAGAAGCGTGGTACGGGCACGTCGCAGATCGGCATTTGAGAGAGAGAGCAAACATTCCACCGCAGCCTTTTCTTTCTTTTGCAGTTCCTTCGCGCGCAGCGTTTAGATGTTGCAGGTGCTGCCGCGGGATTGGGCGGGGTGCTGAGAGCATTTTTGGAGCGTGGTATTTTCGCCCATTGGTATACACATAGCTTTGACGGGACCTCATCGTGAGTTCTAATTAACCGAAAGTTCAAATTAAGCGTGTTCGAATGAATGAGATTAGACTGTACTATACTAGGCTACCACTGTTTACAGAAATTTATGACGTGATTGTTACATTTGCTTCTTCCGATCACAGGACTGGCAAACGGAGCATGTGACACTGCAAGAACAGACTCCGCTGCACGAAACCCCCAAACTGACTTTGCGCATGATCTTCGACAAGATCCAAATTTTGGACCGAGAAACCAAGTACCTGTTGAACAAGGCTCAGCGTGCACCACCGCCAAAGCAGACGACCAAAAAGCCTGAAATGCCAGGCAAGTTTCGTAACATTGACGATGGCACGTATGGTCTGTTTGGCAGAATTGAGGGCTACTTCTACTGCCACTCCTAACTGTACCAAAATATCTTGTGTAAAGAGAACTACTTGTGTTAACTAATCAGCACTGTTTTGGTTAGGGTCCTGCAGGAACAATAAGCACAATGTGTTTCTTGAAATACAATACTTGCTTTAAAAATTTCAACCTACCTGAATGTTTGCTACAAATCGCATAAAAATCGGAGAATTTTCAACAAAAGTACAGCCCAGTGAAATAGGTCAGTTCTAAATTAATTGCCCTGTACTACCTGAAAGGACTATACGTCTAATGAAGTGTACAACCTGAGAGTGTATATTTCTCTTAATCATGTTTAATAGTGTGTAATACAGCAAATAATTACTCTGGCCTGTTTGTGGTTCACCTAGCCTTTTTTAGAGCCACTTATGCCCCAGTTGCGCTATTTTTTAGTAGGCTTTGAATTTTCACTGCAAGCTACTTTAATGTCGATAATAATTAACTTCTCCTGCGTTAAGGATGATCTTTGCGGGTGTGAGTCTTCTAGTGAAGTTCCATCGACGAGTGCAGCTCTTCAGCAGCACTTTCCCCTTTCTCACAGTGCCATGGACAAACTGGCTTCGTGTCTATGCTTTGGGGTGCTTTATTAGATATGGTAGTACATACCCTGTTTCTCAGCTGAAGCAGGAGGAAGTTAGTTCGTGAGGAGCACTTGAAACATGTTAGTACAAAATGAACAAAATCTGCCCTTTTGGTCAGAATGTGGAATAATAGCATGAAGTTGTTAACGGCTTGCTCTCGCCAACTTCTGAAAAGAGCAGAAAACTATGCCACAACTCTTCCGATATAATTTGTTGGACCACCTTCTCGCCTCGGTTGTAAGCATCGCTGCTTATGACGTGTTAAAATTTGTGGCTCGTGGTTGCTTTTGGTGCATTTTTCCACTGACATAACTGTGGCTTAGCTTGCACATTGTTCACCAGTTTCTTATTTTTGCCCCATTTAGAACCCACGAAAGAGGCCGAGGAGGAGGTTGTGGCAGACGTGGAGATGCCCGAGGGACCAATACCTGTGGAACAGCCGGCAACAGGCGAGTTCTCCTGAATGGTTGAAGATTGGCCTCTTCGAAGTTTATAGATGAGCTTGAATTAGGAAAACATGCCAATCTAAACTACAGTGTTTTCCACACACACACACAAAATTGAAGAAATAGTGCTTGCCTAAAAGGTGTGCAGGTAAGTGGAAGATGTTTCAGCTTTTTTACACCTGAGCACAGACACACAATGACAAAAGTGAGTTCCAGTCCCTGGCTACGATGGCCTTATTTTCAACAGGACGAAATGCAAATATGCCCGTGTCCTGGATGTTACATAGTGGACATCGGAGAATATCAGCTGGTCTAAATGAATTTAGAGCCCCCTACACCATCATGCTCCATAACCTTGTGTTGTTCTGTGCTTGTAGAAACCCTGATTATTTTTCACGTTGACACAAGTGCTTATGAGACACTACCTAAATATGACAGTGAAACGCTCTGCACACTTATAGAATTCACTCCACGATGCTGCAAACGCCGATGCTGTCATCCTCGTGAGTTTTTCATACCCTTCGAAGTAGTAACATAAACACATGAGCAGTTGTATTTCTGCATCACTTTGATACGCCTAGTAGCGCTCTTAGGTGTAAAAGTTAAGAATGCAACAACTGTCTGTGGTACAGCAGTGAGCATGAATGTATGCCTACACATGCAGATGCCTGTTTTTCAACAATGAAAGGCATGCGAACGATGCGAACTGCATTTGTAACTGTGCACTGTTCGGCATTTAGACTACAGTGGAACCCCAATTATACGACTTTAAGGGGACCACGCAAGGCAGTCGTATAATCCGGGCGTTGTATAATCGAAAAACTAAGAATATAGCAATGACACTCAGCCTTGCCCCAAAAAATGGGTATAGACCGCCTGCATAAGCCCACGGCCTAACCTAGTGCCTCTGCTAGAAAGGTAGATTAAATTATTCTTGTCAGCTACAGCTAATGGCAGTGTAACTTAGTTGAAAGAAGTGCGAGTGAATCTCTATTCTCAAGCTTAAAAAGAATTGAATGCAACACGCATCCTTCTACCGATAAATAGAATCCGAAAATTGCCTGCACGTGAAAGTGAAAATGAAACCGTGTTGCCAATAGCCTCCCGTCAGAAGAGTCGGACACAGTGTCATCACTATCGCATATGGCAACCGACCACAAGTGCATAGAATGCCTTCGTGTGCGACTGAGCTATGCACATTGCGATTTGTGGCCTTGTGAAGTGCAACTAGTGATGTCCCGCTGTTAGTATGAACGTCGACGTGAAGTGAAAGTAATCTTTCACAGTGAAAACAGCTGCGTCGTGCCCTTATGTGTCCACAAGACTGTGACTGCGATAAAGGCGGGAGATCAGCTGTATGTCGACCAGAATATGTTTCCATGGACTGAAAACGTGGAAATATCAGCTTTTAGGCCGCTGCAGCTACGTTGTGTGGATAGAGCTTGACTAGGTAGCGACCCCAGATACGTGCACACGCGATTGCGCCGTTTGTAGAAGCACATGAACTTCCAGGAAAATAAATTTTCCATTCTAAGAAGACGTTCGTCTCGCTCTCTACTTTTCCAATCGTCAACCTAGGGGAACGCAAGTTTATATTTTGCACTTGTGAATAATTTGGTCCACGCTTGATTCGACTAAAGGCGTTCTTTTTCCTTTTGGACGAAATCTGAATGTCGTTGTAAGATGCGAGGTCGGCGTAAAACTGCGTCGTATAACGAAGGTAATACATTATTCCTATGGGGATTTCGCCGGGACCTAACCGATTCACCGTAAAGTGTGGGTCGTCGTGAAACCGGGGGACATATAATCGAAGTTCCACTGTATTATGATATTGTGACGCATAACCAGCTGTGCCGATTTAGTATGGTAGAATGTAATAACGAAGCTTACCAGATTACACTCAAACCTTGATATAACAAACCCGGATATAATGAAATACTGGTTATAACGAAGTAAATTAAAAGTAGTCTTGCAATAGATATTGTCGAGAATACTATACCTTTACAAAGATATAAAAAAGCTAACTTATTTTCGTGTAAGATGCAACTTTGTTATAATGAGGTTTGTCTCTACCTGTGCCAGCAACGAGTGGGCACTGTAGACACTTCGTTCCTGTAAATTTTCATTTGATGCCCATCAGAAAGTTGGCTGCGAGGAAAGTGTACCATAGGCAAATACATCATCATCATCAGCCTGACTACGTCCACTGCAGGACAAAGGCCTCTCCCATGTTCCGCCAGTTAACCCGGTCCTGTGCTTGCTGCTGCCAATTTATACCCGCAAACTTCTTAATCTCATCTGCCCACCTAACCTTCTGTCTCCCGCTAACCCGCTTCCCTTCTCTGGGAATCCAGTTAGTTACCCTTAATGACCAGCGGTTATCCTGTCCATGCGCTACATGCCCGGTCCATGTCCATTTGCTCTTCTTTATTTCAGCTATGATATCCTTAACCCCCGTTTGTTCCCCTAATCCACTCTGCTCTCTTCTTGTCTCTTAAGGCAAATACAACCTAAGCTAAAACGACGACTCCGCCCACAGCCATCACTTTCCTTCCTACAGAGAATTTGCAGAGGGGCTCTGTCCAATAGGGCTTGCTCGTTTTTTTGATGTCAAGCACTTGAAAGTTTCAGATATAGATGCAACCATGCGTTTGTGTCGTGGGTTTTACATCAGAAACTAGTGTCTCGGTAAGCTTCGTCGAGGATTCTGACATCGCTGCTCAGCCAAACGTAACTTTTTTGATAGCAACGATGAACCTTTAACTCTTAATATGCGTAGTACACTCGGACTTTATTACAGTCAAACCCCTTTATAAGAGACACTGATATCAGAGACGAATGCTTATAAGAGGCACCAGTGTGCCTACAGTAAATTACAGGTGGATAAGAAAACTCATACGAAGTACCCTGCTTATAAGAGACGTCTTATATAAAAGACAATTGCTGCTTGAAGCATGCCTCTTATAAAGGGGTTCAACTGCATAACGAAATCGTATCTTACACGAAAATAGGTTCCTTATATCCCAAAAATTCGTTGAAAAGGTATACAGTTGAACACGGATATATTGAATCGTGAATTGGTTCGATATATTTAATGTTCGATATAAAAAAATAGAGGCCGTGAGAGCTTACCTGTAGCTGATCATCACCTACAATAGGTGCATTCAAGAATGACAACTCTTTCCGCACCCACGCCACAACAAAATCATTTATTTGCGTGAAAAAAATCGCTGTGTTGGCCTGCTTCTTCGATTTTATAATGTTGAAGACCCTAATCTCGATTTTATCAAGGCTGTCTAGGTGCGACAGCCTGGTTCTCTTCATGCGACCAATACAACGGTGAAGGACGCTGAACGCTGTTGCCACTTCAGCGACGGAGTACGCACGTATAGCCAGTGCCTTATCTGGACAAGCTTCCTTGTCATGTGAGCTGTCAGCCTGGACATTGCAGTTCGCTCCCACGAATTCATCCGTGCACTTCGTGTAGAACTGCTGCCGGGAAGCGGGACGACAACTCGCGAAACGCATCGTCTATGTTCTCGTCGTCGTCTTCACCGGCTTCCGCAAGTTCCGCCGTTTTGAAGCCTGCCTTGCTGAAGCAGTTGACCACTGTGTCTGTCTTCATGTCTTGCCAGGCATTGAAGATCTCTGCGGCAGAAAACTTCGCAGAGATTTTGGCCACTCCTTCGTCATCCATGTCCTGGCTGCTGACAGCTTCGCTTTCACCAGAATTGTTTTGCCAATGATGTAGTGCTGCTTAAATCGTTGAAGCTACCCGCTGTTGTCGGCAAAGTTGATTCACCAATTGCAGCAGCAAACCATTTGGCCTTTGTGATCAGTATCGGTCCGTCCACCGGAATGTCCTTCACGCGCCCTTCTAAAAACCAGGCATAGAGTGCCTTTTCTACATTCCCATGGGCAGAAGCGCACACATGACAGGTTCCCAACGTTCGCTGCTCCACCACCTTTGCCTTCATTACCTGCCTTGTATTTCAACAAGGTACTCGAGTGCTCCGTGGTATCCTGAAGTCATTCGCGAAACGTTTCTCGCCCGCCTCAACACACTGAATAGCCTTCGACTTCGTTGCTAAGTCAACGGTCTTGCGCTTCTTGATGCTTGCTATAGCTACACGAGAAGTCGACAATTCAAGGAGTCTGCAGAGGCTTTGCACACCGCACACGCAAAAAAGTAATGCTGCACATGCGGTGCTGCGTAGGGGCCGAAAGCGCTCGCGAGGCAATTGCCGCCTGCGAGGGCAACAGCAAAAGGCGCGAGTTGTGGTTTGAGTGATCAAAACTCGCAAAACAGAAAAAAAAAAGTAAAAGGCAAAAGGGGGAGGACATCTGCTCCTTCGTTCCTGCTCTCAGAGTTGACGGGTATGCGAAGAAAGCTTGAGAGGGAGAAAGAGAAACGAAAAAAAAAAAAGTTGTTTGCAAGTTGGAGATTGTGCAGTCCGAGCCCTCTCGCCCTTACCTTTTTTCGAGCGTTTCGAATTTTGGTGGAGGCGTGGTGCTGCGTGGAGGTCACCGGTGCTGCGATTCCCAAAGCGCACCCTGTAACTCGCGCACGGAGCCGCGCTGCTGCGGAGATTGCGGAGGGAGTGTGAGCGGGGGGGGGGGGGGGGGTGTGAAGTGCACTTTTAGCTCGCGCAGTGTTCGGTATATACGAAGGTGGGTAAAATTACCGTTTGATATAAACATGCTAATTTCTATATTTTTACAAAGGAACTTCAAGGGGATAACTTGAGAGTTCGATATACCCAAAAATTTAATCTATGTGGGTCCGATATAACAGTGTTTCACTGTATTCCTATTGCAAGTCTATTTATTTGCTTCGTTATAACCGATATTTCGTTATATCCGGGTCCACCATATTGAGGTTTGAGTGTACTTCCATTAGCCGAGAAAAAGCACTTACGATAAAAGCAGAAACCAGCAGCTAGCACGACTGTATTACACAGGCATGCCAAGATTCTGTCAGAGGAGCTTGCATACTTTTTAATACAGAATGTAAGATTGTTTTTGATTTGTCGAAAGGCAAAGATCCCTTTTTTTTTTCTTAACTTTGACTTGGTGGTGCCTTTACCCAAGGGAGGGCAATTTGGTCAAGTTTTTTGAACAATGAGTATGAAGCCCACTCTCATTTGCTGTATCACTCTATGATTACACAACTGTCCGTAACATTTATGTTGCTTAGCAGGTTGTACTTTCACGCGCACTGAAATTCCCTCTCGCTCTGGTATTGCAGAAGCCGAAGGTGCTGTTCCCTTGGAACCCATTGAGCCGACACCTGAACAGCCCGAAGACGGCCCACACACCGAACTTTGATGGATCACAGAACACTGCACTCTAATTTATAGACTCGTCGCTCTCAGTTTGCGGCTCATTGGCAGCCCAGACAAAACTGTTGGAGAGAGGGTTCCCTTTGTTTTTCTCCTCCTCCATTGTGGAAGTTGTTTTGTACATATATAGCCAGAGTTATTTAATGACAGTGGGGTGTGAGATTAGCTGCGTGCCCATTGAAAAGCGCAGCAGCAGGAGAATGTTTCCATGAAACAGTCTCGGTGCTAGCTTCTCCAGAGGTGTATTGCTCGGAGTGCTTGGGAACATCACATCAGAAAATGCAGTAGGAGTGTTGAGAATGTGAAAATTTCATTCTTTTTTTCTCTTCCTCATTTTTAGTGTTAGTGATAGCAGCTGCCAGCAAGCTGATATTGATCACATTCTTGTTAGTGTTTTGTGCAGAAATATATTTGCTGGAAGCCCCCACGACATTTTGCATCTAGCTTGTACATTGACGAGCTGTGCTGCACGAAGATTTGTAATGTTGCAGTTATGCGTTAAGTGGAATAGGTGGACAAAATTGTAGAAAACTTTTTTTATGCTTCCGTGCGTAGGCGACTGTTCAAATAGATAGTGACAGTTGAAAAATGTAGCGGGTGAAGGAGCGCACGTCGAAGCATGATTTGCAGAACCTGGTGAAAGTGCTTTCTGGTTATCCGAACCAGCAGCAGCCGGTGAGCTAATGTAATCTTTGATAATTTGTAGGCCCTAACTGTCGAAGTTGGCAGCACTTTACAAAAGACCCTGTAGACTAGTACTCAATGGAGTGTCATAAATATTGCCACAGAAACATTCATTTTTCATGTTCAGTTAAGCCAAGGTGCATTGGACCACTTGTTTGCGTTGGATGTGCTGCTGAACAGTATATAGAGGCATGCACAAAAGTGTGTTTGTTATTTGTGTTCAATTTTTTTTTTATGGTGTTGTCATGGTGTATAGAGAAAAAAAAAATTTTTTTTCGAGACTTTCAATTTTTCATTTTGTGTATGGGCTGGTAGCTACTCTTACAACTTATATTATCTGTTTTCAGGCAAGTATTTGATCAGGGAGCCTCAGTTTGCGATATGTGGCACTTTTTTTTTAGTACTTGCACATTTGATTGCACATTGCCTCTTGTGTGAGATATCATTTAAGAGTGGCAGTCATGGAAATGAATTCCTTTCACATGTGTGAGTACAAAGAGCGTCTTCGAAAATTTCATTTGCATATGAAAAGTGCGGTGGCCACAGAAGCGTGTTGTTGAAGCGAGAGAGACCACGAGCAAGACTGAGTGAATGACACCCCCCTCCTTCCTCCCCTGACCAGATGCAGAATGCTGGCTGCTGTGTATTTTCTTCAATGTTGGTTCTCTACACCATGTACATATTGAACGACAAATGTCCTGTTTGCAAATAAAGGCTTGTGGTCTCGTCATATCGGTGACATTTTTTGGCTTTCTCATGACAGCTATGGTGGGAATTGTAAGGTCTCTTCAAAAGTGTTTTAGAAAGTGGAGTTGAGAGATATGGATGATGACCTATTTGATAAGCCTAAGGCAATTTTTACAAAATTGTGGAGTAGTATATGTTTTACTAAGATTGGTTAGAAGGAGCCAACTTGATAAAGTTCTGCGATGCATACAGCTGAGAACTAGGTGCAGTAGTAGAAATCGCTGTTAGGCGTAAAATAGTTGTTGCATGTGTGAATTGGTCAATTTCGCACCAAAAATAACGACCACACAAAGGATTGCCTGTCCTGTCTGTGTTTTCTTTCTTTGTGTAGTGATTTTGGTGCGAAATTAACTATTTAATTCACAATAGGTGCAATATTTATGTAACTTGAAGACTAGCTGTTTTTTTTTTCTTTGGACAGGTAACTTTGATAAGAGTTTGGGTGAGGCATGCTTAACATGCTTTCTTGTTTGATGAGGCCATCCCTCGGAATTAATCATATGGATGAAAGGGTAATGAAGTGGGTTTTATGGGTTTAGCATTTGGTGATGGTGAGTGATGCAAACCAGAGGAGCATCTGTACAGATTTCGGGGAAAACGTTGAGGCTTTGGACATGGTTATTTGAACCATTTTTAAACACAAATCTGGCCGGTAAAGGCTATAAATTATGATACAGTGGATGTAAATAATGTTAGTGTCTTGCTTTGTTTCAGCTTTAGATTGGATTTGGCTATTATGCTGTCTGTGTGTGTTGCAACCAAGGAATTGTAAATGCCTGGATATCGCATGTGGCATTATATTCTCTTAATTAAGCCCCCCCCCCCCAACTCCTCTTATTTCTTGTATTTATTTTCTTCTTGTATTTTCTTCTTGTATTTATTTTCTGACACCAAAGCTGTTTAAGCCCACTGTTTATTTTTTTTGGAAATTGAAATGATTGTCGTGATACGTCGTTTTAGTCCACTTCTGCTTCTCTGTCCAGAACACGTACCTCGATTTCTCTGGCGTGCTTTAAACACTGATGGGCTAGAGAATGAGTGCACAGATAGAAGATTTCTTGGCCAAAAAAATAAAATAAAAATAAATCCTTCATGAGAGTGGATTCAAAAAACATGCATGCCCTTGATCTGTAGGCCATATCCTGACTACTTATCTACCTAGGCACGCTAGCAGAGCAAAGCACAGCCTTGTATAGTTCATCAAGGAGTGGGATAACGAAATGTGTGCGAGGAGGTGATGAAGAGAGAAGAGAGACAAGCACAGCATGAAGAAAGGAGAAATAAACAGTAATGAAGAAAGAAGGAAAGAATGTCATTGAGTAAGAAAGATATAAAGCGAGAGACAGAGAGGAAATGACAGAAGCAAGAGAAAAATAGAAAGAAAAGAAAGAGGAACAAAGAGAAAGATTGAGCAAGCAAAAGAGATAAAGAAATAAATGAAAATAAACAAAAACACAATAAAAAGTAGGAAGAAATGAGAAAATTTACAGAACTCAGCAAGAACCAGCTCTGCTGGCTAGCATTCTTCTTCTTATTATTATTATTATCGTTATTATTATGTTTTAATTTTTTAAGGAGGCATAATGCTAGGAGCCCATGGGCTTATGTCATAAGGTGGCCTTGGGCTTAAAACCTCAACTATATTGATTTGATTTAATGAGTTTTTTTCGGTTGTCCCTTCGAGGGGCATACTGCCGACCTGAAACTTTATTTCAGTCAACATGTGTATCATTTATACGGGCCTGAATGGCTGATAGTAACCTGAAATAAATTCGGCTAACCGCTGAAACCTGGCGCATCTCGTTCATCCTCGTTTTATGAGCACGTATACCGCTGTCAGGTGGGATTAAAACGGCGGCAGCTGCGTAGAGTGCCTCTTGGAATGCGTTTTTTTTTCCTTCTCACGCACAGATTCATGGGTGGTTGCCCTTTGAACGAATTGGAGTGCTACTTTGAGAAGTTTAGCAAAGGAGGAGCTTCTATGCAATCGTCTGCTATTTTAGGAGTCATGTCGTGGCTTCCGAGATCACTGTGAGTATAACAACCATACAGTTTCCCAATATTTGAGAAACTCTATGATAACAACGAGACATATGAGCCATAAAATGCAAGCAAAAAGATTGATCTAGAAACGTCGAATTTAGCATTTTTGCCAGCTCGATATTGTTAAATTGACATCTCAAACAGGCTTACAAACACACTTCTCAAAGACCACATTTTTGCTAACTTTTATATATTTTTAAAAAGGCCTAGTATTTTGTATTTAAAATAAATAAAAAAACGTTTGTTAGCATTAAAAGTTAAAAATAATACAGGACAGGCAGGTGTACGTAACTTTCGCGTAAGTGTCTGTGACTTCGCGGCTTCACCACATTTCGGCGTCTGTTTTGTTTGTGCGGGCGCGAGCGGCAGGCAGGTTAATATTTTTGTTTACCAAGTTGATGCGGCTACCGCGCAACCAGCTCCTCGACGTTGTTACGTTTTTTTATCTCGTCCGGCTGTCCTCGTTCGGGCTTTCCACAGATGGCACGAGTTGCTCGAGACGGCAAGCCTGCTGCCTAAGCTCTGCGAGCGGTGTGTGCCCGCCATCGGGCTGACCGGCTGCTGCAAGTAAGCGCGCGTTGCCTGTAACCGATTGTGTCGCACGTCTGTTGGCGTCTCAAGCGTGTTTCCTGTGCGTTGGCCGACCATCGACGATGCTTCTCACGTTCTACAGTGACGAGGAGTCTGCTAGGTGCATCGATCTAGGCGAATCCATCCCAAACACGCTGGCGCGTACTTACCGTTGGTATCTCTGCAAGACGTGAATGAACCCTTCGTACCTTACTCCCACTACATTGCGAGAGATTTTTGATAACATTCTTCAAGATCTTAATTGGTTTTTCTGTCGCAGAGTCGCTGATCTTCGCGGTAAAACGAACACCGCGAACATATGGGGCCGAGTTATCCGAATCAGTTGTTGTGCAGAGAAAACAGCCGCGGCTACAGGTGGGCATACGGCGGTCGTGTTCAGGAATGGAAGGCTGTGCCTTCGGACGACTCGCATAGAGAGCCGACTTCGTACTTCAGCAGCGCTTATGCAAAACACGATCGGCTGCACAACGCTGAAATTCGCAACGATGCCGAGTGATCGTGAGCAGCACCGCGCGTGCCGTGATACTCGTGCTTCGTACGTGTTTTCACGTAAAATTCGGTAGGTTCTATTTATTGACTCTGCGTTGAAGAAATACATCAGTGAGGATCCGTAATTTATAATCGTAAACTCGCTTTTGAGAACTGGGCATCTGTGCAAGAAACTGATCTATGCTACACACACCTGCTGCAGTTTCGGAACATGTTTACTAAAGAAAAAAAAAAAACGACTTATTCAGCCAAATGTCGACAAGCTCGGCTGGCAAAGTTTACGTGAAGTAGACTGGTGTTGCGTGGTATTCCACTTTCATATGGTTTTCTGCATTGTTAATATACAAGCAAAGTAGTCGACTTGTGTTGCAGTTTGGACAAACGAAGCATATAAAAAATCAATAATCATCCTGTGATTATGACTTGTGTAAACTTTTTGACTTTCGCGCTCCATGGCCTCAAAAAAAAAAAAAAAAGATCACCTTGACAAACACTGACATTGTATTGCACTGAAACTGCACACCAAGACCTACTTTTGGGTCCTGTGCAGTCATCAGGTCTGTTGCAACAGCATGCTATCAAATGTTGCCTCGCTAAAATACGTACATATGAACCTCTTGTAATAGTATTAGATCTGTTAGCGTTATCTGTGCATCTACTCCTTGTACTCACCAATGTGATATACCATGCCATATGTCGAAATGACATGCCAACACAAGTGCTTACCTGGTGTTTGATGTTCACTTTTAGTGGAGCCGGGCATGAGCTTGCTTGGTGCCGCTGACGAACTGAAGTTCGACATCGACCATGATGAAGAAGACGAGGCTTCTGCCGAAGTTAGGAGAAAAGCAGAAGAGGTCTGTCTATCGATTTTGGTATAGTAAGGAACCGAATATGTATCGGGCAGCTGCTGTATCATAAATATGCAGAGCTTAGCCTACACCATAAGAAAAAAAAAAAGTTAAGCATTTGTATATAATGAAATACTTGTAACGCTGTTCGAGACGGAAGGTACTTTGTGTAACACTGTTTATCCAGTTTACTGGCAAAATGTTGATTCTATGGCGAAATTCTGGTCAGTTTGGCTGAAATACCAAAAGAGAAACTGTTGCTTGGGAGCAGGGTTGACTGCAAAACTTAAGTTTATTCTAGTTTCTGGTTATAGATTTTACGAGCCTCTACTAAATATCAGTAAAGAATGACTACAATGTTCTAAAAAAAACTAAATGCTTAGTAAGTTTCACGAGCTGCTCTTACACTGAAGCAGTTCACAACAAAAGAATACATTCAACTCCGTCATTTCTCGTAGTGGTAAAACTTGTTCATCTGGCATAAAAGGGTTTGTTGTTCAGCATGCACTGACCGGTAGACACAGGATGGTCCACTATGTCAGCGAATACTTCAAGCTCTGTGAAATCTTGGTTGGAAATTCATTCCAATCATGTTTTCACCATTTTAGACGTGAGAAATGCACATATTAATGATGTTTCGCTGTAAAAATGAGTACTTGTAGCACTTGTCATTTGTGCATGTTCGAATATTCAAATTTCTGCAAATCGTTGCCTCCTTAACTACCTGTTTGGTCATGGCTGAATATTTGGGAAAATCAGAATATGAATTTTGGTATCAAATGTGTTTCGAACAAAGAAATTATTTTTGTACACCCCTACTGATAACTGAATTTAATTCTCTTTATAGCTGCAACAAGCAGTTGCAAATGGCTTTGATGACTTGGAGGGACTGTCAGATGATGATGAAGACCTTTCTGCTGACCAGTGAGTTGTCTTGGCTTTTCTTTGCAACCAGCATGATCAGCAAAAGAGAAATACTATTGTAGTTAATCTTGTTTGATGTGATAGAAAGTTGATGGAAATGTTCCTGTCATTTTTTTTCTTAGCCAAGTGTAAAACGTTGGAATGCATGTGCATGAAAGAGCTTATGTGCAGTGTGCACTTGGTCATCTGTGTTTTGTCATGTATTGTTGTCTTAGTGGTCCCATGTTGTGGTGTTGTTTTTTTTTAAATTCCTACGATGGTTTTATCAATGCACTTCACGCAGCAACAGCTTATTCATGACCCTTGTGGTGATTTTTTTGTGATCTCAATTTTACACATAAAACTTGAAACTACCAGATTCTGTTTGGTTACCAGAGTCCTGCATTTCTAGGTACTTCAAGCCCCCTGGGGTTATTGGTTATGGTGCGACAACCTCTACTCCGAATCAGGACGGACAGGTAAGATTGTTGCTTTTACATTAATAACAATATTTCATTCACTAATTATTTAAGAAAAAGAAAGTCGTGAAAGAACTGGTAACTGGCTAGTTGGTTCTGTAACTTGCC
The DNA here is from genome assembly GCF_043290135.1 of Rhipicephalus microplus. NCBI lineage: Eukaryota > Metazoa > Arthropoda > Arachnida > Ixodida > Ixodidae > Rhipicephalus > Rhipicephalus microplus. The sequence goes on from NC_134703.1 coordinate 61,456,205, forward strand.
TAGTTGGTTCTGAATGCTTTCGATATCGCGTGAAAATGGTTATTCTTCATATGTCTCGGGGAAAATAGCTCTTGCCAGTTTGAAAAGTACTCCAGCATGCATTGCAGCATACCAAAGTTTGCACAATGAGCTTTCCAAGAAACATATGTTGTGGAGCAACGGAAATATGTTGGAATGAATCGAAATGTGAAAAGTTTTGTTTGCCAGCTGGTAATTGATCAGCGAAGCTCCCGAGAAATGGGACGAAAACCACTATGCGCGTGATCTCGCTGCTGGCTTTCATGAATTAGGTCGAGTGGAGAGCTAGTGGTGGGAGGATAAAGTATGGTAAACAGTGTAATAAAAAGCGCTATATATGCAAAAATATTTAAAACAAAGAAAATTTAGAATATACATATTGAAGATAAATGACCCAGAAACAGTATGAAAATTCTACACAATGTTTTTATTAACATCTACAAAGAAAATCGGAACCAAGGTGCTTCTTCATTGGTCGTGCCATGTGGTCGGGCATTACATCTTTTTTTTTTTTTTTTTTTTTGAGATACAGGTGAACTCGTGCACTTCTCTCATTAACTTCTCTTTTTATGATAAGAGCCTGCAGGTGTTATAATATAAATGCATGTTTGTAATGCGAACAATCCCTCCATAGATCAAATATCCACTGAATCACTGAATCAAACGTCCACTGTTTGTTGTGTTCCATACCGTTTAAAAATTTTGTTTACGTACTGTGAATGTTAAATGTTATAGTTATATTTTTTGTTATGTTATTGTACACTATCACAGAAATGTCATTAACTGTACTGACTTTGTATGTACCCCCCCTTGCAGTAATGCCACTGCGGCGTTGCAGGGACTATGTAAATAAAATAAAAACTTGACCAGTCTAGCATCACCTCTTTCCATTGGCCACCTCTCTCTGCATAGGTTGGCGTTCCTATACGAGCATTTAGGTATATTTATTTGTACTTCTGCAGATAATTATGAAGAAAAAAAAGAATATCACACACAGTCCTAAAACGTCTTGCGGCGCTCCGTAGTATGAAACCGAGATGTGCTCTGGCGGCTTTCCTGTCATGAGGGGAGGCTGTGCTGCTGGCATCGGCACACCACACTACGACGTGTGGGCCTCGCACGCAACCAGAGGCACGAATGTCAGCAGCCATGCACTTGCGGGGGAGGAGACATCTTAAAGAGGCCGTAAACAAAGCAGACCCATGAATGACTGCGGATGTCTTCGGTTGATGCAAAACATCGTCGCCATACTACTTTAAGTCGAAGTGTGGTAATTCAGATGTGATTGCAAGACTGTTTCGGGCAGTGCATGTTTTTTTGCAGCACAGGTGTGCATCTATGCAGGCGTAACGACGACGGCATAGAAGCGACTAGTGACACTAGACGCGGCCCTGTGTCTGATATAACAATACAAACGAAACAAAAGCTGCTGGAAACTGGTTGAAAAGGCCACCTCAACACTTTACACATGCGGCGGACCTTTGGAAATATTTTTTGTTAAATAAATTTTCCCCTACTCCAACCAACAGCTCCCTGTTGAATAGCTGGCATACATTTCTGGCAGTAATTACTGCTCAACACTATCAGATTTTGAAGCTGACACCTTCATTTGATATTTGACTTGAAAAGGTTCTTTTTATTACAGAAATTTGATGTTACTGCAACATAACCACGAGGGGCAAGCACTTCTGTCAAGTTTGCCAGCCAAGTGCATTCTCCCAACAACATACACACATTTGCTTGCACAAAGGTCTGTCGGAAATCACTATGTTGCCAAAATGGGCAAATTATAACTGATTATGAAAGTTGAGTGGCTGGACTAACTACTAGAAAGTTCTCGGTGCACGAGAAGCAAATTCAACATGTTAAAATCAATGATCCAAAGCGACAATCACCGGGGATTGATTTGAATAGGTGTAGTAACGAAAGAGTTAAGCTCATGACTGCTTAAATTGTGCTGGCACTACAGGCACTGGCAGGTGCTTTCTGGGTCAAATGCATTAGTAATCGTATTTCCATGCGTCTAATGCACTACTTCCTTCGGTGTCTTTATGCTGACCATCATAGACAATAAAATTGCTTGCCATTAACTTTGCTGCAGAACTACGTGGGGAAACCTTTCTCCACACCATACTATGGAATGGGCACCCACCAGAATGCGCCCACAACTCGTGCAACTCACGTCCCGGAGCTCAACACGTATTCCGACAACTACACCAATGGCCTGGATCTCGGGAGTCCTATGCTACAAGGCTATGGCATGGGTGATGGCTTGAATGGAGGAAGCAACGGCATCCACCAGAATCCTGCTATGCCCCCAAATGGTCAACACCCCCCTCATTCTCACGGGACCGCCTTCACAAAGCAGTCAGGTGAGTGCAGTGTAGTTATTGATGTATCCAACTGCTGGCTTTTGTTAACTAACGTTGGCTCATGTTGGCTGCTAAGGCAGTTGAAGGTAATTAGAGGTGGTCAATGTATTGGTAATTTATTTCTCTCTGATGTACCACTAAATACCTGCCAAATCTTTTGCAATCATTGGTCATGCTTACTACCAGAAGGTTTGCACCCTACCACAAATCGTGAATCCTTTCGGAAAGTGAAAATCATCAGCCACGGCCTAGTATTTATTTTCCTACCTGTTTTACATGTTTGTATAGTTCTTTTAAATGTTAATCTAACATTGTGCATATTGACGAAAACCAACTATTCTGAATTATTGTTATTATAGGTAGAGTACTTGCCTATACACTCTGTTCATGTTACCAGGTAGTTTCCTCAGCAGCGCCATGTGCTCATTCCAGGCATAGAGAACCAACCACAGAAATGTAAAATGTGCCGCATTTTTTTCAGATGAGTACGTTCAGCTCGAAGTGATGTACAAGGCGCGAACGAGGGAAGTCGAACGACTCAAGTTCGAGCTGGAAAATCTTCGAGAGTCATCTAGAGCAGAGATCACCTCTTTGCAGGACAAGGTGACTACTGTGCAAGGTTTGTGGCAGCTCGTATCCTCTCCTTGCATTGAGTAGCCCCAGTAAAGGTGAATTTGCACGTGCAGGACGTGAAGGGGAAATGTACAGAAGTGCTTTCAGGTTGTTTTGGGCCTGTATCTCCCTTGGATCAGTCTTCATCTGAGTATTTATCATATGTTCCTGTAAGGTCCATCGTTTTTTCATGATTGGGTAAAGGGCACTCCTGCACAGGTTAATACAGTATGTTCTGTCTAGCACAATAAATTTGGCAAGTTAACTAGTAGAAGAACGAGAGTGTGAGTACAGTACACTTAACTGTAGAAGCAGTGATAAACCTGATATAATAAATGGATATCTTTGTCTTCATTGAAAATAGGTAAGCGGTGTAATTCATCTGAAAGCCTTCGCGTCATGTCTTTGTAAAAATTAATGGCCAAATATTGTATGCACCTTTCTTTTAAAACTAGAATTTATCATGTCTTGATGCACTCTATAGTTCATTAGCTAAATAAATTTTGTGAATACCGGCTAGGAGAGATGATTTCATGTGTATGCAAATTTGCCATTTTGTGAGTTCTTTTTTTTTACCTTTACCTGCTGGATTAAGTGTGAAATAGATTACAACGAATATGTCAATGTGGCACAGCCCCTCAAACATTTTTTTTTTCATTATGGTGTCATCTGTATACTTCTTACTGCTATATCGTCTTCTGTAGTGGTGTGTACAATGGTACACATCAACTTTGGAGGCGTGTCACACATCGCGTGTTTCTTCAAATAGCTTGAAACGCAGTGTGCATATTCGTACGGGCCTCCTGAGTGGGCAGCTAGCAGTCACATAACTTTATTTTGCTGCATGTTGTTGCAGAAGGTCACCTTGCTGGAGACACTACCATGTTCAACAACCGTTCGGTGTGCCGCGTTTCAGGACCAATGTCAAGAGTTTTCCGTTTTTTTTTTCTTAGCTCTAAATGAATATGACCAGAGAACAAACTGTGATGGCATTTTGGGTATGATATCTGGATTTTTTTGACGCAAGGATTGAGGCTGACCGCTTTTGGAATAATTAAGTAGTTGATCACATTAACTACTGAAACTCGCACAAAACAATGTTCCTTCATTTTCTTTCTTGGAATGTAATACCAGGTGCCTTGGAATTATTCCACGCGAATTTCATGCATTTGCAGGCAGTGGATCATAATTCGTACCTGAAGGGGACTTGACAGCTTGCCCAAAAAAGTGTAGTTTGTTGGCTGATTCATGAAGTGAAGTAACTGAGCTAAGTTTGATAGATTGATTGATATGTGGTGTTTAACATCCTAAAACCACCATATGATTATGAGAGACGCCTGAGGGCTTCAGAAATTTTGAGCATCTGTGGTTCCTTAACGTGCGCCCAAATCTGAGCACATGGGCCTACAGCATTTCTGCTTCAATAGGAAATGCAGTTGCCGCAGCCGGAATTCGATCCCGCGACCTGCGGGTCAGCAGCCGAGTACCTTAGCCACTAGATTACAGAGGCGAGGCAACTGAGCTAAGTTTATCGAATAACTTGCCCCCATGCTGAAATATGCAAGTCTGATATGTGGGGTTTAACATCCCAAAAGAAATATGCAAGTCTCCTGGTTAGCTCAGCTTGGCAACTCCTTGGCACTGAAGGATATCTGTGATACTCGTGTGTAGCCGCCATGTAACGCTATGTGCATCTTCCTAATGGGAGCATCATAAACATAACTGTTTTGTCATAGCGCAATACCACATAATTTCAATAGGCTATTCTATCCCCATTCTGCTACGTTTCTAGACAACTCTCAAAGCCTCTCCTTTTGGACACTGCTTTAGGTTAACATATGTAAATCAAGCATTTTGGCGGGATCAGTCTGTCTTGATGCAGTATAATACCGCCACAGGCATGGAACATTTTCCAAAATATGATATGTGAAGAACTTCAGCTTGCCTACTCACCTATTTTTTAATTCCCACATTTAGTTTTTTTGGGGCCATTTCTGCATGCATATCTGGCAGAGTTCGAAGCAGTGTTGTACTGACAGCAGTGTTATTGAAAGAGATTTTGTCATGTGCCTCATTTCTGTCCTGTTTCCTGCACAGCCAGTGCAAAGATGTACATGGAGAACTGGAACCAAGCAAACCAGGCCTTGGCAAACAAGACCACTGAGAATGCCGAGCTTTCTGTCAGGCTTTCCACACTCCAGAACCAGCTGGAAATCGAAACTAAATGCAGAGAAGAGGTTAGTTTCATTTGTGAAGCTTGGAGAACTGATCCTCTGCTGCAGCGCAGTAGAGAATTGATATAAGACCTGTCGATATGTTTTCGCTTAGGTGGAGCTTTCTTCAAAATAACGAGAACCAAAAAGATTATGTTTGGTACAGTAGGCTGTCAGTAAACAGAAATTTCTTAAAATGAACAACTGACTGTTATGATTGATCTTGTACTTGTATTTTGCACCTGTGTTCATATCACAGTAAATGGAACTCCTGTTAAATAGAAGAGATTTTCCTGGTCCGCTCAGGTTTTGTTTAATGAGAGTCTACCATTCATTGCACTGTTCGCACGACTGGGAGAAGTTGTGTAAGATGCCAGTATGCGGCATTAGCGATGGTCAGATCATAATTTTGTGTATTGACAAATATTTAGGTGTATTTGATCACAACGATGAGACATTGAGACGTCTCGCAGCTTATTTCCTACATTATTCAAATACCTGCCAACTCTTTCGATTTTTCCGTAAAATGTACTGATTTTGACCGTGCTTTTGATTTTACGAATCTTGCCTGAAATTTTATAAAAAATATATCATTTCCGACAAAAAAAAAAAATAAATAAAGTGTGGCCTTCGCGATTGGGTACGGTGCATTGCTGTAGCTAGTCGCAGAGGCCATATAAATGGCGTTGTGCTATATTCCGCCACCAGGAGAGAACAATATGTATTGGTGTTATCATCATCATATACTTGGCAAGTTTCTCGTTTGTACGGTTGCCATAAAAATCTCTCGGAAATTGAAATTTGTGTGCGAGATCTGGCCTCATTGATTAAAATGCAGGTCAGTCCATTCCAGGCTTTTTCCGAACCCACCGCATTTTATTATCATCGAATTTGAAAGGCGCACATCTAAACGTGCAGTAGAGTTTCAGTGATGTGAAACCGCGGCAAATACGAATTCGTGAAATTCCCAGCCAAATTCATATCTCAACACGGCCGAAATTCGAATGTTCTGAACACTTTTTTCTGATCGCCGCGTGTACTATGAACTTCAGTTCCGAAACCATCGAACCAAGGCCGATCGAGAGCAGCGTGCTCGAAGCTTCGGAAGTATGCGTGCGACCAGCGCACGCATTGTCTTCTACAGTGCACGCGGTTGTCATTGCCACAACCGCTGTGGACGAAACCGTGGTCGTTTGACGCGGTCATGTTTGGTAGAGTGCCTCAATGGCGGCGCCCGAACTAGTGCATTGAGGCACTCTAATGTATTGCTGACAGAACTCTGAAAGTGTGTGTGCGGCCAACGCTCGACTAGTCCAAGCAACGCTGCTTTCAGCAAACTCTGTTCACAAAACTGTGGCAGTCGCGATCATAGATAGCATAAAACAACTTAGTTGTGAAGGCACGTGGATTGAAAACAAAACTACCGTTTGCTGCAACCGCCGAGCACAAAACCGTGATCTGCGATGGGATAGCAATCTACGAGCTATGAGGGCATGTGGCTGACAAATCGGTAGATCAAAAGCAGTAAAGATGTAAAAAAGGCTTGAAGCATTTTGGCGTTCTTGTTCAAAGAATCTAGTAGTGGCGAGCAAAGCCAAAGCTATCACCTGCGCTTTCGTGGCAGCCAACTGCGCCGTCCCATCCGTTCACTCATGAAGACATATGCGAATTGTTTTGACGGAAATAGATTTTTTGCTAGTTGTTTTGATGACGCGAAATTTAGGGAGCATTTGCGCTCCCCCTTTTGAGACTCTCACCTTAGTGAGGAACCCTACCTTTGTGTGTTCGGCCACTTCAGGTCATTATGAGACTGCAACGCCGATGACGCCGATGTTTGGGCTTGTGTTTGGGGGACTCTCCCCCCACTCTTGTTTTTAACAATGTTTTTTTTTTCTTTTGGTGTGAGAAATAGGGGAAAATAATTCAGCGAGTCAATTTGACTTATGGTGGCAAAACATTATTATGCTTGTCACTAAAGCCAAATCTATCACAGCGACAAATTAAAAAAAAAAAACGGTAACCACCCACCCCCTTCTCCTCCCGGAGGTTTTACAAATTTCTCTGTTGCCAGGTTGGCAGGTATGTATTCATGTTATTCAACTGGCTTGAGAAATATGCGTCCTGTGCATTATATATGTGAGCTTTCTGACAGAGAATTTTGTTTACACTGGTAATAATTAAATGAGTAAAACAATTACTGAACACTACATGTGAATTTTGGTTCCATTAGTGTGTATAATTTTCGTGTTCAGTATTAGCTCTCCTGTCTTGGGTCAGGGAATTGGTACTAATGCCTCATTTTCTCTTGCATTTTTAAATACGGATGTGAGGATTGAAAGGGTGCTACAGTGAAATGTGAGGTTCGACCATAGATTTTTTATGTTTGCCTGTATGGTTCTTATATATGTGTATCCTTCAGTAAACTTTCAGTTGCTAGTCTGGGCTTGTGTGTGTGCCTTCTCTGTTTCTTGCTGCTTTTTCGCACAGTTTTGTAGTTATGAATTACCAACTTGCCCAGCATTCAGTACTCTTATGGTTCTTTTAATGCACATTTGGACTGCCTTACAGTATTATTTACTTGATAGTCAGTTAACATGAGCATTTCGGCAGCGTTGGAGTAATTGCGGCACGAGGCTGCAAAATCGATTGCTTATCCTTGAAGTTGCATTTCAGTTGAAGCTAATTGAAAATACACATGCATAATGCACATACACAATACATGGATTTAGATGCATGTTAAAAAACTTTGGTTGGTGAAAAATAACTCAAAGCCTTAGTTAAATGAATTAACTAATCAGTTTATGGCGTGTCTAAAACTGCAGGAAACAGCATTAAGATGTGTAAAAGCGTCACTTCCATTCCATTGTAATTGAGACGATAAGCTATCCAGAAGTACTGACAGGTGTCTCGAATCGTTGAGAGAGCTTGCGGTGATAAAGCAGAGTTTCCATATTTAACTTTTGCTGTTGACACTTAAAACAGGTTTTTATGGATGCATTCACTTGCAGCACATTGAGAAGATGAAAGTGGCAGAGGCCACCATCAGAATGCTGCAAGAGCAGGTTTCAGAGTTGAGCAGTTCAGATGCCCTCGTGCACCTGAAGAGAGACTACGATAATTTGCTGCAAACGCGGAAGCAGAAGCATCAGGCCGAAGTGTACAACCTGAACGAGAAAATTGATGAACTGAGCAGAAGCTTGGCCGCAAAAGTGACCTTTTTTTCCTTCTCTCTTTTTTTGACACCCTCTGATTGACTGTGATGAGTGCTTTTAAGTCCATCTTCTTCATTTGCCGCATTTACTCTATGTAACATGGCCACAGTTGTAACGCGAGGGGGGACGTTTTATTGTGTTAAAAAAAGTGAAAATGAAAGAAATGTGTGTATCATTGAACTTTTTAGACAACTTGCATTTCGATATTTGCTTGTAACGCGAGGGTCGACCTCAGGTAGCGAAAATCTGGAGAAAAGCTCGCAATAACTTTAAGTAAATATGGTAGTTGCGAGTTTCGCTGCTGTGCGTCATTCATCGTCGTTGACACCAGCTTATTTCAATCCCACTTCCAAGGTTTTGGCTCCTCGCAGAATGCCATCAACAACATTTGTCCTTATTTACTGAACCCTCTTGTTGGCTCTCACAATTTCTCATTTTGTCATCCTTGCTGGGAATTTATTACTTTTTTCAGAGAGTCCACAATAAATCTTTTTTTTTTACTCATCATGGAGAGTGACCTCTGTTATGTCCAGAAACAGGCAGTGACGTGCTTTATATTGAAGTTCATTACACCAAGGTTTAACTGTGTGTGCCAGCAGAGCCATATTGTTGCCACTCTTGATTGCAGCGTTTGCCCTTCGAAGTTGCACCTCTCGTCCACCTGCAGTAATGTCAGTAGCTGAATGTATCCATTTATCTTCTTTACCTATTTCTGTTAGCACCCCAGAACAATTCGAAGACTCTGCTTAGACGTGCTATTCTCTTTGCCTTGGTTACAAATTCTGGCTATGCTTGTTGTTGCAGGGTGACGAACTGCGGATGTGCAAGGCTCGTTTCGAGGAGCGCGAGAGGCAGTTTGAAGCGACGCTTTTGGAAAAAGCTGACACCATCAACCAACTTACGCAATCCCTGAGCAGCAGTCAGAAGCAGTGCCAAGAACTCTTGGAAAACCGTGAGTGTGAGGGCTTTTGTGCTTCCAGAGGCTTAACTGGGTTAGCCTCTATTCCACAGTTCAAAATTGATTGATGATTGATATGTGGGGTTCAACGTCCCAAAACCACCATATGATTATGAGAGACGCCGTAGTGGAGGGCTCCGGAAATTAGGCCACCTGGGGTCCTTTAACGTGCACCCAAATCTGAGCACACGGGCCTACAACATTTCCGCCTCCATCGGAAATGCAGCCGCCGCACAGTTCAAAATTGGATCAATGCTTGACTGAACATCAAGAGAGCTGTATTATCTTTGCAGTCATTTCATACTGCCACTAAAAATGTACACCTATGTCCAAGCTATACTGCTCAAGGCATTTAGGTGTTGGACATCTCAGATGGCACAGGTGCTGCTGAAAATTAGATGCTCGAGACAGTTAAGGGGGTCACTGCATCTGAAAACGTTTTGAAAACTTCTTTATGGATTCATATTAAACTCGCTGAGTTTAAGTATCATTGTGTGCTGATTTCAAATATGCAATTATTTTCCTAGTACTATATGTAGTTTTTAAATTTAAAGCCACAGTCATCCTAAACTGAAGGAGTCGCAAAGTAAATAGCATGTCGGAATGACCTGGAATGAGTAGACAGTGTGAGAAAATGAGAACGGATGTTGTGAGCCCATGTGAGCAAAACTTACGGTACGTTAAATATTTGTGATGAAAAACCATTTGTTTAAATGCGTTTAGATTATCCATTATTGTTTTCTTGCATTAAGTGCTCGTTTCAAGTTGTTTTGGATTGCTTATTTACTGTGTAACTCTCAGTTTAGGCAAACTATGTCTCCCAAAAAGCATATCAAATGTTTAATATTTAAAAAAACTGCATATTATACTAGAGAAAAATAATTGCACATTTGAAATCTGCATACAAATTCACATAAACTTAGCAAGCTTCACCTCAATCGACAAAGAATTAAAAAAAAAAAGTTTCAGGACCTACGTTCTCTCTTAATAGCGATGTAAGGTTCCAGCAGTAGAGAACAGAAGTGCTTGGTCAGCACTTCAGCAAAGGTACCATAAATTTTGTTTTTCAAGGTTTGAAGAACCGCTATTTATTTCTCTCTTGCTATCAAAAGCTAAAGAGTAACAGCATTGCATTGCCCCACCACGGTGGTCTAGTGGCTAAGGTACTCGGCTGCTGACCCGCAGGTCGCGGGATCAAATCCTGGCTGTGGCGGTTGCATTTCCGATGGAGGCGGAAATGTTGTAGGCCCGTGTACTCAGATTTAGGTGCACGATAAAGAACCCCAGGTGATCGAAATTTCCAGAGCCCTCCACTACGGCGTCTCTCATAATCATATGGTGGTTTTGGGACATTAAACCCCACAAATCAATCAACAGCATTGCATTTATAACTGGAGTGCACATTATGATCAAAGATGCTGCATCTTTAATTGCTGTCCATGAGCAGCAGTCAAGTGCACGTAAGAGTGAAGTAAATGCAGTAACTTGATGGGCTACTGTAAAGTTCCTACTCGTTGTGATTTTAATCATCCAAAATAAGCTACATGCTTTTCGTTTGCCTTGTATACACGTAATCGATGATTTTCTTGTATCAAGGCACACCCCATGAATCAAGACAGCTCCTTGAACAGTTCCAGACCCTTCAAGAGGAAAGGGGCAAGGAGAGACAGAGATTGAAACGACTAGAGGTTGGTAATCACTCTTTGTCACGCCTTCCAATAGTACCTTTGCCACTGCATCTTCTGAAACGCACATTTGAAACTTGGACATTGAAGCCTTTTCGTAACTATTTCAGGAGGGAGTTGATGACCTCTATCAGCTTCTTGTACCCAAGGCAAACATGGCCCTCTGCAATCCTGAAATATCAAAGAGGTGAGGAGGAAAATGGACTTACGGACGGTGCACTGGTGTTTGATTCGCTCGGCACATCAGAGCCCGCCGTAATGTCATTTTACGTATCAGATTATCTGTAGACTTGTCACAGGAATGGACCTCAAGTGGGGAAAAAAAAAAAAAGAAGAAAAAAAGTGAAAGCATTGCACTAGCGGTGCCAAGCCTGTAGGAATAGTGGAACTGAGTGGTCTTTATTGTTTATTTTTCTCTTTGTTTTTTCTTCCTCTTTTTCTCTCTCATTGTTCTATTTTTATCTAATTTTTGTCATTTTTTCTATTGCCTTGTTGTCTATATTTCTTGCTCTTTGTATTCTTTTGTCTTTCTTCCATTTTTTGCTTCCTCTTTCTGTCTCTTCCTCCCTCTTTATTTCTTTTTCGCCTTTCTTCCCATTATTATATTGCTCTCTCTCTTTCAGTGGTGACTCTTGCTTTGTCCTCTCCTTCCTCCCTTGCTTCCATTTCCAACCCGCCTGTGCTATACTATACAACGTTATATAATTCTCTGCTAGCAACCCTAAGTAGCCCGAGTGGTTATGGTGACCTTTAGATGGTGGGTACACGGTCTCAAACATCACCTTGTCAAGAAATATCATTACAAAGAATTTTTCTTTTTATATCTCTTTCTGTCTCTCTCCTGTTCTTTCTCTGTCTCATTCTCTCACCCATCGGAGTTATCAGAATCGTCCGTCGGACAGATTGGTGCAGTGTTCTGTGACTAGCACAAGAAGAGGATGAATGTAGTGTGTGCTTGTTCATAATGTTGATAATTTTCTGGAAACAGATTACGACCAACGGCTGGTGTAAACAGCTTTGCTGTTAGAAGAAATGAGAAAATGTTTTTGTGTTAAATGCTTTTTGTTTAATCTTCAGACGTAAAAAAATAAAAATAAAATGCAGCACCAAGTGCTTCATGCATTCTTCTCAAACCCTGTCCATGTGGACGAAATAACTGTGTAGTTTTCTCGAACTGGTCGCCACCTTCGGAAGATGTCAACACTTCATCTCATTGTTGGCAACTAGTTATCGCATTAGGAGGTGCTTTTTGGTGTCAAAGGATTCTGTCATGAATGTACTTGTCATTTACAATGTATCAGCATGTTGGCTAGACAAGTGGAGGGAAATGACTATAAGTGTGGTTGAGGTGGATTGAACGCTTCACAAGGCTCTGCAACCCACTGCCCGTGTGTCGCTCCAGGCTGGTCGATCACTCACCGGTATGTTATAATTTGTTTTTTTTTTTCACATCTATTTGCAGCGATGACAGTCTAGCAGCTCGGTCGCTCAGTAAGCCTTCCTCTGAGGATCCGATGTGGAAGGTCCGTCTGTGCTGCCGTGAGGTTGGCCACCTTCGCTCTGAGATCCTGAGGGCGAGGGATGGGCTCTCGCTCGCTGACAAAGAGCTTGACCAGCTCAGGGGAAAGCTGCAAATGGCAGAGGTATCTTGTTTTGTTTGTCTTACATTATTGCTTCTAACAGGAAGCCATGTATGATATAATAATGATAATCAGGGTTTTATGTCCCAAAACCTTGATACAATTACAGCCGCACCCCTTTATCAAGACGCGCACATGGGAGTATTTCTTGCCCCTTACATGAGGTGTCTTACAAGCAAAGTACCACATTCTCATTGTCTAATCAACTCCTATTGTGATGCTGAACACGGTAGTGTCACTTAAAACCAGTTGTTTCCCACATCAGTTGCTCCCATAAAAGGGTCCAACTATACGAGAGACGCCATAGTGGAGGGATTCGAAAGTATCGACCACCTGGGGTTCTTGAACATGCACCTAAATCTAAGTACTGTTAAGACGTTTATTAGCGGACACTCGGCGATGATGCACGACAGCGACAGTCAATGTGGGGACCGACTCTCTGCACGAGCTACTCTTCTTTTCACGAAAAGAGTGATTCACTAGAAGGCACTGGAGAGGACGACCCACTGTTCAAAGGCTTCGCTACAACAACCCCGGGTACGAAAAAGGAGCCGCCTGGTGACCTAACAGCTGGTTACTATGAGCGAATCATGGTAGGCCTTGAGACGCTCCACGTTGACAATGTCACGCCCTCGACGGCGCATGTCCGAAGATGGTTCGATGGGTTCGATCGAGTAGTTTACAGAGAAAGTGAGTTCGACAACACGGTAGGGGCCTTCGTATTTGGGCAACGGTTTTGAAGATAGGCCAGTTGCAGTGGTAGGGATCGAGAGCCAGACGAGCGCTCCAGGGAGGAACATGGGCGCAGTAGTGCTGGCGTCAACGCGAATGCTTTTTTGCCGCTCTTGATCATGCACAGTAAAGGTCTTTGCAAGCAACTTGACATTTTTCAGCAAGCTTGGCTTTAGCAGAAATAGGCGCACAGTCAGACGGACCTGACTTGCATGAAAGTATCGTGTCGATGGTGTGCGACGGGTGCCTTCCATATAATAAAAGGGGGAAAAGCCAGTAGTGCTTTGAGGGGCGGTATTATATGCATAGCTGAGGGCAGAATGGCATCCTAATTTGTGTAATCGGCAGCGACGTACTTGGAGAGCATGTCGCCGAACGTACGGTTGAAGCGTTCGGTGAGGCCATTCATCTGCGGGTGTTAAGCAGCAGTTTTGCGGGGAACAACGTTGCACTCTTTGAGAATGACTTCGACGACTTCAGACAGGGAGACGCGGCTTCGATCACTGAGCAGTTCCTGGGGTGGACCATGTCACAGCATGAATGGTTGGAGCAGTAAGGAGGCCACATCGCTCGCTGTAGCCGCGGGGAGAGCGGCATTTTTGGCGAATCGCGTGAGGTGGTCCATAGCGACAATGGCTCAGCGGTTGCCAGCCAATGTTGGTGGAAGTGGCCCATACAAATCGATGTCAACCCGCACAAACGGCCTGGCAGGGCAAGGTAGAGGTTGCAGACCTACTGGCGACAGGTGCATTGAAGTTTTGCGGCGCTGACAATCTATGCAGGAGCGAACGAATTTCTGCATGCAGCAGTACATGCCGCGCCAAAAGTACCGTTGGCGAACGTGGTGGTAAGTCTTTACCCCAGAGTGCACACATTGCTTATCAGAATGAAAGCACATGTCATAGCGCAGACTGCAGGGGGTATGACTAGTAGCCACTGGCGGCCGTCACCATTGTAATTGCGTCAATGGAAAAGGTCGTCGTGAACGGCGAACTTTGACCTCTAGCATGTTGTCGCTGTTGAAATGTGGCTGCCATGGCTGGGATTCAATCCCGCGACTTTAGGTTCAGCAGCTGAGTACGATGACCTCTAGCAGCAGGTGTGATCAGGTGAAACCGGGACAGTAAATAAATGGCTGCTTGGAAAAGGCTTTTTTGATTGTTTATTTTCTAAAGATTTGTATACTGCATAACTGCATGCTTCTTAATGTGATGGCCTGTAAAGCGATCATGACATGTGTAGGCTTGAATGAACATGAATGAGTTTTATTTCTTTTTCTCAGTTTTCTGAAAACATGCTTTTTGGTGACTTTATTAGTTTGTCGGATTGATATCTTGCAATCTAGAACAGCTACAGCAATAATTTTTTCATTAACCTAATGCCCGATCTGTGTATTACAAAGTGCTGAGAGTAGAATTTCCATTTGCTTCTCATATAAATTTAGAAGGTATTAAATTTCTTTCTAAGTGATAACCATGAGATGACTCCTCAACTTTCATCATCTGCAGAATCACTAGTTTTTCTTTAATTTGAAATCTGCTTGCAGCATTGCATTTATTGCTAATTGCACTGTATAGCTATGCAATAATATTTACTTTTTGATAAGCCCTTTCTTTTCTATAGTCTCCGAAAACAATAGAGTGGCAGCATTGTGTATCTTCTAAATTATTTGACCTACAATGAAATTTTTTTGCATATTTGAAATCAGCAGGAGAAACTACATAAGCATGTATATTTTCATCATATTTGGTCCACAAATACAGAATATATGTCCACACACCATGTCCCCCCTTAAACAAAAATTAACGTGTTTAAAACGCGTCGGACTGGAAACCACGAGCCTGCTTAAAGAACAGAGCGTGAGGTTCCTTGCAAAAGTTCAGCCCGCAATGCAGCCAGCATGAAGAGTTCTTTAAAGAAAACCACCTAGGCACATTAAAGACTGGTAGGTTTATCTACACGAATCAAAGGTTTTGCCTCCATCATGCCTAAAATCAATTTACCTGGCACAAAAGATAGGTTAAATTAATCAATCTGAAAGTGCACTGAGCAGCCTATTGTTTGTAATATGTATTCCATAACCCCTTTTTTTCTTTTCTCCTTTCAGAATGAAGTAGCTAGGTTACAGGAAAAGCTCCAGGGTAGAGATGGTTCGGAAACAGAGTCCCAGTTTCAAGACATGAAGGATGAACTGACAAGGCAGGTCCAGGTAAGAGTTTGACTTCAAGTGTACATACTCATTGGGAATGCACAGAGCATCCTTACAACCACAATCTAAGGTTAGTCAGGTCTTTCCCCCGAGATGTAACAAACCATTATCGTTCTGCAAATAGCCTATAATACAGCATCCAAAAGGTGGATGGGCCGTTCATAATTCACAGCAAAGAATTCAAACCATTGAGGGGCATGAAGCTAGGGGTATGCTCCCTGTGAAACAACCATAGAATAATTTGTAGTACTTTTACATTCTTGTGTTTCGAGTAAACGTCTTGGTAACAAGAGGCAAGAACAAGATAATAAAGGTATTAGAATGTTACGCAAACTGATTTTGGATGCCAAAGAATGGCAGGTATACATTACTTTCAGCCAATTAGTATAGACTAAGGAGTCCTGCAACACTTTTCCAAGTAACCATTAAATGATTTCACAAAAGAAATTTATTGCTTTATTAATTGACCGCCACAAAAATTTTGAGAATCTGTCACGTATAAGCGGAGTTGGAGCTGTGTCACTCACTGTATTTGCTTTCTCTCTTCTCATCCTGACGAAAGCACTGGAAGCTGAGCAGGGAGGGATGGCACGGGGTAAATAAGTCGCCATGTGCACGTTGTGACCGTTAGCACTTTTTTTTTGGGGTGGGGAAAGGGGTTAGGATCATGAGTGTGATGTGTGGTGCGCGTTCAAAGTGCGCGCCTTCGAAAAGTGCGCGTCACGGAAAAAAAAAAAAAACAAAAGGAGAAATACCAGAGTGCACGTGCGGTGCTGCTTAAACAAGAATGACGACGTTAAAGAGCGTCAAGCACGAGGATGCGTGGCAGGACGTGAAGTAAACAAAAGGTAAAACATCCAATGGGCAGCGAACACGGAGATTTCAAGGCCCAATGGCTTGACACCACGAAACAGCAGTATCTCCAATGAGAACGAGACAAGTGGGCCAGAGCTGAAGCAGGAGCCTGGGGAGACCAGAGCAAGGGGAATTCGAGGCAGGAGTGCAAGCGGCAGGTCGTCACCGGACCGGGCGCTGAAGATGGGCCGTTGGGTTCCGGACCCGAGCCTACAGGACTTCCACCGGCCGGGGCCTCCTGCTGTCGGGTTCCCGCTCCAAAGGACCGTGGCCATCCGGTCCTGAACTCCTTTCCAGGGCCTGCGGACTTTGGTTCCGGCAGGCGAGCTACAGCCGTCGGGCTCCGGGCCCGAGCTGTGCGCCCAGCTGCTTGACTAGGTCGACCCTAGTTCCCGGACGCGTCGCCACCAGCCTGCGTTCTCCCGTCTCCGACGTGTCCACGCTCCTCAAGCCGAAACCATCACGATTTGGTAGGGCTTTTCGACGTGTCGCCAGCAGCCAGCGTTCCCTCGTCCTCGTCCAGCCCACGCACTGACGCAGGAGTCACGGCGTTCCGGTTTCTCATCACCGCCGAAAACCAACTTGTGGGTGAGACTGCACCGATACTCTTGCGCTACTCCCATCACTCAGCCCCTTTCGAACGTTAGGTTTAGTTACTGACTTTGAACGTTCTTGTTGGGTGTTTACAGATGTGTTTCGTCATGTCCAGTCAACTGTTTATTAAGTGTTTTGTTTTTGTGAGGAATCTTTGCCTTTTCACTTTTCAATTAAACTTTTTGTGTGTTTCTTGGAAACCGAACGGCTTTGTCCTTATTAACAAAACTCTCTGAGGCTCAGCCCGGGAGAAAAACAAATCAGAAACAAGAACCTTGCATCACAAACTGGCGTCCGCAGCGACAGGACAAAGTCGTTTGTTTTTCCAGTAGATTTTTTTGACGCGGTTAACACGATGACGAACACGTGGGAGTTAATTGAGTTGGCGGATAAAATGGGACTGACGGGAGCGGAGTTTAGAGTATGGTACGAGGAGCGGATGGAGAGGGAGCGTGAGCAACGGGCTGCAGAACGAAAGGCGGCGAAGGAAAAGCTTGAATTGGTGCTTAGAGCTAAGAAGGAGGAGCTAGAGCGCGTAACGCGTGAAAATAAAGTGTTGCTAGAGCGTCAGACACGCATACTGAAGCAGCAGCTCCAATTAGAGAGGGTGGACTTCGAGCGGCGACTCGAGCTTGCGATGGCGAAAAGGGGGCAGCTGGCGATGCAGAAGGTCGAGCAAGCGGTGAATGTTTGCTCCGATAGCAGCGTTTGCTGGAGGGAAGTCGATTCCTGCAAGGTTGGCCTCGAGCCTCGCGACAGCCTTACTTCGGAGCGAGAAGCTCAGATAGAGGAAGGCAGAGAGGTGGACAGCCAAGAAGGCAGGAGTCATGAGGAGTTTGTTGAAGCGACGGAAAGCTTCTCTGGCTGGGAACATATTACTTCCGTTAGCTGCTTGGGGACCTCTGAGAGGCCAAGCACCTATGAAGAAGAGCGCCTGGATATGGGCGACCTAGAAGCTGTGGAAAATGTTGTGGAGCAAAGCTTCGATAGCAGGGAACAAAGAAGTTCCATTCAGAATGAGGTGTGTATCAGAACGTCTCAAAGGCCGAGCACATTTCGGGAAGGGGTAGGGCTACCTCTCAATAGCTCCATGGAAGGAGCGCTAGAACGTCATTGGGAAGATGGCAGCGAATGCCATGAAGGCTCTGATATAGTGGCCACTGATTGTTTTGTACCGACAGAGGTAGCAGCAGGCACCACGTCAATGGTCCTAGACCATACGTATATCTCACTCAGAGAGAGAGGGGATTCTAGTTCACAGGATAGCGTAACTGCTATTTGTCCGAGAAAACACGAGGGGAGTGCTGAAGCACTCTTCAAAATAAACAGTATCGAATCGGAGGTGGGCTCGATAGTAGGTATGGAGAATGCCAGACAGGGTCTTGAACCTGAGAACGTGATTGGTTTTGAACCTATAATTAAGTCCACTCAAGATGAGCTGTATAATGACCGAGCACAACGGCATCCCTTCTCAAGAATCCAGGAACCTCACACGCTTGTCGGAGCGTTTGGGCTTGCTGAGGGCACCCCGAGCTTGTGTTCATTAGATGGTGAACTAAAAGAAAGCATTTGTGTGAGAGATTGTGGCATTTGGACATTCGTGTCTCAGTGCGTTTCGTGTCGACGCCGACGGCTCGAGACCGCGCCCTGTTCCTCTGTGACCGGTAAGCGTTCATGTGGCCGGCGGGGGCGCAGACACGCGTTTCAGCGAAAGTGCATAAAAGCATGTTTGCCACAGTTACTTTTGAAACGTGTGAGAAGGGCAGTGCGTCTGGTTTGGGACGACGCGATAACCTGAGTGTAGGGTTAGAAAACCGGTAGCTCTTTCTGGACTTCGACTTTTAGATGCGGACACAAGTAGCTTTGTCCATAGTCGATTTTGTAGTAAAAAGGTTTATTCCGGGTTTCAGAACTTTTAAATGCAATTGGGTGAATCTAAAGTTTAAGTGTGGACATTTGGACGATGTAGCGAACTGTAGCCCGGTGATGTGTTGAACTGCGTGGTGCAAATATGTGGTTTAATTGTGACGTAGTGCAGAACGCGCACTCATCGGCAGTTTTTTTTTTCTAAAAAAAAAACTTGAATAAAAGGGGGGCGTATGTGATGTGTGGTGCGCGTTCAAAGTGCGCGCCTTCGAAAAGTGCGCGTCACGGAAAAAAAAAAAAACAAAAGGAGAAATACCAGAGTGCACGTGCGGTGCTGCTTAAACAAGAATGACGACGTTAAAGAGCGTCAAGCACGAGGATGCGTGGCAGGACGTGAAGTAAACAAAAGGTAAAACATCCAATGGGCAGCGAACACGGAGATTTCAAGGCCCAATGGCTTGACACCACGAAACAGCAGTATCTCCAATGAGAACGAGACAAGTGGGCCAGAGCTGAAGCAGGAGCCTGGGGAGACCAGAGCAAGGGGAATTCGAGGCAGGAGTGCAAGCGGAAGGTCGTCACCGGACCGGGCGCTGAAGATGGGCCGTTGGGTTCCGGACCCGAGCCTACAGGACTTCCACCGGCCGGGGCCTCCTGCTGTCGGGTTCCCGCTCCAAAGGACCGTGGCCATCCGGTCCTGAACTCCTTTCCAGGGCCTGCGGACTTTGGTTCCGGCAGGCGAGCTACAGCCGTCGGGCTCCGGGCCCGAGCTGTGCGCCCAGCTGCTTGACTAGGTCGACCCTAGTTCCCGGACGCGTCGCCACCAGCCTGCGTTCTCCCGTCTCCGACGTGTCCACGCTCCTCAAGCCGAAACCATCACGATTTGGTAGGGCTTTTCGACGTGTCGCCAGCAGCCAGCGTTCCCTCGTCCTCGTCCAGCCCACGCACTGACGCAGGAGTCACGGCGTTCCGGTTTCTCATCACCGCCGAAAACCAACTTGTGGGTGAGACTGCACCGATACTCTTGCGCTACTCCCATCACTCAGCCCCTTTCGAACGTTAGGTTTAGTTACTGACTTTGAACGTTCTTGTTGGGTGTTTACAGATGTGTTTCGTCATGTCCAGTCAACTGTTTATTAAGTGTTTTGTTTTTGTGAGGAATCTTTGCCTTTTCACTTTTCAATTAAACTTTTTGTGTGTTTCTTGGAAACCGAACGGCTTTGTCCTTATTAACAAAACTCTCTGAGGCTCAGCCCGGGAGAAAAACAAATCAGAAACAAGAACCCTGCATCACAATGAGCAAGCATGCAGGCATGTGGCGGTCTCTTGTGGTGGCTGCAGTAACTATGCAGTCCATGATGCTCAATTCAGCCAATGGCCATGAATTCGGGTACTCACACCTCATTATAACAAAGTTGCACTGTACATGAAAGTAAGTTCATTATGTAAGAAACGGCAACAAAATATTTCCGGATCTCCGGCGAACGTTCATAAAAGCCCATGTATTACATATCTCGCGGCAACGAAATGTTTTTGGACAGCGATCCCACATTAACGAATTTTCTACCACGGTTCGGGCCTTATTTTACCCTCCCACCAAAGGTTAATTGTCAAAAATATGCTCGTATGCGCACTCAAAATTTGTAAACGTCTGCTTTCGCTGCGCTAGCGTGGGTACCGCCATTTTTGTTTACTTAAATCGGCGATGGAGTCTCTGTCCGGCAACACGCCTGGCCACACTGCAGCAAGCGATGGCAAATGATCATGCTGCGATGGCAAATGATCACGCGGGCTTCACCACCACTGTGCAAGCATCACGCACGGATTGCGCTTCGGCCTCACCAGACGAAGATTTGGACGAAGGCGCACCTGACGGCGAGATTGGTGGCAGTGCAGTGCCTCTATCCCTGACCAACGCCTGGGGGGAACTTCGAGTCATGGACATCGACATCCCAGATGAACTCACCGTTGACGCGTTCGTTCGCGCCGATGACGACGTATTCGTGTGCGAGGAAGTGACCGACGAGGCCATTATCGAAAGCGTGCGTGAAGCTGACGGACACCGAGGACCAAGAAGAGACGCAGGTGGAGAAACCCAAACCGCGGGTTGTTTTGGATACGCTGGACACCCTTCGCTCCTTCTTTGGCGTACTTGACGACGACGTAGCAATGGACCACTTTTTTCAGTGCCAAGGGAGAGCTTTGAAGTTGTTGCATGGCAAGGGTCGGCAAAGTAAGTTGACCGACTACTGGCAATAAATTTTCGTTTTGCTGGCTGTATGGCTGTTTTTATGTCTCACACTCACGGCAACGAAATTCTCGCGAAAACGAAATTTTTCGGTTTCCCCGGCGATTTCATTATTGCGGGTTTCGACTGTATTTGCATTTGAGTATAGTATGGTCTGGTCGTTTGGGTATATAACACCATTTTTTTAAAGTGAAGGGATCAATTTCTAGCTGACTAAGAATTAATTGTGAATTCTGGACTGTGTGCTGCGCTGGAATGTTTGGCTGGCATCCTCTCGGAGCCTCGATTACTGATTTGCAGCGATTTCTGACCATGCCAGAAAAGTGTTGTAGGGCCTTTTTAGTGAGGCTTTTTCATCCACAGATTAGAGCCAGAAATTGACAATTTGCCCCGAAAGTGATGGCTTTGACACCTATTCAAGGTCTTCTACTGTACAGTATACCAATGAAGTTTGGTGTTGAAACTGTTGCTTCTGAAGTTCGTTGATGGACTCGTTTCCTTCCATCTAGACCTTGGAGGCCAAGCTGTCTCAGGCCGAGGCTGCCTGTGAGCATCTGAAACAGCAAGAACGCCAGCTCCTGCTTGAAAGAGAGTCTTTGCTAAGGACCTGTGCCGAAGACAAGGCTCAGGCGATTGAAATGTAAGCAAGATCGCACTAGCTCTTTTTACAGCTCAGCTGTTGTAAAGCTTATTTCTCTATACCTTCATGGTCCTGAATCACGGCACATTTTTCCAGAGATGTCATTAAAAGAAAAAGTTTACTGAACCCAAAAGAAAAGATAGAGAGATGTTCTTCACACATACATCAATAAGCATATGCTGCCTTTGTCCCCGCCAGCGTTGTGATATATCTGTCAGCGAGCATGCCTTGTTTGTCTGCAGATAAATTTTTCGTTCTGTTCCCATCAAGTGGAACTCTGTGCGCCAAATTGAAGAAGAAGTTTTGAGAAATTTCTCGGGAACAAGTTCAGTGGCACCTGCTTTTAATGATAATTCACAGCTGTTGAATGGCTTCAGCACTGCTTTACTACTACTACTATGCTACATGTTTTGATGTTGATGTTCAGGTGCAAGAACTCGATCCTGGAAATGCACCATGGTGCGATGAAGAGGTTAAGGGAAGAGCTGCTGTCCTTGTCGGAACGTGAAAAGGAACAGGTCATCCAAGAATACGAGGCAAGATTACAGGAGCTGAAGTAAGTTTTGTCTTTTCTTGACGTTAAATCCAAACAACAGAGAAGTTCTGGGAAAGATTGGAGTTCAAAAAGGAAAAAAAATCTTTGAGCCTACATTTTGACAAGTTGGCTTGTCTTCATTCGCTGTGGGCAAGTCCATTTGTCAAAATCTTTGCTTCAGGGACACCCTCCTCCCCATTTTAAGAATGTTTTCTCTTCATAAGTTTAGATGCCTAATATCAGACATTCTTAAAGGCAGTGCTAAAGGATGCTTATTAGGCCTAAAGGTAGTTTTAAAGCAATACAGTATCCTTACACAGAGTGCTAAAAGAAGGTATTATCCTTTTAATGTTTGGTTCTTGTGATGATTTGAGTTGACCATAATTGGTTCTCTGGAAATACATTTAAAAAAATTTTAATCATGTATGCTTCCCAACACTTCCTGGGATTTCATAAAGTATCAGGAACTGTATATCAACTAAACAGTGTTGCAGATACAACATAGAGCAGAAATTTGTTAATACCATGGCATCAGGAAATATATTGATATAATTTTACGAGAGTTCTACAACCGATACGGTGTGTTATATTGGTTGACTTCACGCACATATGCTTCATCACCTTTTTCAGTTAGCATGGCCAAACTTGAAAGTAAAATTGAGCAAAAACTGTAGCATTGCAGTATTGTTGGCATTTGTACTTACGCTTGCAGCTATGGGAGTCATTCATTTCTTCTTTTCATTTCCAGCTCCAATTACAGTACCTTGCAGCAGACCATCAGTGACGTGAAAGAGCTTTACATACGGAGTTGTGAAGAAAAACGTATGCTTGAGTCCCAGATCCAAGATCTGACTAGGAGAGAGCAAAATATTAAGCAGGACACTGAAGAGAGGCTTCACAAAGAGTTCAAGGAAGTCCTGCAGAACGGTGATTACCTGATCTCAGATTTTTGTCCGAGAAACTTGACTTGAATCAGGAGCTAGCAGACACATTTCTCTCTGTCCTTGTCTGCTGTTGACTTCCATGTAGTATTTACATTCATGTTACATATTCATGTTACTATACATACATGTCAGCTCATGAATTGACAGTAAAGTTTGCGAATATTGCATCGACTTTTTTAAATGATCTGGTCTCAGAAATGCTATGCTCCTTGGTCTCCAAATGTTTCGTTGTAATGTGTGTATAGTCAAAGAACATAGCAACAGTACTTGCTTTGAATGAGTTTATGCAGTAAGTTCTTTAAATAGAGTAAAAACTGACAGCAGTTATGTGAGTAGTATGCAAAGACTGCACAGCAAGAACCATGACTTTGTGTCCACGTCTTAACACCCAAGTTTTTTACATTGTGAACCCTGTCAACTTGTGTCTAGATTCTGTCATTATAAAGAAAGTGTGTCTTTTTCCCGGTCTGTGCTGTTCCAAGTTTCCTAGCATGTTATGTCATAAGGCAAACTACTGCTAACGAAATGTGTGTGTGTGTGTGTGTATCACACAAAGGTGATGCACTGAGGACAATTTTTTAGAGCATGCTTTCCCCCTTCCTTTTCATTGTTACAACTGAAGGGTTTTAAGATTTTTACCATTCACAAATTGATAGGCATGAATGTACATAAAAGTAAGTTTTTAACCGTGTGGTTACACTTTGGCACTTTTGAACTTAGTCACAGGTATATACGTCAAAGGCATTTCAAGAAATGTATCGAAAATCTTCTAAACATCTGGGAAATGCAATAGTTTTTTTATGCCTTCAGAATTACTTTTGTAGCTGTGGGTGTCTTGAAATAATTAAGGACATCACTTGGGACAGTAATCAAGAAAGCTATATTAATTCACTTTGTTAATTAGTACCCTGGCAGCAGCTTGCATAAGCAAAGATGCTTCTAGGGCCTAGTGTTGACACCTGTCATCTCTTACGGGTAGTCGAGCTTCCCACATTTTCAGTAAGCGTGCTAATTTCAGGGGCAGTGCTCGGACCCCGAGCACATCCTGCACACATGCCTCACAGAGTGAGGAAATGCGCACACAGAGTGAAAGAATATAGTGCACGTTCCAGTACCCTGGCTTTTTAGGTGAACGAAGGAAGTGTGCTGTCAAAAAGGCTTGTAGAACCCGACCTTTGCGAATGAAGACTTGGAGATTGGCATCGCAAGACGTTTCGGAAAGATCATGAAATCTAAACTTTGTGCCTGGAAATAGCGCATATGCTTTCAGAAAATGTGGCCAGCACACGCTGTCATAGCAGAGGACGTGGTCTGAGACCTCTTCTCAAGTGTTTGTGCATGTTCGAGCTGTTGCTGCTGGCATTCGCCGCCTCGCAATGTCGCGTACTCCAAGTTCCCCATAAGTGTGAAACAGCCTGTACGTGACATGGAAGGCATACGTTTACGACATAAGGGGTCTACTTTTTTGCGCGATACCTCACGAGCTGGTTTTGTTAACCATCAGCCGTTACAATAACTCAAGCAATGTGTATTTTCTGTCTGCTTGCCTTGTTTTTTTAGCTCGGCCGGTGTGGGAGGAAGAGATGATGAAAGACTTCAAGCAGCAGCTCGAGCAGGAAAAACAAAAGTGGCGGAAAGACTTTGACGCTGAAAAACAGGCTGCCCTGGCAGAACTGACGGAGCGGCTTGGCAGAGAATATGGGCAGCGCCATTCTGAAAGGGTACAATTTCTGTAATGCTTCTTTTTTGTAGAGCGATAGTGCTATTCCTTCTGGTACAAATCCAGAAAATGATCTTGTGCGTGCTTTTGACATTGAAACTCGCCAAAGCCAATTTTCTCCTCTTCCTCCTTATATTTCCATTGTCATAGCAACAAGCCTGCCCATTGTTTCTTTGCTCTCCTCTTTCGCGGGCTCCTCTTAGTCAGTTAAGCTCCGAAGTGATGTGCAGGCGCCCTACGGGCCATCAGCTTTTGTTACATGACTCCTGTTCCAGCATTACAAAGGTAAATGTAAACAGCGTGCCTCTGCTTGCCATGGAGGAATACCGGCACAGGAATGATGCCATGGAATGCTTTCCAGGGTTGTCGCTACTATGCTGGACGTGTTTTTTTTTACCATGTTCAAATTCAGCGTTATCTTTTTCCCTTCAATCATATGCTCCCAAAGGGTAAGCGAATTTGTTAACACAGTTTGCAGTGAAGATGACAGAAGTTGACTATAAGCGTCATCATCAGCATTAGGCAGTCGTTCGCCACTTGTGCTCGGACTTAGTGTTGTGTTCCTGACTGGTACATCAGTGGTTCCTAAGTCCTAGTAAATATGAAACTGCTTCACATGTCATTGATCTTTAGATGGTATGGTGGGCTCAGAAGCTTACTCTCCTGGTCATCTAATGCTTTTAAGAGTTGTTAGGATGAATGAGAGGAAGAATAAAGTGTTCTTGGTATATTCAAATGAATTTACTGAAAATTGTTCTCACATGACTATACAAGCTCATTACCTCGAATTTCACGGGACCGGAAAAAAAAATGTCCGAACTAGCCGAATGCCAAATTATCTAAAGTATAAAAAAAAACAATATAGATGTCTATTACATCAAAGCACTTTCATTTTCCTAATGAGTACGTAAATTGTGTACCAAGTGTGCATAAGATATATACAGAACTCATTATTTTTGTCAACCTGTGACTTCTTTCAAAACGTGATAATGGTTCAGGACCCCATGTTTCAACTAGCATAAAACCTGCTTGGCACCTCTCCCTTATTATGTGCAGCGACCACCACCAACACTACCATGCGCACGTGATGATACGTATCTCGGCAATAAAATGGCTGGCAACTGATCGTTCGTCTGTCGCGATGTAGCAAGCTCACGGACTGTGGCTGAAGTTCTTCATCTTCAACAGCCTCTGTCATGTTTGAGTTTTTTTTTTTACACTGCGCGCTCATCGCCCCTAGTCAAGACAAAGCTGCTAACTGCTACCTCGGTCGTGATGCCATTATGGTATCCACACACTTCTGAAGGCATGGTGCAGTCTACACTCGGAGCAGAAGCAAAACTGCTCTGCCGTGGAAGAAACGCGACTCGTTGGTGCCTAATCATGGGTGGCAACAACGCAGCCTGAAAACAATGCAGGTGGAAACAAAACTACTGCTTGGCGCAGCTGTGTCCTTAGTCTCTATTTACGTGAGTGTAGAGTCCAGGTTGTTCACGTATGCTGAAAAGTTTGCCGCAGCTATTGAAGCCTCAATTGGTCACCAACGACGTGATTGTGAATGGTGACCATGCCTCTCTGAAGGCCTGCGGCCGTTTCAGTTGTGCGTGAATGTCGTTTTCGATCCTTTGCGTTGCACATTTGCAGGTGCTTCACACTGCAAGGTATGTCCGGAATGACCTGGTTGCAGCCAGATATGTCCTAATTAACGAGAGCTTGATATTATTAAACTATGCACATGCTTCTTGTGACCAGAGAACATGTTTTAATCATCTGACTTTCCAAATGAATGTAGGTTGAATTAACAAGCTTTTACTGTACCTTGCCTCCTGCCTTACGGGCTTCCACAGAAATGATTTACTCTATTCCGAGAAAAGTGTTCCACAGCGTAGAAGTTTTAAAGCTGAGTAGAAAGACATGTTTCGATGGTTTGGTGTGATGCATGTCTGTTACGTGTGTCTGGTGACGAATGTCTTTATGTTAGATCAGTGGTTCTAAATTGGGGGTTCGCGGATCCTAGGGGGCCCATTTCTAAGATCCGCGAAACCCCAGCCCACTTTTTGTCTTGATTTTTTTATTGTTTTTACGTATACAACTCTGTTTAAGCGCAACTGTGCCACGTATTGGTGAACTGTCCAAAATTAAGTGATGTGGCACACTTGTTTGATGTTTTGGTAGCAATAAAAGGCACCTGTTGCATGCTCTGGTTGTGTTAATTTACGTATGTACCCTCTCCTCCACTGCAAGGAGTCCCCCCATCATTTCGACCAGTCCACAAGGGGTCCTTGACACATCCATGGCTGAGAACCACTGTATTAGATGATTTTTAATTATATATAAACATCTTTAGCACATTCTGACAAGAAAGAAGCAGCACATGTTACAGTCTTATGACAGGTTTATCTTTTAAAATTGAAACTGTGCTGTAACATACAAGGTCATGAGATGTCAACCAAAAGTGACTCAGTGCTGTGTCAGGAAATGAAAAGCTTAGCAAGGAACGCCCTCTTGGAAAGTTTTGGCTTCATCTGTGTCGTTTATCATTGAGTCATTACTTTTGTTTCCAATAGTAACTCAACTTGTGCTGATCGTGAAGGACCCCGGGACGGGTGAATTGCAACTTAGCCACATTTGGATGGTACTGTATGTCTTTTCTAACTCGTGACTGTGCACTAATGTTCAGGATGAAAAAGGTGAAAAACAAAAGGAAGCATTGGATCAAGAGAGAAACCAGCAGATTCACCACTGGAAAGAGGTACGCTCGTGTATCATGTACACAGCTTCATATTCCTACAACTTGCAGTAACATGTCAGAATAGCAATGTGCAATATCTCACCTAATGCATTGCATGCTAATGCATATTTAAAAATGAATAAATATGTGCACTTCCACTACTTTGGCAATACTGCTGGTGTTGATAATTGGCCAACTCATCGTTAATAGACAGTCATGTTGAAGAATTGCTAGTTGGCATATTGCTACCTGTTGATGAAGTCTGTGTTAGTTTAGCCATTCATCGCTTTCTGGTTGTAATAAAGCAAAAAATGTTGGTGTGGTAAATGGCACCTAGATTTCGCGAGTGAATTTGCCTGAATGGTGTTAACAAGCAACCATATTTCAAAGCAAAAAGGAGGCTATTTTTAAATTATTATTTTTTATGTCGCACACTTTCAGCCAAGTATAGGGCATCTTATTCTTTTCTCTTGGTTGTTACTTATTACTGCATTGTGATTTTTTTTTATCAAGTGAGTTTTGTACAACAGTAAGTACTGAACTTACTCAATTCACTGCAACAGTAAATTAAGTCAGTATTCGGAATTCTTCTCTTGTGTGAGTAGCATCCCTGATTAGTCATTAGGATGTGATCATGTGGCCACGTCACCCGTTATTAGTCAATAATCTCGCATAATAGATTTTTGTTTTTGAAGCCCATGTTATGAACTGTGTCCATTTTTGATATTCAAGACAAAAACATTGCTTTTGAAGAAATTCGACAGCTTACTCATAATCTTAAGTTGTCGCCATCAGCCTATTGTTTTTAAATGACCACTGCGGGAGAAAGACCTCTCCTGATGATGCAGGCTGATTTGATTTTCAAATCTAAAGTATCTTATTTCTGTTTACAGTAGTTATTTATGAAGCAGAGAGAGACAAAGAATTTTTCGTGATATGCATATCTGCAATGAAAAATGACTGACACAAGTGACTGAGGAGCATGATAGAAAAACTGCAACATGTGATGCTCTTGTTCCTGTGAACACTTGATAGGCACTCTCATTATCAGAGTTCCTGGGAACAAGTGTGCCACATGTCACAATTTTCTCTCTCTCTGGTCGTTGGTCACTGTTGCCAGTTTGTTTTTCGTTGCAGCCGTTCAGCGAAGATGAATAAAGCTTACCATCTCGTAAAACTGCTGGTTTTCAGACGGTTTCTAAGCTGCAAACTCTGGTTGATGAAAAGGATGGTGAGCTGCAGCAAGTTCTGGCTGCATCAGCAGAGAGGGAGTCACAGCTTAAGCAGAAGCTGCTGAAGTATCATAAGAAGGTGCAGCAGCAGAAGCGCGAGAACAAGGAGGAGCGGCTTGCTCAGGAGAGGCAGCATGCTGACAAACTGGCGACGCTCACAGCGCAGCTGCAGCAGCTGCACATCCATCCGCACGACGGCCTCACTAGTAGCAATCAGGTACGTTCTCTTTGCTCCTTAATTCAGGCCTTAGAAACGACAGTGGCTAGTTCAAGTACTGAAACTCGTCAAACAAATGCACAAAGCAAGAAGTATTTGAGGACAAGAATCTGTTAGTTTGCAACAACATGCACAGATGGCACGATAGTATTGTGGCAGGACAAGAAGGAAGCTTAGGTTTTATCACTGCATTGTCAGATGGTGCGTTCGGTGTGCTCCAATTGTTGACGCGCTCTTCCACGAATACTACGCATGATGGTTGCCATATCGTCTGTCTTATATGGCATCTTTTCCCCTGATTTCATTCGGTGATCCCAAGAAACATGCCACAGACATTTTATTGATAGTGATCACTAATTATATCCCTAAATCACATACTGAGCTAGCAGCAACAACTATAGAGCAGGCAATGACCACCGATTAAATAGCACTGAATGGCCTTCCATTATTGAGTTAATGGAAAGTTTGATTTACTGTTTTTGCGAGCTGACTCTCAACAAGGCATGTAGTGGCACCATGCCTATTTCCGTGTCTTCATTGCTCAAGCGACGGCTGTTGTGTGTACAGAGTATGTTCAGTAAATAATGGTGTGGCGCATTCGACGTGACATAATAGCAACAAAGAAACTTTCTCACACACAGAATTAACTTTCAACAACAACAAAAACAAGTAAAATTTTAGTGCTCTGTGAGAGAGTCACTTAACACATGAGGTTTCTTGGAAAGCTTGTGCTAATTATGGCATATATGACAAGGGAAGGACAAGAAACACTCCTCTTCCCTGTCATGTTGCTTTTTCACAGCATTTCACTTTTTGCAGAAAAAAAAAAAACAAATTATATTATTTAAATTGGTGCAGTCCTAGTGCACGGTTATAGCATGAGCTTGATTTGCAGTTGGTCCTTTCTTGTGTATGGGTGCGTTTGTCCAAGCTGCAGTTCAATGCACTGTGAGTGAATGAAGTGTTATGTAAAACACATTTTGAACTACTGCATAGTATTGGTGATGTCATCTCTTCTTTCTTGCAGAAGAGCATGGTGGAAATGATAGATAAATGGAGTGCCTGGTTTGTAGAGTGCCTGGAAAATGTTTACAGTAAGTGAAACGTCACTTTCTTTCTCTTCCCTTCAATCATAGCTCTCGATAACTTCTTTTTTTCTGGCTCAATGACGATCTCCATTGCAAGTAGTAGTGGATACACCAAAAGTGAACGCTTTTTTTCATTCTTTTTATTAGAAGCCTTATTTTCATGTAATTTATTATATATATTATACATGGCTAAGGTGAATTAATTTGTCACACTAATTGTACATTCTTCTAATATTTTTGCACTGATGTTAAGACTAGACGTGCACACACGGACACAAGAGATATGTGTAGACCGCACTTCTCTTGCAGCATGTGCCTTTACATTTCTACTTACCCTCTTGAAGTGTTTGATAGTGGATTACTACTAGAGAGAAAAAGGTCTATGATGAAAAAAAAAAAAGCTGAGAGGTAGACCTGAATCGGGATTAGTAGTAGTAGAAGTAGTAACAGTACTACGTATTAGATGGGGTGGCGTAATTCAACATTAAGTCACAAGTTCAATTTTCAGTTTTCTGCAATCACGTGTTGATACTAACATAATGGCAAGAACCACTGGGTACGTATGAAAGAATCTCAAATGGTCAGAGCTAACCTGGAGTACTCTTAATAAGACACTTCTCATAGCTGGTAAAATCAAGTCAACAAATAATTCTAGGTGGCGGGAAAAAACTGCAAGTTGTGATGTCCAATTCCATCCATGTTTCCTCTTTTTACAGAGGACATTTGCATTTACACAGAGCAAGTGGAAAAAGCAAAAAGTTCCGAGATGCGTCAGCTTCTCCACGGCTACCATCAGTACCTTCTCACGCAACGATTGCAAAGTGAAGAAAACATTCCACCAAGACCAGCGATGACACCGCCGTTGCAACGGTTGCAGCCGCAGCCACACACCACGCCTCCAGAAAGACTTTTCACCGGGAAGTCCGAGCACACATGCCCGACATTTCCCTCTCGTCTCCCCTCCAGGAGTGTGAAAGACTCTGCGGTGAAGTCACACTGCAAGCCAGTGGACTTGGACCTTTCCGGTGTTTCGGACGGAAGTGTGTTCCTGCCACCGCCTTCTCCCGTCAAAACGTCGTAGTTCAGCGTTAGAGCGTCAGCTTGGGTTCCCGCAGTGCGTGAAGTGCTTGCGTGTGTCCAGAATCCCGACTTCGCTTCTTGCTTTCCTGTGCACATTTCTAAAAGCGTAGTACCGAACAATACACCTAATTGCAGTTTCTGGAGGTCGTAGATGCGAAATCGTGTGTGATTTCCATTCAAGGAATAGAAATATGCAGCTATGACAATGTGTGGTGTTCCATTTCATTCGGTGTGATGAGTGATTACCCTGGTGCCAAGAAGGTCATCGCACTCATTGAACAAGTGCCACGAAGCCTGACGTTGTAAGTTGAGTGAGTACAAATGCATTGGTACTGCCTTTTGAGCAGGCTGTTTGTTGTGCATAGCTAGCTCGTGTAAAATGTCTGTACAGCCGCTGCACAGTTTTGCCTCTCTGCCATGGTTTCTGTGTTGGTTGCCAAGCATAGTTAATAGCATTGTACATATGGGCAGCCGTTATTTATGACATTTTTATATAAAAAGAAAAAAAAAAGTAAGCCTGAAATGTTCACTATTGAAGCAGTTCCTATTTCCTGTTGTATGCTGCACTGTATGGAAGGAAGGTTCCGGTTGGCTAGCATGTGTGATTGTAAATATGCTGATGTTAAAACACCACTGTCATATTCTGTTTGGCATAGAACATTAAGCACTCCCATTTTATGACTGTAAAAATGTATTATGGAAACTGTGATCAAGCTGTGTGCAAACCTGGTGATGAGCCATTTACTCACTTTCTGTAGTTCATCTGATCCTCGTCAGTAACGTTCACACATTTCTACTCCTGTGTCATTTCCTTGCACATATTTTACAAGACTACATACTCATGGGGGCTCCTAGAACATGTGGGTATGTTCACAAGGCCATATTAATGACCCATATTTTGCATTGTACTTGCATAGTTTTCTCGTTTTACTGTATCTCGGTGGTGAACTGAACTAGTTTTACTTGTTCACTTTATGTGTAAGACATGTGCTCACATTTCCTTATTTATCACGTGTACTTTAGGCACTATACTGAATGCATTGATCAGTTTGGTGCCAAGGGAAAACCCCTTATTCTAGTACTTTTATGTCTAAACCCTATGTTGTACATACCTTCTTCTACTATTTGTACATGCTTTTGTCTTTATTGTCAACTATCGGGAGTTTTAAAATTTTTGCTTTACACATTTCCCTGGTTATCTTTGGGCTTATAGTTATAAGTTGTGGGAAAAGCAGGTGAATAAAATAACATTAAGAAGATGTTTCAATTTTTAAAATGAGACAGGTAGATCTATTTTTTGCTTTTTTGTCCGTATCAATGTTTAATACAGGGATCACAGGATATTGTGCATGTTGCGGGTTTTATGCTTGAATACGCACACTAGTTTGCCAGTTTAAAATTCGTAAATTAGCAGTATTAAAAATAGTTGTTTGCTTCCACATACACTCATTGGATCACCCTATGTGCCAAATTTCACGCATTTAAAGCCGCGAGTGCAACGCTTTACGAGTACTTTTTCATTTAAAAAAATGATGGTATGTAATGCCTTCTTAATGCCATGGTCACTGGTTTCGGTTTTAGTTTACAGCCAGGAAAAACAAAAGTGAATGGACTGCGCAGTACCATTTTAGATTTACTTGCTTGTGTTTGCGGCTCGACGTGTATGAATAAACTATTGTTACGAAACTTGCCAAGCGTCCTTTCTTTTTCCCGCCGCCTGGAACGCGACATAAAGTGCCCAAATTTCTCACCGAGTGAAACGGAAGTTCGGATTGCAAGAAAATATTCGTTCTGTAGGCAATCAACGGGAGGCCGGCATCAGCTGGGTGACGGGAGCTCACGTGCCACTATTTACATACGGGCACTTTGAAATCAACTTCCGGTCGTGTACATCCGTTTTGTTCGGAGAGTGCGCAGAAGCTGGGGGCGTCGAACGCGTAGCCATCTTGGTGTTTTGGGTGTTGTTGTAGGGTATTATATCTGTGATAATCGGCCGGCAGCGAAGCGCTGTGCGTTCGTCCGAAGTGTATTTTATGATTTGAGAGGCTACTCGTCGTCGCGAGATATTTATTGCAGCTGATTTCAGCCTCATTGTTCACTCGTCGCCAGTGGGGCACAGGAGTCAGCGGCTTAGGATGGCCAATAAAGATGATGAATACGATTATCTTTTCAAAGGTAAGCCAATTTTCTGCTCCGCTTACCGTTGCTAGTCAACAGCAGCGCGTAAATTGTGTGCCTCTGCCGCGCTTTCTAATTTTTACTTTCGTACCTGTCCTCGTTTGCCGGATCTGCTCCCCGAGTCCGTTCTCAACTGGGTGAGGCTTCCATAGGCTTAATTTCGTGGCCCAACTTTTATTTCCTTAACTTCCCGAGTGCTTCTATGCTTTGCTTAATTCACCAGTCGTCCCTGACTTCACCTCTCGACTTTTCCGTCTTGGTGATTTTAATTTCGCTGCGCCGTTTCCCCGTGTTATGAGTGGGGCGGACAGTAGACGGTGACGTTTGTAGCAGGCGCTGTTTGACTGTGTCATGACTTATTTCGGCTACAGCGGCAACTGCCTCTTAAACAGAAGCACAGTCGCAACATTCGTTTCGCGTCCCTTACAGCGACGATCGTCGTAAACGCTCCCCTTGTTCGTTTAGCGACGATGTACGCCTACTTGTCCATAAGCCTAGTTCGCTCGACTCGCTTTGACGTTGAGTGTGTGCGTGTCGCGATTCTGCCCGTTGATGTCATCCTGTGCGGAAGATGACTGTGTGGTAGTTGCTTGTGCGCGGCCGTCGGCAGCCCCCACTTTTTTGTGGTCAACTTTAATCTACCGCGCCCGTGAAACATCGGCCCAGTGCTGTCGACCGGGAAACCGCTTCATTCGCTGTGCTCATTCAAGGACACGACTGAAGGAAAACATTGAGGACGTTAGTCGGTTTCGCTCCGCGTCTAGGCGGTAGTATACGCGACGATGGCAAGGTTCGTATCGGAAGGAAGATCTGCTGGCGTTGCCACCCACCGCGCTTTGTGGGGGTCGTATGAAGTGTGCCAGGCGAAACCGATGTGAGACGTGTCAGTTTGGCCATCAAATGCGTCTGCCCATACATTGCCTGCCCTGCTACCGAGCTTACGATGTGGTACGAGGGCTCAGGTTTACTCCCACAAAAGTAGTGCCGGAATTCCAACTGTATCGCTCCTGATAACGCGCCCCCACGTCATCTGAATTCCGACATTCGCTCCTGGCACATTACCGTTTATCAGCTGCTGTTCGTGCCACAGTACAGACCGATACTGACCTGCTGACCCGAAAATCGGGCTGTGAAGTCGAAAGATACGACCCAGCGCATACACCCCTCGTGTAGCATTTTAATTTAATCACCTCTGATAACATGTATTTCATTATTGACGTGCGATGGCATTTAAGCATCGTACTCCCTCACCAGAATGATTGTCATTTGAGTAAGGTGCACACAGTCCTATCAATTTATAATCCTTTGATTTGAACCTTTCAACGTAATTCAAGGGCGATGTGTCAAATCGCGCACAGAACACGTCACTAAAAGATGACGTCGTTGGTTTTTTACTCTTGCTATATTTGTTGGCAGATTGTGCAACTTCTGGGCCTGTGAAATACACTTTAGAAGCGGGAGCTGTTGATGCTGCCTGTAAACTGTTCACTGTTGAGCAGGGTCTTGCACAGTACAAATGACATGCCCTACTTTTGACATGTCAGTCGGCCTTTGTAGCTCTAATAGCTCCCACATTCTCATGTTGTGTGACTTAGTAAAAGTTTTTTGCTTGTGTAGAAAATGCTATGCAGTCGACAGTAATAGCCAAGGCTTTCTTGCCCAAGAACATGTCATTTTGTTGTTCTGATGTGCTGGCCTTGAAATGTGAGTGAGTGCTGTGAAAGAACTTCAGTACGACTGCACAACAAAAGCAGCCCCGCCGTGGTGGTCTAGTGGCTAAGGCACTCGGCTGCTGACCCGCAGGTCGTGGGATCGAATTCCGGCTGTGGCGGCTGCGTTTCCGATGGAGGCGGAAATGTTGTAGGCCAGTGTGCTCAGATTTGGGTGCACGTTAAAGTACCCATAGGTGGTCGAAATTTCCAGAGCCCTCCACTATGGCGTCTCTCATAATCATATGGTGGTTTTAGATTGTTAAACCCCACATATCATGACAATAGTTATAGCGTGGTAACTGAATGATGACGCAGAAACAAGGACACGAAGGACAACAGCTGTCTGTGTCATTCTGTCCTCACGCTGTAACTATCGTCATATCATCCCAACTAGCCCAAGCTGCCCCCCTTTTAACCCACATATCAATCAAATTAACAAAGAATGGCACGTACAGCGAAAACTGTTTTTCTTTTTTTTTTTTTTTTTGATCTGCAGTTGTACTGAAATTGTGGCCAATTTGTCTGAAATGCTGCTTTGCAAAACTAATGCAATGTTTAGGACCTCTGTCTGCTAACAGCAACACCAGGCCTTGATACTTTCACAACATATTCTACAATTTCAAAAAAGCCTCTTGGAGAGTTCTGCCAAACGCGCTTCATTTGGTTGTGCTACATCTAAATCTGTGCTTTAACCTTTGCACAGCGATCATTTCCATTATCAACAAGAAGGCAGACTCTTGAAACATTAAAGCTCTGAAAAAAAAAACAAAAAACAAAAACTAAGCTTTGGTTTGTAAACTTCTGGTCCAAGGCCCACGAACAGTCGAGGCAACATATCATGCTCTTGCACTAAAGCTGCCAGAAAGTGGCTGTGTGTGCAACTGGGTTTTGTCAGCGGGTCCTCCAATCATTGACATCATTTCTTCTCGCCAAATTAACCTTGCTCATAATTTCGTTTCATTGAACTGTTCGCACTTTATTTTGACTTCCGTAGCTACTTGGCTAATTTCTGTGTGTGGCTATGTACTGCATGGTTGGATGTAAAGCAGCGATGTGATGATGCGAGTTGTCGCATGTTAATTCTAAGTACTCGCATCAGTATACTGACAGTGTGAGCATTGTAGCAGCGACATAGCTTAGGGTGCAATGATGATGACTTGATTTTATCAGTATATTTTTCATTTTGGAAAACTAGCTCTAGTCACATGATGTGTGGGCCTAGGCTTCTCAGCTTGTAGAAATAATTCTTGAAAAGTGTCGTAGTACTGGCGATGCAGCTGCTATTTTTTTTAATTTTGGGTAGGGGGGGTCAAATACTGCAATAATTGTTGCATATATCAAATGTTTAACTGTGATTACTCGTTTCATGCCTATTCATATATTAAAATTTCTTGCTAGAACAAGAACTCGCCAGAGTGGTCTAGTGGCTAAGGCACTCAGCTACCGACCCACAGGCCACAGGATCGAATCCTGGCTGCTGCAGACACATTTTTGATAGAGGCAAAAATGCTGGAGGCCTCTGTGGTTAGATTTAAATGCATATTAAGAACCCTGAGGTGGCAGAAATTTCCGGAGCCCTCCACTACGGCATCTCTCATATGGGGGTTTTGGGACCTTAAATTATTATGCTAGAACAAACAACTGAATTTATATGCACAGTGAAACATGAGTAAAAGACAATGCTACCAGCAATTTGACTGCACACACGGTTGTTTCACACCATTGTGAGGTATGACATGGGGCAAGGATGTATGGGAGTCATTTTCTGGAAATATTCGTGTTTTAGAAATGACCATTCCACGTCCACTGTTCCTTGAGTGGTTCCTTGAGCTGCCTTCTAATTGGGCGTTACAAATAAATAAAATTTTAAAATGCCATTCCATGTTGACCTAGAACATGTGAACAGGAATGCCATTTTATGTTGACCTAGAACATGTGAACAGGCATGCCAGTAATTAAGCTGCTGGAATCCATGCAAAGTGGTGCTGCCTGGCTCATAATGTCTACCTACGGAACATACAGTATGAAGGAGTTGCTTGAACTGCAATCTGTAGACATCATACAGACATCATCTTTCATAAATTGTATTACTACTTTCCCAAATTCCATGGCTCCTTTCTACTGCCTTTGGCCCATTATTCGCTTCATCTATCAGCGTCCAGTCACTTTTTGGTAGAACCACGTTGGACAAATAATTTCGTTCTTTAACCAATGAGTATTCAATCTGCTTACCTAAATTGATTGTTCTGGTGTGCAACCTACTGAAATTGGAGAAATAACGAACCATTCTTGTTTTAAACTGCGTTAATACTCCCCTCACACACATTCCTCTCATTATCTATCCAACATTTATATACATTTATAATTGGCCTTATTTAAGCGTTTCAATGATTAATGTGTCACTTTTGGAGCTTTCAGTTGAAACTGCGTTAATACTTCCCTCATTCACCTTTATCCTATTATATACTTGACATTTATATACATTTATAATTGGCTTTATTAAAGTGTTTCAATGGTGTGTTACTTTTCGAGCTTTCAATGCACACACGTTTTTTGTGGCATTACTTCCACTTAAATTGCTCTTTTTTTTTGTGCTGATCATGTCTTTTTCTTTTTTAGTTATTGCTGCAATTTTTCTTCTCTGATATGAGTGTAGGCACTGGGCATTAACTTGCATAATACTCCTTTGCAGTGGTCCTGATAGGGGATTCAGGTGTCGGCAAGAGTAACCTTCTTTCAAGGTTCACGAGGAATGAGTTCAACTTGGAAAGCAAGAGCACCATCGGGGTGGAGTTTGCCACGCGCTCGATCCAGGTGGACAACAAGACAGTCAAAGCTCAGATCTGGGACACAGCAGGCCAAGAACGCTACCGTGCCATCACTAGCGCGTGAGAATTTGACTTGCACCTAAAGCTGTGCTCAGATTTAAGTGTTCTTGTGTATCGGTCCAGTTCAGGCCGAGTGGTTGTAAACCATCTGTTGTAAAAGAGTGAACCACAGGCTTCCTATAGCCTGTGAGCTGTGAAGTTGTATTCTTATTACTGGGGAACTGTTCGTGATTGGGAGAGTTGGTATGGATTGGTACCTTACTGGCAGGTGGAAAGATTCAAACAGGGTGGAGATGTTTAGTTATTAGGTGAGGACATTTCAGATGCAATTGACCAGATAATGCAACAGTGCCTGCACCCTTTAGTCAGGTACTTGTAGTGGATGTTTATCAGCAATGTGGCTCCACTCTAAGACGGAAAGGCATTGCCGTAGCAGCCAATGTGTCGTGGCAAACCTGAATTTCCTAGTCGGCAAATGTGCCTATGGTACTCGCAATTAAAGCTGGAAACCCATCCAGCCTTTTTCGTGAAGAAAGCAACAAGGGGCAAATGCTGGTGCAAATCGCTGGTCACGTCTATTGCTGTAGCAACAGTGAAACATATTCTCTTTTGAAGTTTCTGCTTGTAGACATCCACTGCAGTCACTGGACCAATGCACCTGTGCCATTTGTGGTCGGACGAACCTTGCAAACAAGCAGAGAAGCGGCTTCGCTTAGTGCGTATCTAACGCTATGTGCTTAAAAGTACAAAGTAAAGAAAGCTCCTCATAAGTGCCGACTTGCCACTGTGTCTTTTGTGAATGCCACATGTACAGACTGGCGTAACCATGTGCCAATATTTTTGTGGTGAATACGAATCGGCACGCTCTGGCACTACTGACTAAATTATACTTATCGTTGAAGATATTGATGGCTCACTTGCTTGTGTCTCATCACAATATTAGTAAAGGGTGCATATGTTTCCTCTTTGCATCACTTTTCTTTAACCCGATTCGTACTTGATAATGAGATTTGTTACTCTGAAGCCATTTGTTCCAATCTCTGGTTGTTTTCCAAAACGTGGATGAGAATTCTGACCTCGAGGGCGGCACTTGTTAACGTTAATTGCAGCAGTGGCAGGGCTTGTTTTACTCTTTTATAGCTGTGCAGCATTCATGGGCAAAATAGTGTCGGCGTAAAATGAGAAGCAATGCTGTTTTTGCTGACTAGTCTTGTTTTCTTTGTGTTGCTTGCATATCTGAAGCAGTAATTTGAGCAAGAATGTGCATTACAGGCTCTTTTTTTCCAAGACAGCACCCATGAAACCCCTTAGGTTTCACCAGCATCAAATAGCAGAAGTTTCTGTGCAGTGTTTTTAGAACTCTTAAAGAAAAAATTAGCTGCTGTATCTTTTTGCAGGCTATTTTGAAGGCAATTAGAGACTTGAAGGTAATCAAATGTTAAAGCATAAGTGCTAATGCTTCATAATGTTTAAAACACCAAGGCATCAGGTTTCATAATTGAGGGATGTGTGCGAACATAGCACATGACTTGTGCTACCGGTTCAGCTTGGTTGAAACCTGCCCTGCATCTACAATTTTCAATGCGCATATTTGATTGCTCAGTTATGGAGCAAGTTTCTTGTTTCACTTGGGTGTGAGGTTATAAGTATAATTTTTTTCTTTATGTATTTCCAAATAGAACTCGGATTGCACACTTTCGAACCGATCTGTGATTATGTGGTGTATAATGCCCTTTCTATGTACCTATTGTATAGAAGTAAACAAATACGAGTGGCTGCCCACAATTAGTGCAGTGGGAGCATAAGAAAGGGATAAAAGGAAAATAGTGTTCGCAGTAACTACATAACTTACTGGACGAATAACTTGCGTTAGTGATGGTTTCCCGCAGCGGTGAGTGAACGCTGGCACATTTGAACTTGTGAGCTAATGGCCTTCTCCTTTCCACTTCTTCACCGTCGCTTATGGCCAGCCGATTCGCCACTGCCGCTCTGGGTTAAGGGCCAGCAAAGCGGGTGCAACGCATAATTCGCACCGCCCGTTTCTCTCTTTTTTTTTTTTCCCCTCTGAGGCACTGCGCCGTGCCGCCTTGCGGCTGACAGAAATTAGGTGCCTTTTTCTTTATTCAAGAATCGCTACTACCACCGTTTCTCGCCGTAGGCTGCAGGACAACATCCGCCACATCGCGGCCGCACTGCCGAGGAGAAGGCCGTGGCGCTTTGGAGCAGTGGCGGCATCTAGTTTTGTGTAGACAAACTAGCTGCGGGAAACAGTTATTACACTCTACTCAAGAAAACTTTATTTTCATGCATACGACTATTGATAATTCATCTTGATGATCACCCGGCGATGCGGCCGCCTTGCCGTGCGCAAGATCTGTGGCGATGCAGTAGGTAGTGAGCTATTTGGCTAAATACACATGACCATCCTTGTACCTGTAGCCTACACTGTAGGATCTTGTTAGATTATCTAGTGATGTGTCGTGTGTGTTAGTGTAGTACCCTCTCTGAACTACTTCATGCAAAAGTGCCTCGTTAATCAAAACACCTGCCATCCTCGAGAAGTAGAACTCTAGCGATTTTTAGCACAGGAGCATGGAGGCCCATTGCAAGGGGCCTTCAGTAGTAGCTTTTTCTTGATGTACATGAGGGGGTGGGGGGGGGGGTGGAAAGAAACTCGAGGAGAGTAGCATGCTGTTTTTATCGCGCTCTGTTCTTGGTGGCTATAAAAAGATCCTGGATGGGTCTTGGTTCATCTATGACTAGTGGCTTTTAAGCACTATCCAGGTTGCAACTACTTGAAAACGAATTTAGAACAGTAGATGATGTTATCACATTTTCGCGTTGCTTGCCATCCCCCTGTATATGCACAGTTAAGTGATCTTGCTGTTCAGTTGTCAGACATTGGATTGTACTCATTGTCACTAGACGGGGCAGTAGGTATAACTGGGAAGCACAAAAAAATTTGAAACTGCATGAAATTTTCAAAGCTCTCTCGGCACTGTTTCTCCAATTAACCTGAAGAATGCAGCCTCACAAAGTGCTGATAATGTGCATGTCAGTGCACTTCTAGATGCCTTGTTTGGCAACATGATGGATACATTCTGCATGGTGGGTCCCTTGAGGGCTTCCCCAGTAACCGTGCATCCTTTGCTAGTGTATGTACTGTTTTTATATCGTATTGCATTTAGCCTGTGGTGCATTGTTTAAATCGTTGTGCTTCAATCACTATGCAGAAACAGTCTACATGTGAAATTGACACACCAAATTTTCAATTTTCTGCGGGTAATTTAATCTGCATCACCTGTTTGCACTTCTGTAGAGTTTTCTTATGAGCCCACCTATATTGGGGGGGAGGGGTAATTTTTTCAGTGCTGCTCATCACTTCGATGCAAATGGATGCCCGTTGCACTTTTTCATGCTTGGACGTGTGCTGTGCACAGGTACTACAGGGGAGCTGTGGGTGCACTGTTGGTGTATGACATTGCGAAGCATCTGACCTACGAGAATGTGGAGCGCTGGCTCAAGGAGCTGAAGGACCACGCTGACCAGAACATAGTCATCATGCTTGTGGGCAACAAGAACGACCTCAGACACCTTCGGGCTGTGCCTACTGACGAAGCGAAGGCCTTTGCTGGTCAGTGCATGTATCTTGAGTCATATCTAGGAGCCTGAATCTGTAACTAAGCCAGACATCGCAGTGCGGTTGCAAAAATGATTGGTGCTTTGATTGACTTAAGCAGAAATGTCAGAGATTCATTCAAAACTGATCAGTAGGTTTATCTATAGTCAGTATTTTCTTTTTTTTTTTTCAGGGGTTAAGCAACATACACATGAAGATCGAAAAGTAGCATACACATTAAAAAGAATGTGCCGCAGCTATGAACTAGATCAGCAATTATAAATGTAAAGGCCCTCATTGTGGCCGAAAAAAGAACTGCTGCTGAGCAAAGTATGCAAAAACAGGTTTTGCCCTCTTTGTCTCTTTCACGTATATTCCTTTCATTGCTTTTTTTTTTTCATTTCAACTGATCGTTTTCTGTGGGAAGTAAGGTAGCAACTGCATGTATATATGTAAATAATTCATGTGCAGTAAAGTAATATTGCTGGATAATAAATTAAATATTAAGTTATTATTAAATAATATAAATTATAACATTCTTTTAAGTTGAGCATTTCTCAAGGAGGCGACCAAGTTCGTATGCATCAGTGCATTCTATTTATTGAGTGGATGGAACGGCGATTTATGTGCTTGATATCCATGCTTCCCGCTGGGTGCCTTGTACACATAAACTTGAGTAAAAGAAAAAAAGCCTATGACCACGCAAAGTGGGGTGACAAAATCTTCAGTTGGTCATTTTAATATTTTGTGTGTGTGTGTGTGTGACCTGTGTGCGACCATGCGGGCATTATTAGTATTATGAAGGTTTTTAAAAAAGTTAGAAGTGTCATTTGATGGTCCGTGGTCATTTTGTGTGAAAAGGAATTTTTTGGAACATCCGAGTAAAAATCTTGCAGTGTTGATTTGTGCGGGCAAGCTTTATTAAATGTTGTGTGTGTGTGTGTGTTTAGTCAAGGGGATTGTAATTTCATCACTCGTAGTATAGTGAGCATCTCCTATCTGTAGG
Source organism: Rhipicephalus microplus (assembly GCF_043290135.1). Lineage (NCBI taxonomy): Eukaryota > Metazoa > Arthropoda > Arachnida > Ixodida > Ixodidae > Rhipicephalus > Rhipicephalus microplus. The sequence goes on from NC_134703.1 coordinate 61,498,949, forward strand.
AACGACTTTGTCTTCTTTTGGATGTGTTGAATGTTTAACAAACCTCATTTCCGCCTAGCTTGAAGGCGCCACTTGTTGGCGTTTTTCCTGTGGTCATTTTGTTTGCAACTTTCTCGCCTGTCAACCATTTTGCTAAAGGACCCTTTGCACAATATGAATTATGCTTGGTAACCACAGAGGACGGAGCTTTCTAGGAGAAGACTATCAATTTGCCTGCTCTTGACTGTGCCTCTGTCATTATAAGTGGCCTTGGAGTGAGTCAGTGCTTCGAGTGTAGCTTTACTTTTAAGCAGACGGGAAATTGTGTAATTATATTGCTTATTTGGTTAAGTGGTCCCTCCATGTTTTTTGTGCAGAGAAAAACAAGCTCTCGTTTATTGAAACATCGGCGTTAGACTCCACGAATGTAGAAGCAGCGTTCCATCAAATATTAACAGGTAAGGCAACTGATTCTTATTTTTCATGTGAAGATGCCGTTCATGCTTGTCCCCTATTTCGTTTCATGAAAGTTCGTGCTCTCTGTAATCACATGTGTGTGAACTTAAGAATATCTAAAATCTTGTTCAAATGTCCAGGTAAACAGTTTTGCTTGATAGATCTGAGCAATATGGTAAGAATTGGAACTGGGAAGGAATACTTTAAATTGAAACTGCACAGTGCCTATATGAAAGAAGAAAATTATGCCTTTTGGGACTCTTCTGCGCAAACTTTCATATTTTGCTATACACTGGATACTGTATAAAGCTTTGCCATGTGCAGCTTTCATGCCATCTCAATTGGAGAAGACTTGCTGCAAAATTGTTTTGCACAGTCTTAAAGGGGGACGCGGCCTTTGAAAACCGAAAAATCGCGAAAAAGTAGATTTTTGGCAAACCACATATTCGGGCAGTATGTGTCATAAACTACCTTTTCTGTAAATATCAAAGTCTAATTCGTCGCAAAACCATTTGAAATAATGTTTAGAACATGCCGCGGCGGCCCTCGAGTGGGGCGCGAGCGCTCAAAATACCCCAACTTGGCTTGATCGCAGTTTCTCGACGGAGCGCCGCCATTTTGGTGTTGTTTTGTTTGTGAATTCTTGCTCTTTCTTTCCCCGCCACGTGCGTCGCCGGCGGCAGCGCAGGAGAGGAGCGAGCCGCTCATGATTGGAGGGCTAGCTTTCAAGTTTCCCGCAGCTGAGGCGCGCAGCTGGGATTGGGCGAAGCGCGCGCTCCCCAAGGACGCGGGGGAGCCCGCGACTGCCATTGGCTGCTGCGCGCAATGACGTAGCGCTCTTGCGCATAATGCGGCCGATGCGGCCGCTCGTCTGCTGCTCCTCCGTCCGGCGTCTTTGTGTTCCGCTCGCTTCCGTGTATCGTTGCAGCCGTTCGCATACTCTCCACGTTTCAACTGTCTTCGAAACGATTTTCAACCGTCTTTACGAGACGATTTTCAACCGTCTATACGAGACCGTTGTTGTGTTCGCTCACGATGCGCCCAACGAAAAAGAAGACGCTGCAATCGTTCGGTGCAAGGAAGCGAGCTATGAAGCTTGTCTGCGCGGCGAGGCTCTCCGCTCGCACGTGCGCCGACGGTGATCGCGCCGACGGTACCTGTGGGGCAGCTTCTGCTTCATCTACGCAAGAGAGTGGTCGCATCGACGTGCCTAGCAACGGGACTCCTGCTCCGCCGGTGCAAGGATTTGTCGTTACAAGTGCGCCTGGTGTCTCGTGCTCATCGACAGTGGCTTCCGCATCTTCTCTTTCATCGGCCTCGAGTGCGATCGCGTCGTCAACTGTGCATTTGCGAACAAGTTTCCTGACGACAAGTTGACAGATTATTATGGCTGGGCCCTACGGAATAATTCCGATGGTGTGGCTGCAATGCGGCGGGCAGTGATGGCATCGTACCACCATGTGACGTCGACGGATGAGGAGCCGCACCACGACTTGTGCCCAGAGGGTGCAGACTCCTGGTGTCGTCACAATGCCAGCAATATTACCGGTGTTCCACCTCCGAAGCATTCGTACAAGCTGTCACGCTATGTTGCAGATGCACTTCTACCCATTTATGAGAGGCTCTCACAGGCTTCTCTTCTGCAACGCTGCCTGGGAGCAAAGACGCAGAATGCATCAGAGTCCTTTCACTCTGTGCTGTGGTCCCTCATGCCCAAAGAGCAGCATGCGCCACTGATTGCTGTGGAGACAGCACTGCATGATGCAGTGCTAAGATACAATGCTGGCTGCTACAGGGCCACCCAAGAGCTAGCTTCATCAGTGGGGCTAACGCCTGGCCACCTGGCCATTCAACGGGCAGCCGAGAAAGATTCTCTGCGCTTGAAAAAGGCTAAGAAGCGATCCCTAGAGAAGATGGAAAGGCGGCAAAGAGAGTGCCAAAGGACACCTCCAGTTACGCTGCAGGTTCATTTTAGAACTGCCTATGTGCTCAAAACTTTCAAACGTTGTTTTCTCAATGACTTTTTTGGCTAGTGAGGCTGCTTATTCCAGCCATATCTCTGGAACCACTCATTGGATTTCCATGTCTTTTTTTATTATGTACATGAATAAATTTCTGAGGGGGTGACAAGCCCATTTTTTCAATATATTGTGTGTGTTATTTATTATATTTAATCAAAATTTGATTGATAATATCCTAATCACGAACACAAAGTTTGATGGTCTGCTAAAACTTTTCAGCAAGGAAATTCAAAAAAAGGCTCTGTTACCCCCTGGAGAATCAATCTGGGAATCATCATAGTTAATTTCACAGTTCCAGCACCTTTTAAAAGTTCTCCAGGCCTGGAATAAGAGAACCATGTGCACTACCCTGATATTCTGCTGTAACTTGAAAACCAGTGAACATAACTTGATGAAATTTTGTAGTTCTTCTAATGCTTTTGCTATAAGTCTATCCTGAAAATTTCATTAAGATATCTCAAATATCTCAAACAAAAAAGTTGGTATCCAATGGTAGCTTCCCCTTTGAGGGGAGGTGCGGGTCGAAAAATCGCGTTTTTAGCGAAATTTCTCGTATTTCTGATTTTTATTGCATTGTAATCTTCAAACCTTCTTCTTTCGTCTGTGAAAATTCTAAACTAAATTCGAACCGCAAAATGCAAAAAAATGTGTATGAAGGCATCGCGGTGGCTCAAAATTTCGTGAATTTGCGCCGATATTGGCCATCTTTGACTGCGCGCTGCTCCCCGTCGCAGTGCCGCCCGCCATCGCGATCGGTTGGGAAAGTTGCGTCCGGCCTTCTTCTTACAGCTCCGACGACCGCCAGTTTCGTACGTGGGCAAAAAAAATAAATAAAAAAAAACGAGGCCTTTTTATCACGTGGTTTGAGCGGTTTGAAACGTGCGGCACCCTAAGCCGCATCGCCATTGGCTACCGAGGCATTGTCAGCTGTGTTGGTGGCGGCCATCGGCATTTGGTTCGTCTGCTTTTCTGCGCGTCTATGCATATTTCCGCGATGACAAGCCCGAAAAAGTGCAACGTGAGACTGCAGAAGTTTCGAACGAAGCACAAGTTCAAGGGAAGGCGGCGTAAAGTGCCCCGAACGACGGCGACGAACGAGAACGCGCCTACGTGTGCTAGGCCTGACGGCGGCATCGACGAGTGCGCGAGCGACAGTGGCTGCGATGAAGGGATTGACGCTGCGCTTTCTTTCGTCAGTGCTTCGGAAAAGAAGCTCGGCTTCTTTGAAAAAGGCGAAAGACAGCGCGATGAGGTTTGTGCAACGACAGTTTTGTGTGACACCCTCTTGCTGACGCACTTGTGGCAGGAGCAGGCATGCCCTCCTTGCGGTATTCAAAAACTTGCCGTTCGGGAGCCGGCAGAAAAGCGCAAGGGACTTTCGTCGCTCCTCGAACTTCATTGCGAAAACAGCGAATGCTCAGCGACTGTTCTTTCGTGCTCCTATACGTCACTGTGTGTTACGGCGGACGGCAGCAGCCGAGTGAGCCAACGATACGACAGTGGGAGCTCCCGAGATAGTTTCGCTGTAAATGTGAAGGCGGTGGTGGCTGCACGCGCTGTCGGCATTGGGCATGAGTAATTGTCAAGATTTTGCTCCATTATTGGACTCCCAAAGCCAATGCACCACCGAGGATTTTTTCCGATAGCAAAGAAGGTGCACACCGCTGCCATGGCAGCTGTGAGTGAAAACTTGCGCCGATCCAGAGAGTTGACGAAAGAAGTAGCAGGCGTAACTGATGTGGCTGTTATGTTCGACGGCACTTGGCAGAAGAGGGGCCACAAAAGCCACAACGGGATTGGCGCAGTTATCTCCTTAGATACTGGCCTCTGCTTAGACTTCGAGGTCATATCAAATTACTGCCTGACATGCAGTAGGCATAAGAATATGGGCCCAGACGAGGAAGTGTGGCAGGCATTCCATGGCCCAGTCTGTGAAAAAAATGCAGACTGTTCCTCCCATGCCATGGAAACGGAGGCTGCGATGCGCATTTGGCAGAGAACATTGACTTATGACACCCCACTGCATTTCATGACATTCTTGAGTGACGGTGACAGCAAAGCATATAGTGCAGTTGCAGAGTCAAAAGTCTATGGTGCTGTAAGTATAGAAAAAGAAGACTGCACTAATCATGTGGCCAAGAGACTTGGCACCGCGCTACGGAAGCTGCATGTGCCATTACCACGAGGGCAGAAAATGAAAGAGCCAGCCATTCAGAAGCTCCAAACATACTATCAGATTGCCATAACAAGCAAGCAACAGGGGGAGTGTACGGGATATGTACACTGCAGTATGGGCTTCGTACTTCCACTCATGCTCTACTGACAATGCTGGCAGCCACAAGTTTTGCCCTGCAGGAACAGAGTTGTGGTGCAAACATCAACGCGCTGAAGCACTTGGTGAACCTGCACCATGCCACACACCTCTCCTGACAAAAGCACAGGGATTGGCTGTTTTGCCCATTTATAAGCAGCTAACGGATGAGAAGCTCCTTGCTCGATGCATCAAAGGGAAAACCCAGAACGCATCGGAATCCCTGAACAGCAAAATTTGGCTACTTTGCCCCAAGACTAAGTTTGTCTCCCGAACGGTTGTCGAGACTGCCGCAGCTATGGCAATCCTGTGGTTCAACAAGGGTCATGCTACTTTCGAGCACATCCTGGAAGAGCTCAACATACTGCCATCTAGAGATCTAGTTACTTTCAGTGATTCCCGCGATGCGCGGCGCATCAAGAGAATGTCCGAGCGTCTGACAGCAGAAGCAAAAGCCCACCGTCGTCGTGGAGTGAAAAGGGCACGGCTAGAAGAGAGTGCTCGCAAGGACCGTGAGGGCACAACCTATGCTGCAGGACAGTTCTAGTAACTTTCAGTGCTTTTCAAAGTTCTGTTGAACATTATGACCAAAGATTATGCATTTCTAACAACTCTGTGATAAAAAAAAAAAAAGGGTTTCGAACTTTCAAATGCGTTTTTCTCCTTTTGCAGTTTTGTGTGATCTGTGCTTCTTATACACGCTAGTTCGTATACTTAGAATTCTCATACCTCTATGAAATTTTGCACATAGCATGATGAAGGCCCATAGAGTGCAAGTATCTATTCAGATTGTCAGTGCTGCTTTATTATGTTTTTCAAAAATTACATAACATTGAAAGCCCTTGGCTACTAGAGCCATAGTAAGTTTTTCTATTTTATTGTTGTATTTTACCTTTTTACACACAAAATTTATGTAGTTTTTTGCACTCTACAGTTCCAAAGGATCATAGTCAGCTTTATCTGCATGCTTTATCTCAAATTTTTATAGGTCAGAATTGTTGCATAACAACGGCCATAATTTTGCAGTATCTGACCTGCAGAAAGAAAACCAAGCAATCTACATGAAAATAAATGCCATATTTGAAAAGAGGAGAAAAAACTCTATTAGCATGCCAATTTGTGTTAAATTCAGACTCTTATTAAGAAAATCGTTTTTCGAGTAGCATCACCCCTTAAAGGGACAGTAAGGGCAAATATCAAGTCGATGTTGATTGTTCAAATAGCCGTCCAGAAGGAAGTACTTATATTGAAATAAAATCGCGTTTTAATGGCCCGCATCGCGTTAGCGCTCTTTAAATCACCCGCCTGGAAGCGCTTTTTCAGATGTCACTGTTACTATGCCCAACGTTATCCGCCTGTACTATGCGGCCACCGACACCAGTAGCAGCAGAGCGAAAGTAGCGGGAGCCACAGTAGCAACAATGGCCATTGAACAACTTCTTGCCATCGCGGCCATAGTTCTGCTTGCCTGGTTCAACTGGGCCGCACCAGATGGCACCACCTGTTCAGCCTAACCAGATGAAAACAGCTTTTAAACCATTTCCCCCTTTCCACATAGTAATGCCAAGTTTTTTTCTATGAATCAAACAAATGGACAAGCAGGATTTTATTACATTTCTTGATGCACTGAAACACTGAAAGTATTTTATTGCAGCTAGTTTGATTACTAGTGAATAATAGTAGACAGTCCATTTAGTTAATGAAAATCAACTATGTGGTGGTAATTATGACATATTAGTGAAGAAATTAAGTTGAAGAAAACACAACTTGCTTACGATAGTAGCTGAATTTAGAACCTTTCAATAATGCGCATACTATCGAATGAGATACCGCATTGTTTGTTTTGTTCACTTTATCAGGTGTTTCTGTGCACGTAAGCTGAGGCCTGCTAAAAGAGTACTGACAGGGGTTTCAAGCAAAACTTTAAAGGGGCACTAAATACGGTACCCCGAAAGAAATGCCGTATGTTCTCACGTAACAAACCCACTTTCATTTCAGAAAAGTTGACGCCGATTTAGAGGGAGGGTTCATTATGCGGGAGAAAGTCCTGCAAGTTATAACAGCGAAAATTTCGGGTGACAACTTTGTTTTTACACATGAAAATGCTCGACAAATTTTTTTTGTAGCCCGAAGCTCTTTTTGTTTTGTCGCGTATTGAAAGTGCATGTATCAACGCCGAAGTGTCGTCCAGCCGCTCGGTTCCGATGCTCCAGCGCATGCTGTTAGTAACCAGCCGTGTAGCTAGGTTACCGGCGAAACGCATCCTGCGCAGCAGGTGTCCCAACTAAGTTCACAATGACAAACCCAACAATGAAAATGCAGCTTCGAATGGTGGTGCACAAACGCTGTATTAGACGTTGCGGGTGCACAATGCGCTGTCAGCACGGTGGGTGCGCCGTGTTCCATGATGCAACGCTAGTGCCATTTTGGACGCCATGGACTTTGTTTTTGTGCCGCTGTGTTTGCGTGGCATTCTCATGTTTTTGTGCCGCTGTGTTTACGTGGCATTCTGCATTCGACAGATGGCGCTTTGCCGTACATCGACAGATAGCGCTTTGCCGCTAAAGTCCCTGAAAAATAAACTAAAGTAGCGCCAACCGCACCCTTTCGCCTCTACCTCCTCTCCCAGCAGCCACAGCAGCGCCTCTAGTGTCCACAAGGAAACTACGAATGCGAAAGCACGCGCCTCAATTGCCGCCTCAATCGAAAATGCAGCCGCCGCGGTCGGCATGGATCAAGCCAGAGACGCAACGTTTACACGGCACTAAACGCGGCACGCGTTTCAACTGGCATGCACGTTTACCATCGACGTGGTTACTCTCTTTGTGTGATGCTCGAGCTTGACAGTACCGCAACACTGTAAACACGAATACAAACGAAACGATAGTTTAGCTCGCCGGTACTCTCCTCACAAAGCCGCTACGATACAGGGTCCAAGTCAGTCCTTCCGATACGCTGGAGCCACACTTCTTGCCGAGCGGCATTGTCTTTTCCTCGCGGAAGCGAAAATAGCTTCTTTCCTCTGCTGTACCTGCTTTTGCAACTGCTGGCACAGCAGGTCGGCATCCCGAAACGTGCAGGATTACCGTGCACACACTCACGCGCGGTCGAACTCCGGCTACACAACAATACCAAGCGCGCACGCCTAGCCACAAACACCGCGAAAGTGGACAAACAAAATGGCGTTTGCGATACCTTCACAAAGGCTAGTGCGTCATGCTGCAGATTCTTAGCACCGCCGAGTTTATTTCACGGACAGCAGTGGCGCTGCCATCGAGAGCGTCACCGCTGAGCGCGTCTGCATGCAAACGGTGGGCTATCGCGTTGAGTATTGCGTGCTTGCGGTGATGTCTTTTGCCACTGCATGCCACTTGCTTATATACACGTCATATCGTCATATTTAACGTTACTTTTTATATATTTTTTCTTTCTCAATCACTCTTCGGTGCATCGCCTAGAACCGCAGCGCCCAGATGCGCTTTAACGGAAACATGAGCACAAGCTCATCTTTGCGGCCAGGAGCCATACAGCCCCTCAACTAGCGTCATTTACTATCTGCAATGCACGCGAGGGGAGAGGAGTCTGCACATTGACACGAATGGCGCTACTTTAGTTTATTTTTCAGGGACTTTACAAGGCGCGGCTTTCAAATTTTAATTGACGTCCACGCTCTCACTGCTCGCAACTGTTTAGCATGATTGCACAACTCTTTGGCTTTCATTGCGTTATTTTGTCATATAATGGCTTGATTTAATGTTGTTTTGATCATTAATGGCACTGGCTATCAAACCGGAATAAAATGAACAGATACATTTAAAGTTTTTTTTTCCTTTTTTCAAGGATCAAGGTGGGTTCATTACGCGAGTAAATACGGTACCTTGTTTCCATGGTGTGCACTGTCAGTGCTTTCCACACACTGGAGCCTGGCAACAGGTATAAAATATCTTGCCCTGATTTTAAAGGGGTACTGACACAAAAACATTGGCCTCGTGTTTTTCTGTTGCAAAGTGTTGCTTGGGGCTTGTTGGTCATGACACGACACGTAGTTTGCTGGAGCACGCGACAAATAATTACATGCCCCTCATTATCTGTCAATTTCAGTTTTGGTTCGAGAGAACTCCAAATACTGGGTGCAACTGTTGCCACCTAGCGTGTGCAGCTGCCCCGCCGCGTTGGTCTAGTGGCTAAGGTACTCGGCTGCATTTCCGATGGAGGTGGAAATGTTCTAGGCACGTGTGCTCAGATTTGGGTGCGCGTTCGAGAATCCCAGGTGGTCTAAATTTTCGGAGCCCTCTACTATGGCGTCTCTCATAATCATATGGTGGTTTTCGTACGTTAAACCCCACGTATCATTCTAGCGTGTGCAGCTCTTGACCACGTCAGCACACAGAGCTGTGACATACTTCTGCACGGTGCGCATGAAGAATTACTTTCAAATAGGAAACGGGACTGCAGTGTCGCCAAACACAAAACTTTCTAAGCGTGCGCCATGACCACTCATTCGCAACCAGCTGCCGAGAAATATATATACTGCGGCAATAAACGCGGCAAAAAAAAAAAAAAATAGCGGATATGACGTCATCATAACTTGTTTTCTTTTGTTGACTCGTGCGTAGTGGCGTGAGCGAAGTAGGGGGTCCCCAAAGGGTCCCCTTCAGTGGCGTCAATGGCACGATATAGTCAAAGGCTCGTGCAAACTTCAAAATTCTTTTCAAATACCTTTCCAGCTATATTCGCTGTCAATATTTTGTAGACGACATACGAATGTTTCTGAGAATGGATCCCACAGGCTATCTCGGCTGCGAAATTTTGTGTCGGTGCCCCTTTAAAGTTTTCGTCACCCAGCATCTGCAAGCCAGCCCCACCCACCACAATGCACATTATCACAAGGCAGCATGATTCACTTGGTTTGCAAAATCTGTCCTGCACGAAGCCTAAATTGTGGAAATTGGTGTCAGGCTCCAGACTACAATTCACCTGTCATTTTTATCGACCACGTGCCACTGACAGAGAACTGACAGCTGTTACTAGCACGTCGAGTTCCCGTGAAGTCACACTTGTATCGATATATGACTGCGAAGCCACCCGCTAAATAATGAAACCGAAATTGCTGGTTTAAGCTGGTGGTAATGAAAGTATTGTAAGAATTCATTGGACTTCATTTCTCTCATCTGTAAATAACCTTCACCAGACTTTGTGCCATCCCTCTTCGTCGTTGTACGCCGTCGTCCCAACAGTCTTTTTGGCCGAGCGCTAGATAATCGAGGATAACGTGACCGATATGCTAAAAAGAAACATCACATGGCCCTCTGCCAGCTCTTGGTCATGGCCCGTTGCGTTGGTACAGAAGGATGGATCGGTACGATCTTGTGTTGATTACTGCGCCCATCACGATTACTTGAAAATATGTATTTCCGATGCTTCGTATAGATGATGCACTCGACTCCTTGCAAGGCACCCAATACTTCTCCGCCCTTGATCTTCGGTTCGAATATTGGCAAATTTCAATAGACAAAGCAGACTAAGAAAAGACCACCTTTTCTACAACAGACTGTCTTTACGAGTTTAACGTAATGCCATTCGGCCTATGTAATGCCTCCGCCACATTTGAAAGGGTGATCGACACTTTCTTTGCGGCCTCAAGTGGAAAACTTGTTTATGCCACCTTGATCATATCGTCACATTTTTCTGCATTTTTGCTGACCATCTGCAACGCCTAGATGAAGTGCTCACATGCCTCTCTAATGCTGGACTTCAACTAAACACAAATAAGTACCATTTCGGTAACACAGCTATAAAAGTTCTAAGACATCTCGTTAGCAAAGATGGCATCCAGCCAGATCCGGCCAAAATTTTTGCTGTACTCGATTTTCCGTGCCCCTTTCGTTCCAAAGAACTACGCAGCTTCCTTGGAGTCTCGTGGTACTTTCGTTGCTTCATTTGCAACTTTGCCGCTTCTCTCCACAAGCTCCTTGCTAGTACCAGTTTCATCGATTGGAATGATCAGTGCGAAGTGTCATTATTGGAACTCAAGCACGCACTGACATACCCACCAGTGCTTTATTTCAACGATAAGGCACCTACGTTACTACACACTGATGCCAGCGGACAAGGAATCTGCGCCGCACTTCTTCACCGCAACCATGCATTTCGCGAGAAAGTTGTCACATGTGCAATACACTCTGACCTTTGCAGAAAAGACTTACAGTAAAATTCCGTTAATTCGGACTTCTCGGGACTGGATAGAATGTTGGAATTAACTGAGGGTACGAAATATCGCGAGTAAGAACGAAACACTTGAAAAATGTCTCCTACATCATCACATTTATTTCTTAAAAAAGCCTGTGATCGCAGTTTGCTTCACAGTCGCAATGTGCAACGAAATCACAATTTTGCGAAGCTCCTGCAGGTGGCTTAGTCCGCGCACACTGTCTGAGGAAAGCATGCATATGTCCTCCAAAACTGCCAACGCATGCGCAGCCTCTGTCATGGTGTGGCCTGGGCGCTCATCAGCATCACTTACGTCCTCGTCAGCCGATTCTCCTTCGCCGTCCCAGCGACGGCGATATAGCTGTCGGTCACTGTGTGGGCCATGGCAACATCGCTGTCAATTGCGAAGTAATCGTCCAGGGGCACATCAGCTGGCATGATGCTCACATAGCGGCAGTCTTGCTCTTCGCCGGTTTCCTCATTGGCCACCACCCCCGGATCAGCAGCGTCATGCACGAAGCCGCAATACCTAAAGCAGTTTGCGACTACTGCAGGCGTTGCGTTGCTCCACACGTATGTCGGCATGTGGATTGTGCCTAGCCGGCTTACTTCGTACCGCTTGCCCGACTCCATGCAGAGCAGCATCCGCTCGAGTACCTACCGTCGATAGCGGCTTTTCACGAACTGTATGATTCCCTAGTCCATTGGCTGCAGGAAAGCTGTTGTGTTCAGAGGCAGGGATGTTGTGTTCAGAGGCAGGTCAATGCACTCGATCCTGGACACCTTCGTGTGCGCACTACAGTTGTCTAGCACGAACAACACCTTCCAAGCCTTGGCCGCAAAGCGGCGGTCGAGCTGACGCGGCCAGGCTTGAAAGAATTCGGCAGTCGTCCAAGCCTTTCTGTTGAACCGGTAGTCGACAGGCAGCTGATTAATATTCTTAAAACATCTTGGCTTTGCAGCCATCCCGATCACCAGCAGCGGCAGCCGCTCTGTTCTGGTCATGTTAGCAGCCAGAAGAACTGTTACGCGCTCTTTACACCGTTTTCCACCAACGCACGGGTCCCCCTTAAACGCGATTGTCTTGTCAGGCAGAGCCTTATAGAACAGCGCTGTCTCATCAGCGTTGAAAATGTTGCACGTCTCGTACTAGAAAGGCACGCGGATAGTTCAGACCGCCAGTCCTGCACAACACTTTCGTCAACTGCACCTCTTTCACCACACGCGTTGCAGAACACCAGCTCATGTTGCTTCGCTTTTTGAAGCGGTCGAACCAGCATTCCAACCCATTGAAGGAATCAATATTCATGTTCACCGCGAACTTCTTTACTTGTGCACAGATAAGAGGGTCGCTGAAAGGTAAACGCGCATCGCGCGATATGGCAATCCAGCGCTTCTTCTAGCTTGGGATGTGCTGCCGTTCGAGGCCTCTTCCTTTGGTCGCCAAACATGTTCCTGTCATACGCTTGCATAATCTGCTCTTCGTTCTTCACGTAAGTGCTCAGCGTGCTTTTCTTCACATTGAACTTCTCCATCACTTCTTTTCGAGATGCTCCCGCTTCCAACGCCTTCAATACTTTCACCTTTGCTTTGTACTTCGCCCTCTTCGCTGCAGAAGTTGGGGCTGTTGGGGCCGCAGGAGACGGAGGGGAAGCCATCCCGGCATCGCTCGCGCAGTGGTCACGCGCGCGCACATAGGCGCACTTTTTCTTTCAGAAAATCCTTTCAATAGGCGAATTTCTTTCAATAGGCGCACTTTTTCTTTCAGAAAATCCGGCTCGAAGTTAGGGGTGCGTCAATTACGCGGGGTAAAATTTTCGAAAATTTTTTCAACTCGGTTCTCGCGCTTTAAATCTGCACACTTGTCAAGTAAAAGGCGACTTTATCGTTTACCAATTAATTCAGCATAAAACAAACATACCTACGTACCTTTTAATGAACAAGCGAGAGCCGTCAACTGCACACACACACGTAAAATTTATTTACACAAAAGTCTCAGCTGTTCCTCCTTTTCCCTATTCGGAGTCCGAGTTGGAGATCACACATTCATCTTCGCCGAGCGGGGATTCGTTTTCGGTGTCCGAATCATCCGCACCCCACAACATGTCATCCTCACTCGCATCCAGTGCGTTCGAGATACCCGTCTTCTTGAAGCTTTTCCTGACGACTTCGTCGGAGATCGCCTGCCACGCTTCTACGATCCAAGCGCACAGCATTTCCACAGGCGGCCTCTTAATCTTACCACCTGTAGACAGCTGATGTTGTCCTCCAGCCATCCAGGTGGTGTACAGTCTTCGAACATTGTCCTTGAAAGGTTTATTCAAGGACACGTCCAAAGGCTGTAGTATCGATGTGAGGCCGCCCGGAATCACTGCCAGATCTGTGCGCAGCTCCTTTAGCTCATCTCGTACGCGGTCTACTAGGTGTCCACGAAAACTGTCCAGGAAAAGCATGGACGGCAATAACAGACCACCCGGCCGCCGACCCCAGACTGTTTTCACCCAATCCACCATGAGTTCCGCGCTCATCCAGCCTTTTTCCTGGACTCTGACGTAGATGCCTTGAGGGTATTTTGCCTTTGGGAGCGTCTTACATTTAAAAATAACGTAAGGCGGTAGCTTACGCCCATCCGCTGTCACCGCCAGCATTACGGTGCATCGTTGTTTATCAGCGCCAGACGTTCTGACGATGACGCTCTGTGCACCTTTCTCCTCCACTGTCGTGTTCCACGGCATATCAAAGCAAAGGGGGTTCTGATCAGCGTTGCCGATCTGGGACAAAATGAAGTCTTTCTGCTGTCAGAGCTTTATAACAAAACTGTGGAAGTCCACCACTTTGTCCTCATATGCTGCGGGCAAGCGCTGGCTCAAGGTGGTCCGCCTTCGCAGTGTGAGGCCATGGCGCCGCATGAAACGAGTTGTCCATCCGGAGCTGGCTTTGAACTCTTTTGCTTCGATGCCCTGCGCTCGGGCTATTCTGCGCGCCTGTCTGCACAATATCCAACGACACAGCACAGCCGTCTTGTCGTAGCTCCCGTATATGCCGGACCAGTTGCTCTTCGACGTTCGGATACCTGCCGGTCTTGGCACCGCGGAAAGCCCATCGTGTCTTCTTCATTGCCTTAAGTTTTTCTTCTTGGTCCCTTAGTACCGAATACTGGTTTCTCCAATGCCGAAATGCCTGCTTGCAGCCCGGTTGCCGTGCTCCAGCGCGTACTGCACTGCCTTCAGTTTAAACCCAGCCGTGTAGCTCGCGGACTTCCCCATGGTGGAACCAAAGTTCAATACACGACCACAACATATGCACACCGCTTGCAAAATGGCGTTTCTTTCTTTTTCTCTGATGGTGGTGATGGCGATCGAGCCCCCGGCGTTGTACACGTGACCTCCAAAAAGCGCGGCGATTTGGGGGGTATCGGTAATTGATGGAACAGCCGTTTTTTTTTTTCCCCCGCTCATGGACGCTTTTTTTTTTTTTCAAGTTTTATTTCGACAAACACGTTGGTTAGGTCGTTGCACTTCGAATTTTTTTTATTTGCTCGTCGATTTGCCTTCTTTTTTTCTTCAGGGTACGGGGACCGCGTTCCAACTGTACCGCTGGGGGGTAGAATCGTTTCTGATCACGGCCAAGTTCGGGGTGCGCCTATTATACGCGGGAAAAAAAAACGAATTTTCCGCAACCAAACTAAGGGTGCGCCTATTATGCGAGTGCGCCGATTATGCGAGTAAATACGGTATTCTTAAAATTAAAAAAGCGTCTACTGCTTCCTATTCTTTCCCAGCAGCATCAGGGCGCGATTTAGCCGTGCATTGCGAGGTCATGGTGAAAACCACACTAAAACAACCCCTCGTTTTCATGGACATACCAAACAGTTGCATTAACATGATAAAGGGACCGACAACTGACTTTTTTTGATCCAGTTTTTTCCTGCGCGACAGAAAGCTCATCTTTAGTAGTGATAGTAGCTGCAGTAGTCCCAAGAGCTCGTAGTCATTTTATAAGCAGTATTTTTCGATCTGAAAGGCTCTGACCACGACAGTGCCTTTCCATCCGGCAACGCTGAGTATTGATAGCGATGCCGGTAGCCTTTCCGGTGGCCTATGCATGCTGTCCTTCTTATTTCGCAGTATTTCCTGAAACTATGCTTAACCACGTTCATTTTGTGCTTTACAACCATTTTTCAAAACAAGCCGTTACAATGAGACAGTGCGGCTCTATAGAGCTTCCCTACATTTGTACCACGTCACCAAGCCAAGTAATCGAAAACGGAACTGCACATATGTCACACAAAGGCAACACCACTTTAATGCGTACCACTAACACAAGCTTTATCAAAACATTATCTTTTGCTATAAAGAATCAATCAATATTTCAGTACTAATCAAGAAATTGTTGACCGTGTACATTAACACAGTCGCATGACAGGGCATTCATGATAGTTTGTTTTTGCCACCAGATGCACCACCGGCCATTTTTCGCGATTTTCAATGAAGAAATAAAAACAAAAATCCACTTCTCACAAGAAAAACAGTTGGTTTGAGTTGCTATAAGGGACAATCTTTCCATCTGTGCAGTCATCTCATTTCATGTTCCGGGCAGTTGTCAGTCACTTAACACCAGCAGCTGCCCCGCCGTGGTGGTCTAGTGGCTAAGGTACTCGGCTGCTGACCCGAAGGTCGCGGGTTCAAATTCCGGCTGCGGCGGCTGCGTTTCCGATAGAGGCGGAAATGTTAGAGGCCCGTGTGCTCAGATTTGGGTGCACATTAAAGAATCCCAGGTGGTCAAAATTTCCGGAGCCCTCCACTACGGCATCTCTCATATGCATATAGTGGTTTTGGGACGTTAAACCCACCATATCACTCAACACCAGCAGCTGTCTGCTGTCAAAGTGTATTCGACAACGCCGAGATGGAGGCAGGGTATCGTGGAGCGGTGACTTTTGCCTTATTCTGTGCCATTCTTATCATTCATCACTCTAGGCTAGCGGATTTGGTTGATGATGCAAACGAACAGCCGCTCTGGCCAAGCGCGAATAAAATAAGCATTAGAGTCAGAAAAGGCAACGCTCCACGGTTGCACCCAGCAGCTGCGTGAAGGAAACCATGAACTGAGCTTCAGCTTCGGATCATCGGCGGATCGAAAGCAAGCCAGTGGCAAAAGCAGGGCAGTCTCATTGCCATCGCTATCGAGCAATGGTGGCACCCATGCTTGCTGAACAGCGGTGGTTTCTGGTGGTGCAGACGTGTGTTTTATGTGAATTCAAATGGCAGATCCAGACAGTTTTTTTTGCTCTGAGCGGAGCAATCATATTCCAATGGCTGATTGGGAGCGTGAATTGTGGGTTTCAATGGCAGATTGAGAGCAACCACAGATCAAGGATTGCTCCATAAAGCAAGAATTCTTGCTCTGCCGAAATTGGCCGATTTGACCGGAAATTCAAGTGACGTATTCAGTGCGCCCGCCTTTCGTCCAATCATCGATGGATGTCCAGAAAACTTTTTGCACTCTCGCACCCTCTTGTGCTCCCTCGCTAGATTTCCGCTCACCAACAGCTCCTGTCGAGACGCGCGTTCCGATTGCAGATTTGGTAAGAGCAATCCCACTCAGATCTGCGCGCTTCATTCGCAATCCGGCCCAGCACTCGCGATCTGCTATTGGAATTCAACATTAGACTTCGGTGACATATTTTCAGGTTCTGAAAATGCATCAAAGTGTTAGATTGAGTTTCTTGTATAGCAATAAATATCTGAGCCTGGAATCGCATCATGAAATTTCGTTGAAGTGGGACTGCAGAAGAAAAAGTGTTCGTTGCGGCGACAATATTTATGCATTGACTCCTATGAACTGCTGACGGAGAACCGTAAATTTTTGTTGTAGCAGAAATTTCGTTGAAGCGGCGTTTGTTGCAGTGGGGTTCGACTGTACGAACGTAGTTGCAAGGTTTTTCTCACACTGCAATTACTTTCTCTCTTCTCTAATCCTGATGAGCACTCTGCATGCTTAGCAGGGAGGGATGGCATGGGGAAAAGATACATTATGTGTACGTTGTGACCTTTAGCACTTTTTTTTTCTCCAAACATGGCTCGCGCAGTTCACATTGTTCAAATTGGCCAATTGGAAATTTGAGTTTCGTTATCATCATTTGGGTATTTGGAATCATTTGTAGAACTAAGAGGCAATGATTTGCTGTGTGCTTTGAAAATTGTAAATTTCAGGCCACGTGCTACACTATACAGTGAAACCCTGTTAGTACGTACCTGGCGGGGACGACAGCATGACTGCGCACTAAACGCACTACACATTAACTACCAGCTACAAATTTGCATCTTCCGACATGTGCCATCGCCGCCGACGAAGGAAGAAACTTTGCCAGGGAAATTTTTCCTAAAGTGCCCATCGCAAAGCCATTTTTCTTTTTATGAAAGTGCCGAAGTGCTGCCGACTCTAGCACAGCCGCCCGATAGCACGCAGTGGTGACACTGATGAGCGTTTCGAAACTACTGTGGTGTCCAGGATACGCAGCGTGGTACAGCGACAGAACGAACACAATCAGCTGTCTGTGATACAGCTGTTCTGCGACCTGCTTCTAAGTGAAAACTGGCAGGTTTTCAATTGTTGATGCGGTACGGTCGCAGATAGCCAAATTGTTTTCTGCACGGCTAATTGTGTGCAGCGCTTCGCTCATTCGGCACACACCGTGACTGATGTGGTGGGAAGCCTGCTGGGTTAACGCAGCGATGAAGAGCTTTCCGCATACAATGCGCTCTCAGCGATGCTCTAGCAGTCCTGGCAAGGAACGAATGCATGCATTTGGGCTGTCGCTGTATAAAAGCCTTCAGCATGGTTACAACAGCGCTACGCTTGCTGTACAGTGCACCTGTTGGCATAATATAGCAAGGTTTCTCAGTGCCCGCGACCCGCAACGTTAAAGTGTGGGCCAGCGAGCTGCTTGCGTTTCTGTAAAGCGGTGCGCGCTTGAACATGGTCCCGCACAACGAAACGGCAGAGATCGGTGGCCCAGGGCATTCAGGTAGTCGCCTACTAAAAGTGTGCAGTAGGCCAAAAATGACTCCACGCCACACGTGTGCCTGAGCAGATAACTGGGGGATGCTTGCTGTGATATACAGTATGGTCCACTGTTAAAGAGAACACTTGAATGCACACCATCTATATTCCTGGCCCTCTAAGAGCAAGTGGATTAAGTAACATTCTTCATGCAAGTCAATAGTCTCTCTCAAGAGGAGTCGGAACTTTCAACCAACAGTCGTCTTATGCATATCTATGCCGCTTTGATTCCATAAGATAGCGAAATCTAACAACCCGCAGGGGCGCCTGCGCAAGTAGGCGTTTGGTGTGTAGCGACACCACGGACCCGAGCTAATGGGGGAGTTCTACTCCCTCCAACGCCTAGCCGTGCGTGGCTTTGCCGTGTCCGGGGAAAAGGGGATCCTGGGGGTTGAGCCGACGCTGGGTGATTGGACCTTTAAGGCCCCCCGGCAGGGGCAACACACCCCTTTGGCCCCGGCTTCACGTAGACGGCACCTCTGGGCTGACCCACCCAGGGGAAATCGGCAGTCGCCTTTTCCTATCTCTCTCTCCCTATATCTTCGTCTTTTGTTCTCACTTTACATCTTTCCTGTCTTCTCCTCACTTCATTTTACTTCCAATTTTTCCTGGCGGCAAGGGTTAACCTTGTGTGGCTATCCAAACTAGGGTAAACCATATTGGGTTATAGTAACTGCGTACTACTGGCGTTGCGCAGACATGCCCACATGCCCTGCCACGTCCCCTCGTTGGACTCCGTGGTGGGTGGTAGGCGCCGTTACCGAAAAATACACACTTTCTTATGGGATCCCCGACCCCCTCTTTAACTGATCGTGCTTCGAAAAGGGTACGCACCGATGCAACATTCCTACTTTGGCCCAAAAACAAAGAAACTTTTCCAAAATACCATGTCCTCCACTGCGAACAATCATCTACAAAAGCTAGAGCAATCTCACCCTTCCTTGTAGCCAAGTGCTTGAGAGAGACCATTGGAACCGGTTATAAGGCCACGAAGATGGCAAGTGGAGATCTGCTTCTCGAATTAAAAGACAAGGAACAGTACAATAAACTCTCGCACCTCGTGGCCTTTGGTAACATCCCTGTCTCTGTGAGCGCACACCGTACCATGAATACAGTGAAGGGCGTGGTATCGGACGAAGATTTGATGACACTGAGTGAAGAAGAGCTCTTTGATGGATGGAAGGATCAAGGTGTAATACAAGTCCAGCGCATCAAAATCAGACGTAACAACAATGAAATAGCAACAAAGCACTTGATACTCACCTTCAACTCAACCACTTTACCCGAGACTCTCGAAACTGGCTATGTAAAACTCCATGTCCGACCCTTCATTCCAAACCCGAGGCGTTGTTTTAAATGCCAGCGATTTGGTCATGCATCCCAGAGCTGCCGAGGACAGCTGATGTGTGCTAAGTGTGGCACAACCGGCCACAGTGCTGATGAATGTAGTCATGACGAGATCCTCTGTGCAAACTGCAAAGGTAGCCACCCCGCATACTCCAGAGCGTGCCCAGCCTGGAAAAGAGAAAGAAATAATAACTATAAAAGTTAAGGAAAATATCACATTCAGGGAAGCAAGACAACGAGTCTCGTTATCATTAGCACTAAAAACACCTTTTGCCGAAGTGGTGCAACGAGGGGCGGCACCACAAAGGCCCTTGGCACTTGCCCGGACCACGCCTAGCGTGCCGAGGCCAATGCCACACGCCCCTGCGGCGGGAGCAGCCAGCGCTGCCCTGCCCACTTTCAGCCTGTCCACACCAGTGACCTCTACAAGCTCTGGCAGCAGCCAGGGCAATCACGAGGCCAAGGGGGCTCCATCAACCCCCAGCTCGGTGAGGACAAAGACTTCGTCGATCGAGGCGAAGTCTAAGCGACGCACAGATCGCTCTTTAGAGCGGGTGTCCAGTGCCTCGCAAGAGGCTATGGACACCAGTTCAAGCCAAACGGCGCAGGAAGCGCCGAAGGAGCGGCGAGCTTCGCTCGACCGCCCCAAAAAGGACAGAACGCCGATTACAGGGCCTGACAAAGGCCCTGTAAAATGAGTTAATCCCCGTCTTCTTTGCACACAGCACTTTTTCCCTTTTTTTTTCCACTATGGACAAAATCATACAGTGGAACGATAGGGGAATACTTAGAAATTTAGATGACGTCCAAGAACTTCTGTGTAAGTTTAACGCGAAAGTGCTATGTGTGCAAGAAACGCACTTAACTCCTAAGCACAAGGACTTCCTACGACAATATATTATTTTCCGAAAAGACCGGGAGGATCCTGTTGTACCATCTGGCGGTGTAGCCATTATAGTCCATCGTAGTATAGCATGCCAGCATTTGAAGCTCCAAACGGCCCTGGAGGCAGTGGCCATTCGAGCTGTACTTTTTAACAAACTTATTACCATATGTTCTGTGTACATACCACCACATCAACAGCTACACAGACGTGATCTGGAATCACTAATAGATGAACTCCCAGAGCCATTTCTGGTTCTAGGTGATTTTAATGCACACAATGTCCTGTGGGGCGATGCTCACTGTGATGCGCGAGGACGTCTCATTGAGCAGCTCCTTTTCTCTTCTAGTTTATGTCTTTTAAATATGAAGGAGCCTACGTATTTTAGCCTTACAAGCAACACATACTCCTCCATAGATCTTAGCATTTCATCACCGTCCCTTTTACCTGTTTTTCCCCGCAGGGGCGCCTGCGCAAGTAGGCGTTTGGTGTGTAGCGACACCACGGACCCGAGCTAACGGGGGAGTTTCTACTCCCTCCCACGCCTAGCCGTGCGTGGCTTTGCCGTGCCCGGGGAAAAGGGGATCCTGGGGGTTGAGCTGACGCTGGGTGATTGGACCTTTAAGGCCCCCCAGCAGAGGCAACACACCCCTTTGGCCCCGGCTTCACGTAGACGGCACCCCTGGGCTGACCCACCCAGGGGAAATCGGCAGTCGCCTTTTCCTATCTCCCTCTCCCTACATCTTCGTCTTTATCTCTTACTATTTATCTGTCCTGTCTTCTACTCTCTTCTATTTACTTCCAATTTTCCTGGCGGCGAGGGTTAACCTTGTGTGGTGGTCCTACCTTGGGTACACCATATTTGGTTATAGCAACGATGTACAGTTGGCATGGCAGGGCTTGCTCCATCACAACCTCTGCCGTGTCCCCTTGTTGGGCTCGGTGGTGGGTGACTGGCATTGTTGCCGAACAATGTACTCATTTAATGGGATCGTCCAACATTTTCGCAAATGATCGTCCCCCGAAGCGGGGGCGCACCGATGTAACCGCTGAAATCCTCCAGAAAAAGAAAGACACCTTCCCCAAGTATCACGTCATCCACTGTGAGAACACCGACAAAAAAGTCCGTAACATTTCACCTTTCCTAGTGTCAAGGTGTCTCACTGAGACCATCGGAAGCGGCTACAAAGCCACGAAGATGGCCAGTGGGGACCTGCTGGTTGAAGTTAAAGATAAGTCGCAATATCAAAAATTGACGAACCTTGTAGCGTTTGGGGACCAACCGATAACTGTCACCGCCCACAGAACAATGAATACGGTGAAGGGTGTCGTGTCAGACGATGACCTCATGGACCTTACTGATGATGAACTCCTGGCCGGCTGGAAGGATGAGAATGTTGTACAGGTACAACGAATAAAAATCAGACGAGACAACAGGGAAATACTCACTAGGCACATAATCGTCACCTTCAACTCTAGCACACTCCCAGACGAAATAGAAACAGGCTACTTGAAGTTGCACGTCAGACCATACATTCCGAACCCAAGGCGCTGCTTCAAGTGCCAAAGGTTTGGCCATGCATCACAGAGCTGCCGAGGGCAGCTTACTTGTGCTAAGTGCAGCGCTACGGGACACTCTGCTGATGACAACTGCAATGCTGAAGCTCACTGTGCAAATTGTGATGGTGACCACCCGGCGTACTCGAGATCCTGCACAGCTTGGAGACAAGAGAAGGAGGTCATCACTATCAAATATAAGGAAAACATAAGCTTCCGCGAAGCCAGACAGCGTCTCTCACCATACCTTGCTAAAAAGTCATCATTCGCCGAAGTGGTGCAACGGGGGCCAGCACCACAACGGCATCAGGCGGCCGTCCAGGCCACGCGTAGTGCGCTGAGGCGACCGCCCCTCGCCCCCACGGTGGGAGCAGCCACGGCTGCCCTACCCTCCCCTAACGTGGCCACACTGGAGGCCTCTCCTAGACCTGGCACCAGCCGGGACAGCTCAGAGGCCAAAGAGGTCCTGCCGACCTCTTCTCTGGTGGGGTCAAAGGCCTCGTCTGCCAAGACGAAGCCAACACAACGCCATCATCGCTCGCTAGAGCAACTGTCCGACGTCTTGCACGAGGCGATGGACACTACTTCTGGCCCAGCGGTGCAGGCAGCGCCTAAGGAGCGGCGAGACACTCTCGACCGCTCCAAAAAAAGCAAAACCCCAATTACAGGGCCAGAAAAGGGCCCTGTAAAATAAGTGAACCTGCACCATTTTGGAACTCGCATTTTTTAGTTCTTTTAGAAGCAAGTCACCTCCATTCTACTATATCCTACTCACTTGTCCTTCGATTTTTAAACTTTTACATTCAACATGGCTTTTATAATTCATTGGAACTGTAGAGGGCTTTTAAACAATTTTGGTGACGTAAAGGAAATACTACACGACTTTTCTCCTGTAGCCTTGTGCCTTCAGGAAACCAACCTAGGTGATCGATATCAAAACATCCTAAAAGGCTTCACTGTTGTGCGGCGCGATCGTACGCAGGCAAGCCGACTGTCGGGCGGTGTGGCTGTTGTTGTTAAAGGTGGTATAGCAGTGAGAGAAATTCATATTAATAGTCATATAGAGGCCGCCGCCGTTACCATTGTAGCGCACAAAACCATCACCGTCTGTTCCCTCTACATTCCACCGCACACGCAATTCACCGTAAGCGATTTAGAATTAATTTTAGACCAACTACCCGAACCTTTTGTGATAGCAGGTGATTTTAATGCACATAACACGCTTTGGGGTAGTAAAACAGTTGACTCTAGAGGACAAACACTTGAAGATTTTATTTTAGCCAACGATGTTTGTCTTTTAAATTCTGGCGCTGCCACTTACTGCTCCCCAAGTTCAGGAGCTATGAGCTGCCTGGACCTTGCGCTATGCTCTCCAGCGCTGTTCACAGATTTTAAATGGAAGGTAATAGATAATCCATACGGTAGTGACCACATGCCTGCACTCATCAGTCTAACCACAGCACTTCCTACCATACCCTCCAGACCACCCCGCTGGCGACTTCATTTGGCAGACTGGGCTCTCTTTACCGATCAAGCCAGTCTGGATAAAGAGAGTCTAGATAATCTGAGCGTAGATGAAATGAATCAAAGGATTACAACGTGTATAATCGCGGCAGCAAAGAGAGCTATCCCTCAGTCTTCTGGTTGCTTAAAAAAGAATTTGAAGCCCTGGTGGACGCACGAATGTACAGAAGCCAAAAAACTCCAAAATAAAGCCTGGGGTATCTTCCGGAGGTACCCGACGTACGATAACCTCATCTCCTTCAAAAAGGCGAAAGCGAAAGCTAGATATGTTCGTAGGCAAGCCGAGAAAATCTCCTGGCAAAACTACGTTTCATCCATAAACAGCTCGGTCACATCCAAAAGAATGTGGGATCAGGTTCGCAAGTTTAATGGCAACTACGCTGCCTATACCATCCCCTTTCTTTCAACAACAGGTACTCAGACATCCCTACAGGAACAGGCAGACCTATTAGGGCTTCACTTTTACAACATATCTAGCTCAGCAAACTATTCAGAAACGTTCCTAAGGCACAAGCAATCTATAGAAAAACAAAAGCTTCCTACAGCAGGTTTCTTAGACTTGCCATACAATGCGCCTTTAACCATCCATGAACTGAACACAGTACTTTCCACAGGTAAAAAAACAGCGCCTGGTCCTGACACAATACACTATGCAATGCTCGCCCACCTGTCGCCAAAAACAGTCGAGGCCCTTCTGTTTTTCTTCAACGTTATTTGGCAAACTGGTCGAATGCCCACGGATTGGAAGAAGGCCATTATAATCCCATTCCTAAAAACGGGAAAAGATTCTACATTAGCAAACAGCTATAGGCCAATCGCACTTACAAGTTGTCTTGCAAAAACCTACGAGAGTGTCATTAACATCAGGCTTACGTACGTCCTCGAAACAGAAAACTCACTAGATATCCACCAATGTGGGTACAAAAAAGGTTGTTCAACAATTGACCACCTAGTTCGGCTGGAAAACACAATACGAGAAGCTTTCTTACACAAACAACACTGCCTAGCAGTCTTTTTTGATCTTCAAAAAGCCTACGACACCACTTGGAGGTATGGTATTTTACGAGACTTGGCGGATCTGGGAATCCGCGGCAGAATGCTTAACTGTCTCTCCGACTTCTTGTCCAACCGAACCTTCCAGGTCCGCCTTGGCGTGACACTCTCTCGTGTATTTACTCAAGAAAACGGTGTACCTCAGGGGTGCGTTCTGAGCACTACACTTTTTGTTGTGAAAATGAACTCTGTAAACAAAGTTATACCATCCACACTGATGCATTCTCTGTACGTTGATGACCTCCAGATTGCGTGCCGCGCGTCTAACATGGTAACATGTCAACGACAGACTCAAATCACGTTGAACAAACTAACACAATGGGCGGAGAAAAACGGCTTCTGTTTCTCCGGGGAAAAGACAGTTGCCGTAGTGTATTCTCAGAAAAGAGGCTTGCAGCCGGACCCAATTCTTGAACTGAATGCAACAGTCCTACCAGTTAAACAAGAGCACAAGTTTCTAGGAGTCATATTTGACAAGAAACTTAACTTTCTATCACACATTACCAGTCTAAAAATTAAAGCGACTAGGGCACTCAATGTCCTCAAAGTTCTGTCGCGGAAGCGGTGGGGCGCTGACCGTAAGTGCCTTCTGCACATATATCGTTCATTGGTGCGTAGCAAATTAGATTATGGAAGTGTAGTTTACGGGTCAGCGAGACAATCCTACCTCAAGAGACTCGACCCCGTACATAACAAAGGGATACGCTTGGCAACCGGTGCATACCGGACCTCGCCGCTTCCCAGCTTGTACTCCGAGAGTAACGAACCGGCACTGGACAGCAGACGAACGCAGCTAATGCTTACATATGTCCTAAGAGTTCGCTCATCGCCAAACCATATATGCTACAACATTATCACACACTGTGACAAACGACTCCATTACACAAACAAACCAAACGCAATAAGGCCACTTATACTCAGATTCGAAGAAAAATGTCGCGAGTGTAACGTCCCTACAGATGCCCTTTCTGTTACTAAAAGGCCAAGAAGGCTGCCTCCCTGGAAAAACTTTACGCAATTTCTTGACCTCTCATTGACACATCTCAAAAAACAAGGTACACCACGTGAACACATATTGCAAGAATTTCGCATCGTTCAAGAAAGGTACAGCACATACAAAGAATTTTACACTGATGGCTCCAAAACGGCTAGTTATGTCAGTAGCAGTGTCGTCCAAGGTGCGTGGGAAGAAACAGTCAGATTACCACGGTTTGTTTCAGTTTTTACTGCTGAATGTTATGCCTTGTGGATGGCAGTAAAAAGAATTGAAAGTGCTAGATACAAGAAAGCAATACTTTTTACGGATTCCTTGAGTGCATTGAAGGCCCTCCATATACGCTCTCAATACGAACCCTTCATCGGCGACATTTTAAGCGTATTATCGCGTCTAAGTGAAGGACAAAATATCCGGTTCTGCTGGGTCCCAAGTCACGTCGGGATACCCGGAAATGAAAGGGCAGATCAGTGCGCAGCAGCAGCAAAGAACTTAAGTATCTCGCAAGTAAATGTTCCCGTTAGGGATAGTATCCGCGCAATCCGTACAGCGCTAACATCTAAATGGCAACGGGAATGGAATATGACAGGCAACAACAAACTTCAACTAATCAAGCCATTCCTAAATGAATGGAAGTCATGTTACCACCAAGAACGTTTTATCGAAGTAATCCTGTGCCGTCTTCGAATTGGTCACACGCACATCACTCATAATTACTTGTTAAAACAAGAAAAACAGCCAACATGTGATAAATGCGATGAACCTCTAACAGTGTTGCACATCTTGCTTACATGCGCACATTTGGAAGCACATCGAAGAAAACATTTTTACACCTTGTACAAGTTACGCATTCCACGTCACCCCATGTTCCTTCTAGGAGATGACGCGCTGATACCCCTAACCGACGTTGTCAACTTCCTGGATGACACCAAATTTCTAAATAAGTTATAAGAAGCACGCCATCGCATTTGTACGGTACAGATCTGCAAGATTCACGAACCTGTGTGGCCACAGCACGGCCTCTTGCGAGAGGTCAGTGCTGTGACAGCTTCTTTTGAACACAGCACTTACCTCCTGGTCCTTGCGCACAAGGACACAGGTGAGGCGGGAGTGCTGGAGCGATCCCCTCACATTTTTTGACAAAATCACCTCACGCACATACCATACCCATTGACCACGCCATGTACCATGTCCATAATTTTAAAAGTATACACATTACGCGATTGGTTTTAGGTCTCTATACAGCCGCACAACATTATTCATTTTATTCCATTAGTCATCGTCAACCGCGCATTCATAGTCATGACCATTGTAAAGGAAAAATCACCTGGACGACGAAGCACATTTTCCCCTGACTGACGGATTTACTCCCTCAGAGAAAATAGTTTTTCAATCAGACTTTCACAGCACAATGTATGCCGAGCTAACTAGTGACGTTTTCTTTTGCTCTTTTTTCTCTCCTTTTTTTCACCATGTGGCTGGCGCAGCATAGCCTTAGTTGCTTTTGCGCCACTAAACCCAACATAACTAATTTTACCTGTTTTTAAATGGAACGTTCTTAAAAACCCTTATGGGAGTGATCACTTCCCAATCATCCTGAGTGCGCCGAACAAAGATCAACTACCCCCGCAGGTTCCTCGATAGAAGATTGACTCGGCTGATTGGGAAGGGTATAGAACTCTTACACACATGACATGGACTGAGCTGTCTGCCCTGACCATAGATGACGCTGTCACGTATTTTACAGCTTTTATACTTGATGCCGCATCTAAATGTATTGCCAAAACGAGTGGCATGTCTTCTAAACGGCGAGTCCCATGGTGGAACGACGCATGCAGGAAAGCACGGACCACTCAGAACAAAGCATGGGCGTTGCTTCGCGATTCCCCTACAGCAGAAAACCTGGAAAATTTCAAGCGGGTCAAATCGCAGGCACGGAGAACGCGTCGACAAGCTAGACGAGAGAGCTGGACAAAGTTTATATCGAGTATCAACTCTTACACAGATGAGGGAAAAGTGTGGAATAAGGTAAAGAAAATTAAGGGCCAACAAACGTATTCTCCTCCACTAGTAAATAGCCTCGGGGAAAGCTTGGAGGATCAAGCCAACTTTCTTGGCACACATTTCGAACACATATCGAGCTCCTCACACTACTCCGAATCCTTCCAGAATTACAAGGCACGAATAGAAAAACAAAAGTTAGAAAGAAAATCCCCAAGAAATGAGGCATATAATGCACCATTCTGCTTAGCAGAACTGCGAACAGCACTCAACTGCTGTAATACATCTACCCCAGGTTCTGACAACGTAATGTACGCGATGCTGAAGGAACTACCCTCTGAAACTAAAGAAACCCTCCTCTCTCTTTATAATCGCATATGGTTTTCAGGTGTGATCCCCTCCTCCTGGAAGGAGGCTGTTATAATTCCAATTTTGAAGCGGGGAAAGGATCCCTCTACTGTATCAAGTTACAGACCTATAGCGTTAACAAGCTGCCTCTGTAAGCTATTTGAAAAAATGATTAATTGCCGCTTACTCCACTACTTAGAAACAAACAATTTGCTCGACCCATTTCAGTGCGGGTTTCGAGAAAGTAGATCCACCACAGACCACCTTGTTCGTATTGAGGCACAGATCAGAGACGCCTTCGTCCATAAACAATATTTTCTCTCTGTGGTCCTCGATATCGAAAAGGCTTATGATACAACATGGCGTTTTGGAATTCTAAGAGACCTGTCCCACCTTGGTGTGCGCGGAAGAATGTTTCACATAATTGAAAGTTACCTGTCAAACCGAACATTCCGTGTCCATGTGGGCAGTGTTCTCTCCCGAACATTTGTCCAGGAAACAGGCGTGCCACAAGGTGGTGTACTTAGTTGCACACTTTTTATTATCAAAATGAATTCCTTGCACTTGTCCATCCCCCGCAATATGTTTTATTGTACATATGTCGACGACGTTCAGCTTGGCTTCAAGTCATGCAACTTGGCAATGTGTGAGCGGCAGGTTCAGCTGGGTTTGAACAAGGTCTCCAAATGGGCTGATGAAAACGGATTTCGACTTAACCCACAAAAAAGCACCTGTGTCTTGTTCTCTCGAAAGAGAGGCATGCATTCGGAACCTGACATTGAACTGAATGGTCAACGTCTGTCTGTCAATGCGGAGCATAAATTCCTAGGCTTAATCTTGGACAAGTTGACCTTCGTACCGCACATCAAGTATCTAAAAACAAAATGTTTAAAAGCCATGAATGTTATAAAAGTGTTGTCACGTACTACGTGGGGTAGTGACAGGCAATGTCTCATCAACCTGAATAGAAGCCTCATTCGCACCCGCTTAGATTATGGGGCCGTTGTTTATCAGTCTGCGACTCAAAGTGCTTTGAAGATGCTGGACCCTGTGCGCCATTTGGGCATCCGCCTTTCTACGGGTGCTTTTCGCACCAGCCCCGTAGAAAGCCTTTATGTCGAGTCAAATGAGTGGTCGCTTCATCTGCAGAGAACTTACATGTCCTTTGTATACTTCCTGAAGGTGAAAGCAGACAAGAAACACCCCTCATACTCTACTATTAATGATCTGTCGAGCTCCATTCTGCTCCAAAACAGGCCTTCAATGAGGCAGCCCTTTTCAGTACGCCTGAAGGGTCTAGCTGAAGAAACTGGAGTGTCACTTGAACACAGTTTAATGGCTCCTGTAGCATACCCGCCACCGTGGCAGTGGCAGATTATAGACTGTGATGTGTCGTTCCTAGAAGTTACAAAACATGCGCCTATTGCCCATATCCGAACATACTTCCTGGAACTTCAACACAAATACACACGTCCTGAGTTTTTTACAGATGCCTCTAAGTCCAACTCCTCTGTGTCCTACGCTGCTGTTGGCCCATCCTTTTCGGATGCTGGCCCTCTACATCCAGGCACAAGTATCTTCACAGTGGAAGCCTATGCGATACTTGTGGCGGCTAGACACATCAAGCAATTACAAATACAAAAAGCAGTAATTTATACAGACTCCCTCAATGTGGTAACGGCTCTGCACAGTCTTAAGAAACAAAAAAACCCTGTCCTCGTTTCACTTTACTCCATTTTATGCACCCTCTACACACTCAACAGACATGTTGTTGTGTGCTGGGTGCCAGGGCACCGTGAGATTCAAGGCAACGTGATGGCGGATCAGCTTGCTGCATCCGCCCACGAAAGCACCGCCATTACACCGACATCAATCCCGGCCCTTGATCTTAAGCCGTCTCTCAAACGAACACTCGGGGACTACTGGCAGAGCAAGTGGGATACACACACACAAAACAAACGACATGTTATCAAGCCACAGCTTGGCCATTGGCCACCAGTATCAAAATCACTTCTAACAGAGGTAACACTAACAAGACTCAGGATAGGACACATATACACGACACACACACATCTTTTGTCCGGTGGTGATCCACCATTGTGTGATAAATGTGGTGAGGCATTAACAGTTCTTCACGTTTTAATTAAATGTAAACATTTAGACAATCTAAGAAGACAACACTTCCCACTATCCTACCGACAACATATACCTTTACACCCTGCAATGTTCGTTGGTAGGGAACCGCTTTTTAGTCACAAATCATTGTTAGCGTTTTTAAAGAAAATTCATAATTTTCATATCATATACCCGGGCATACCGTAGCACGACCTCTCTAGAGAGGTTTTTGCTGCGGTGGCTACACAGGAAAGCACTTGCCTCACGGCCCTTGCACGCAAGGGTACTAACGTGTGAGGTACTTGTGCTAATGCCATACATGTCCACCATCGTTTTTCATTATCGCCAACTTTTGTCACCTATTCACACCACACACACCTTTCACGGCATGGTCATGATTTTATTACTTGTATGTTTTTACCCGCTTTACTGCGAGGAATTTTATGGCCCTTATACAGCCGCTAATCACAACCATTGTCCACATTCCTGTCTCATGAACTGGCGCTCTTTGGCCATCAAATGGCCCTTGCGCCAAAAAAACACCATATATCATCAGCGAAATCTAACATGCTGCTCACACAGGTGTTCTCTTTAACAGTGGACCCGTCTGTACACTGTGATTACATTAAAATATGTCTGTGTAAGGAATTGTTCATAGTTGTGTAATAAATTGCTCAATAAATTTTTAGTTTTTACATTGTTGAGCAGTGAAACTGGCGAGCGATACATGGCAAGATAGTACAATGAAGACAAGCACGTTGCTTTTGTCAAGTAGAGAAGATTTGCATATTTCAAAAGGCAAGAATACTTCATGTTATTCACAACGCTACACTGCCTAATTTTAAAGCATACTCATTAGATTCCTTTGCTCAAATCATGACTATGGGCACAATGTAAGCGAAAGGTTATGTGTGCACTGCTCCAGTTTCTGTAGAGTTGTGGAGTGCTTCCTTGACTGAATAGACTGCTGACTAGTTGATTTTCGAAACATCTTTTTTAGCAGCTTGGTAACTGTACCGATAATCTATTGATCACCGAGTCGGTTGACTTACTGGTGTGAAGATAGTCCGAACGCCCATGTGACATGCATATGAGTTCTCAAGGCACACTCTGCTACCTCATTTTTTGTGCAGACATCTACCACATCGTGTCACAAAAGCAGATACGGAGTGAAGGGGACAATGATCCGTCTCCGTCTCGAGACAACATCCCCATCACAATTGCCCCCACGGACCCAACGGACAACCGCAAGAAGTCGTGTGCCTGCCAGCAGTAGCGTGCTGGTTGCCGGATACAACACTTGGCTGTGCAGGGCCCCTGTAAAGTAGGAGGGACAAGAGAAAAAAAGAAGCGAGGAGGGCACAAGAGCACTCCTGCACTGTGGCCTTTTTCTTTCTCCACTTCTGTTCTTTCCAAAACGAAAAAAAAAAAAGAAACAACTGCCCCTACTATTTTTTGAACAGTGCCCTATTAGTAGACCCTTTTTTTTCTTTCTTGTTCAGATGACCTCCCCAGCTACTGCTCCTCCCCGTACCTACTTTTTTTTTTTTAACCATGGAAAGGCCTACTTTTGTGGCATTGCTACATTTAGCACCAGTGTTGCTCTTGTTTAGACATCCTCGGTGTTGAACTGAAGCAGCATTGCTCGTGAACTGTGCTACAGCGGGCCGAACATACTGGTGCATTCGAGTCATCTGCTCAGTGTGTCCCTTCGGTTACTGCTTGGAGGGAACTGTCAGATCTTCTAGTGAAAGGTACAAGCTAACTTTCTTTCAAAGACCAATCTTGGCTTTTTTTTTTCTGCCATTCCCAATGCTGCTGTATGCTGTGAGAATAAAGAGGACACTTGTTTATTTAACGCAGGTGCACTTCTGTTGAGATAAAGTTGTGCTGTTTACACTACTCTGTACTGGCTAGATTTCAGAGTATTGCGTTCAGATTTTCTTTGTTTTGGTATCTTTGAGAAGGGAAGGTGAGCGTGGGGCACCAAATTTAACCTTAACGTGTTTGTGGATGTAGGGCGGTACTTTAAGCTGCTCTCCTCTTGGTAATTCAGCCTTGAAGTAATTTAAAAAGTGCCGGGTGTTTTATTGTGAAAGCGTGCTGCTGTCACTGGTCCCTAACTGCGGCTTGGCCCAAGCAATCTTTCCATTTTGGTGCGTGCCTGCACAAAATATTTGCTGGAGGCTCCTCGCTTGGGTGGTCCCCCCTCTTCCTCCCTACCTTTTCTTTTTGTAATTTTCACTCGGTTGTCATAGATGTTCTGTAGTCAGCCGTTGCTGCAACAGATTGAGAGTGAGAAAGTTTTTGTGGAAATGATCAATTTGTACTTCAATGACTGTACAATGGATGACGTCGTTGATTGCGTGGACGATTTCTTGGATGCCATACGAGCGCGTGCGAGAGAGAGGAACCTGCTATGCATCTGCAGTGCACCAGCACTGGCTGCCTCAGCTGACTGTCCCTGTTTTGTGCATGTCGCCCCTTAAGCAAGTGACGTGGCAGTGAGCGCTGGTGCACGTAGAGGCCCTGTCATCCCGTGTATATATATATAATTACCAATAAAGTCCCCAATGTCTTCGCTTATAGCACTGCTGCCTTTTTCCTCTGTGGCACTGTCATGCTGAGTCACTTGCTAGTCTCATGATGGCCTCGGGCCTCCCGGCTGCACGCTTTTGTTGCTTGGATGTCTGACACAGTGGTGCGTTGTCAGTCCAGTGCGTTCAGTAGTATATATTTTGCATACTGGTGGCTACTATTTAATCATTCGCCGTAAACCGTGCCGATGAGGGCACGAGTTGGCGATTGCATTAAGTCGAGTGATTGCTCTGTTTTTGTGACAAGACTTTATTAATTAGCAATTTGAGGTTTTATGAAGAGTATTTTCAGTTAACACATGGCTACGCTACTTCCAGTAGCCAAGTGCTAGTGCCATTGCGAAAGACTGCCCCATGCAGAAGTTGCATATCAACAGCCGAGTAGATTATGTGTTTGACTCTTCGCCGATGACACTGCGGGACACAATTGCAATCTTCAGCATCATAGTTTCAACACTAAAAAGTTGTTAGCCAGATATGCAAAAGATCAATTGACCTCTTGCCAATGCTGGTGCCAACTGCCCTAACAAGGACCGTCAAGCGCTGCAGTTTAGGACAGCGTAGAGTTAATGTAGTGCTACCTTTATCGTAGGGAGCAATACAGTAACTAGGACAAGAAAATCGCTGCTACAGAATCGTTCCTACCCAAAGAAGAGAAAAGTGCATACGAATAGCCGGCGCCCAGCGCAAGCACTCAAGACTTCCGAGGCACATAGCCACAGTACAATTTACAAAGGGAGCACGCCCTTTCTGACATGGCTGAGTGGTTACGGTGCACCTGAACTAAAAGACTCGGATTTGATCCTAGCCACTGCGGTTAAATATCGGTGTACGTGATATGTCATCGGCCGTGTCTCTGCATGCTGAATGACCTCGGTCTTAGTCAGCATCTTGGGATGTTAAACTTCATAAACCAGCCTTGGCCACCGTATCAGTTGGCCTTGAGCACAACTCTGCTGCACCCCACTGTAACCTGGCCAAAAGAAATGCTTTGGATTTATACTTGCGGGGCTCGAGAACTTGATCAGACTGCTTACTCCGAATAGCATGGCTTTCTACAGCATGCATCTATTTTCTTAGACACCCTATTGCCATCTGCTGCTACCCTGCATATTCTGCTGTGAAAACGGTCGATCGCTCTTCGAGCACCTGCCGGTGCAGTTTATACGTTATGCATGGGTGGGGCTGGAGTGAAAACGTTAACGCTTTGGCTAAGGCACTTATTCTTACTCTGGCTAAGATCACACTACTAATTAGGAAGCGTGACAGTACCGTTGCCGCTGATACTGTGGCCCTGTTTCATTAATCAAGTATGATGGTTGTCGTTTAAGCGTTTCTAGTCTGAAACAGCAAGATGGGTCTGAGGCAGCAGTTTTGCTGGTAAGGGTACGCGTGATGTAGCGATGGTCACTTGCAGTTTGCGAAGGCAAGGTTTGCGTGAACGGTTGCCCGGAAGCAGTCGATAGAAGGGACGCAGAGGACATAACCGTAGAGGTGGGAAGCTTTTATTGGACTTAATAGTGTATGAGGATAATGAGCCTTCATTCTCAACAGACGAGGTGAACCGTTCATTTTGCGAATGCTGGTGGTAATGGTTAGTCCGCGCTTGCATCCAGCTGTCTGAGTGTCGCTAGTCCCGTTGATAGGGGGTCAACCGCCAGACTGATTCCAAGGGTGGACGTGTTGGCCCCCCGAAACGCACCACAAATGCACGGACAATTTAGAGTTGGACCTTTTGGTGCGTCAGCGAATGCCGGCTGTGGTCCAAAGAACGAGGGAAAGTAGAGTTTGTGACAACAAATACATATTTTCTGATAAGGCAGGACAAACACAAACGTTGGCAGTTATCAAATACAACTCGCAATGTAATCCAAAATACATGCAATACAACGGGCACAAACACCGCTCGCGCTACTACGCAGTCTCGTGCATTAAATAACCAAGACAGCCTAAAAATGTCCGTGGAACGGATTCAGCCCAAAGCTTTTGGAATCGAGCTTGAATGCTTCTTTTCCAGGAAACACTCGCCTTATATCCAGTGCCGGTTGTCGTCCTGCTGCTTCCGAGGTTTCTCTTCCAGGGTTGATCCGAGGGGTTTGGTCCAACGTTTATATACTTGTATCTGTAAACGTTAGTTTGGTCGGTGGGGCGGCGGCGTTTTCGGGGGGGGGGAGAAAACGTGCGCGTGGCGTTTTTTGATGCTTGTTTCTTCGTTGCGCCGGCTTTTGTCGCGTCTGCCTGGTGCCCGACTTTCTTGAGCGTTCGTTTGTGACACGCAGGCAGGGTCGAATTAACAATGCGTAGGGCAGGGTTCAAAAAATAAGGGGGGCCTCTTCCCCTTTCTTTACCATCTGGTCAGGCTTGAGACTTGACGCTTTTCAGATTTAGTTGCAAAGGACACAAACCATATTCTAAGCCTTTACGAAGTGTTTAATACGACCTGGGCGTTTTCTTACTTGCGGAGCACGTGGAGAGCTTGTCATCGTTATAATTATATGAGGACACGAAGACACATGGGCAGCATTGAGATTCATCTTGTTCGTTGGATCATACTGAAAGAAGACTGAACTGAGCGAGAAGTTAAAAATAAAAGAAAGAATGCATACGACACTTATTGATTGATTTGTGGGGTTTAACGTCCCAAGACGACGATTATGAGAGTCGCCGTGGTGGAGGGCTCCGAAAGTTTCGATCACCTGGGGTTCTTTAACGTGCACACTAATCTGAGCACACGGGCCTACAACATTTCTGCCTCCATCGGAAATGCAGCCGCCGCAGCCGGGATTCGATACCGCGACCTGCGGGTTAGCAGCCGAGTACCTTAGCCACTAGACCACCGCGGCGGGGCTGCATACGAAGTGGCTTTGAAAAGAGGAAAAGGAAGAAATAAGCGCAGTTCCGTTATTGCCTCTCTCAAAAGAGGGCTCCTCCACAGTTCTGCGCAGGGATACGGCACTTAGAAGTGCAGTTCAAGCACCGTGTGTGTTTCTTCCAATCGTGTTGACCTATAGTGTTGTTTACCCTTATTTCAATAGAGGACATCTCCCCTCAAGAACCGCTGAGCGCCTTAGTAAAAATAGCTTCATCTATTTACTTCAGCTTCACCGATTCACTACCGCACGCTTTGTTTTCGGCGCGCAAGCACTGCCGAAGTTGGACAGGTGAGCCTTTTTCAGAAACTGTTCGCCCGTACTTACAGTGAATACGCTACCAATCGTTTAGCTAATTTTGATTTCATACAACACACATTAAAAGGGGTATGGTAGGGTAACCCCCCCACCCCCACAAATGAATTTGAAATTTTGGCGCCAAAAGATCCACTGTACCCTGAGGAACTAACTTGTGGAAGCCCGACGTCAAGCGGCCGCTTCAAGTGTTTCAAATGTCGCGCTGAAGTGCACCACGCGCCCTCTAGCGTAAGCACTATGCTCAGGTAAAACTTTGTTTTTTTTTTTTTTGTTTTCAAATTGCGTTTTTTAATAACATTTTCATGTTCATTGTACCTTTTCTTAAAAAGGTGAATTGATTTCGGTGCAACTTAGTATACGCGATAGTTACAGTAAGTTAGAAATAATCTCACCTACAATATGGCGATTTCATAAAAAGTGAAGGTGTAAAAATTACACAATACCCACCCTCTGTGGCCTTGTGCATGCAGCAATTTATTTTTTTAACAAAAAGTTCACGGAAAAAGTAATATTTCTTTGTTTCAGATGTAACTTACGAGTTTGTAGAATAACACGACTGAATATCATTACATTTCTTTCAGTAGTTGCAGACGAAAGGTACATTGAATGAGTGAGCCCACATTAAAAATTGTGAGAGGGCCATAGGAAGGATAGGCAACTTAGGCATAAAAAAAAGGGTGTCCCTTGATACCTAGCGCTGCGCTGTTCTCCCTATCGGGCTGCTGAAATCGGGCGCCTTCTTCCTCTTCTAACCACTACCACAACCACCATTCGATACCCGTGCTCTCTACCGGGCCACAGAAATTAGGCGCCTTTCTTCCTCTTCTAACCATTACCATCACCGCCATACCTCGTGGCATTTTTAGTGAGCACGTAAAATTTTATAGAAATACTTGCAGCCGTTTCCAATATATTACACTAAAACTGACATATACCATTTATCCTAACATGCCACCTTGAGCTCTTCTAAGGCAGCATTTCGATATAGTGCTATTATGTATTTTATACGCCTACTGATCACGACAAGCAATATAGATGGTTTAAAATTTAAATATTCGGTATCGGGCACATTAAATATTGAACGCACTAAACGATATTTCAAGCAGGAACCACTGTCTATGCGCCTTTGCATTGCTTGTTGGACCGTAGCTGCTACAATCCTCGTCAGGCTGCTCAGTGTGTCCGTCCGCTGGATCAGCTCCTTCACTCCCTCTTCACGATGCATGGTGTTGGGCAAGTGAAAGGTTTTTACCACACGCTGCAGAACAACCTCTTAGAAGCATGTATATTGATTACTGAAATAAGGAATCTGTTTCTATCGGGGGGCTTCCAGCAGGGAGGATAAACTGTTTTGAACAAAACAACGAAGTCGGCCATTTTTTCTGGTCCTTGGGGAAAGGGGGGCGGGGGGGCTAAAACGGAAAGGCCCGGTTCATTTGAACCCTGGATAATCCAGCCCTGCACGCAGGTGTCATCGCCGAAGCCGGAAAACATTTTGAAGCAACTTGACTTTCAGCAGTATGTTACCAGACGCTTCTTAACACGAGTTTCTAAAGTCGCGGGATCAAATCCCGGCTGCGGCGGCTGCATTTCCGATGGAGGCGGAATTTTTGTAGGCCCGTGTGCTCAGTTTGGTTGCACGTTAAAGAACCCCAGGTGGTCGAAATTTCTGGAGCCCTCCACTGCGGCGTCTCTCATAATAATATGGTGGTTTTGGGACGTTAAACCCCTTATATCAATCAATCAATAACACGAGTTTCTGCCTGCTGGCGTGGTCGACACATGAGCTGCGGATTTGGTTGCCTCACATCATATGGCGAGCACTGGCGGCAAGCACAACTAAAGAAACCAGAAAATGACAGGAAGGTGCATGGAGATGGAAGCTTACTTGCGACGAAAAAATCCTCGAGGAAGACGAGTCCACTTGTCGAAACGTTGGCTTGAGCACACAACCCCTGTTCGCAGATTTGTTTTCCATCACTAAAAACTAGGGCACATTTGGGGCTTTTTGTCGCAAAACCATAATAGTCATTTATTTTTGCATTATAATTTCACTATCGCGGCGTGCTCTACACTTCAGGTCGAACGATGTGCACTCCACTGACGTGAGAGGTATTCCTGCTTGGCAAGTTGCAAGCGCATTATTTGCAAAAAAAAAAAAAAATCCATGAGGACTCAGCAATATGTAACTTTTCATTTGGCCGAAGTTTTGGCCGGGAAACAGGATCGTTAAAGTGCAAGCGAGCAATGCACGCTGCATGTATACACTGTCGTCCTTTATGAAAGGGAACACGCGAACGCGTGGCCTGTGCTCTGCGGTGGCTGCCTACAGCATAATCAACCCTCAACCGACAAAAGAAGAAATCACGTTCGCTTTTGGCATCATCTATGGCAAAGCAAGTTAACGAGTCATGGCCGGTAGGCAAGCGCTGCTAGATTACGTTCCCTCACCACTCGCGCGGCGAGCGATATCGGGCGATTACTGCAGCTTGCGCCGTGGTCGCGCACAACGTTTTATAGGTTGACAGTGGACTACGCACCGCAGATGTGAGCAGGGATGGAAGGCAATCTAGCAGCGCTCATCCACCGGCCATAACTCCTTTTTTTTTTTTTTTGGCAACAGATGACGCTGAAAGCGAACGTGTTTTCTTTTGCTGTCAGTTGATGGCGCTGTAGGCAGCCGCCACATAAAGCCCCTAGGGGCTTTACCGCCACAGAGCACAGGCCACGCGTTCGCGTGTTCCCTTTTATAAAGGACGACAGTGTACACTGATAGCGGCAAACAGAGCGTCGGCCGTCGAAAAAATGTCTAGCGCTGAAGCGCGTCGGCACATGTACCATCTAATATTCCAGCGTTATTGCAAGTGCCCACGTAAGTTTCAGAAAATCTATTCGCGTTGTGCGTCGTAATCTTATCGGAAGGTTCTATGGGATTATCAAGATGGTTCTTATTGTCATTCGGCGTGCTCTGATTGATTGATTGATATGTGGGGTTTAACGTTCCCAAATCCACCGTATGATTATGAAAGGCGCCATAGTGGAGGGCTCCAAAAATTTCGACCACCTGGGCTTCTTTAACGTGCGCCCAAATCTGAACACATAGGCCTACAGCATTTTCGCCTCCATCGTAAGTGAAGTCGGGATTAGATCCCGCGACTTGCGGGTCAGCAGCCGAGCACCTTAGCCGCTAGACCACCGCGGTGGACCACCGCGGTTCGGCGTGGTCTGCGCAAGACAGCAGTAAAGTGCAATGGAACCGTAACATAAAAATGAAAAATAAAAAAAAATCGCGTTCGGCAATATTATTGTTGCGAGGCAGGCCAGGCGCTGTCATAGTCGGTCGTTCCAGCTGATCCGCAGCCCTTGGGGGGGGGGGGGGGGGGGGCAGAGGTATGGATTTTCCTTCACCCTAACAACTGATGAAAATGGGTCGACATATTGCAAATAACATTTGCTTTCTTTTTGACGAGCGTGATATCACCTTCGATGAGGTACTTATGAGCGCGTAGGTGTTGAAAATGTTCATGAACCGTAAGGCAGCACAGTTGAGGCGGAAAGGTCATACTTTAGATGCGAAGCAGCTCTTGACTAGTCTGTGTAACGCTATAGTAACGCTGTCCCTCCGTACCAACGCGCCGTAGGTGTTGGCTCAGTGTCAAGTAAAGTCACACCTGTGCTTCGCGGTGACTTCACGCTCCCTCGCCTGCCGCGCGCTTGCCACGGCGACCGCAACACCTGCCGCGACCACCGCTCGCTATCGCTACACCGCTGACTCGTCGGTTCACGCGCAATAAACCTGATGCGCCTAATGTATCCGTTGAAACATGTCTGCACGTGTATCTTACAAGACCATGCGCTAGTCATCGCTTCAAACAAATCTTCCAGCGCTAACCGCAGCACCCGCGTTAGCGCCGTTCAACCCATGCGCAACGCTGTTGCTTAGCGTTCAATCAGGGTTCCCTTCGGGGAGATGGTCCAAGTTTTTGAAAGTGCACTTGTAAATGTTGTCGCAGACCAAGGCGTTTATAGCGATCTCGAGACTTTTTTTTCTTTTTTTTTTTGGAAGGGTGGAGGATTGTGTTCCTTAGGTAAGCGTGATTTAGGTAAGCTAAATATGTGTATCAACACATGATTAGCCGCACGGTGGCAATGCAAAGAAAGCTTCTATGCAGCTACTTCTACCCTGGCACTCGTCAAAGTCTTTTACGACCATTGTAACGCGGAGCATCGGTTCTGCAGCTGACGACAGCCGGAGTAGACACTCCTTCACATCAATGCCCCCCTCCCTTCAGCACTTCAATGGCCCGGCTTGTCTATATCAGGGGGCGTGATCACGCTGAAATACAAAAGTGGTCAATACAGGCGTCCAATGATAGCGAGGCTGCAAAACCAGCTTTCGTACAATAAAGGGATAACGTAATTAACAGAAATAACCAAGAAATATTCGCAATAATTAAGCTAGAATGCTGCGGAAGAATGCGGCTGACACCCGCACCGTGCTAGAGCTCGCCAAGCCAGCTATTGCCCGTCCCACCGGGGCTATATCAAAAGGGGAAACAACGTGACAGTACTCGCTGCAGTCGAGAAGAGACGGCCTTTTCTCTTCTGTAGCCACAAGCAGGGATAAAGCGCAGTAGCAAGAAGCGTGCATGTCGCACACAGATTTTACGAATATCCCACACAAGATTGAATGATTGATATGTGGGGTTTAACGTTCCCAAAACCACCATATGATTATGAGAGACGCCGTAGTGGAGGGCTCCGGAAATTTCGACTACCTGGGCTTCTTTAACGTGCGCCCGAATCTGAGCAAATTGGTCTACAGCATTTTCGCCTCCATCGTAAGTGCAGTCGGGATTCGATCCCGCGACCTGCGGTTCAGCATCCGAGTACCTTAACCGTATAGGCGACCGCGGTGGGGCTCCCAAACAAGATTCCACTCGTTCCGGAGAAAACCCACTTGCTTAGCTCAAACATTGACGTCGTCAAAGATATGGTAAATCGAGCAGTGGGAACTCAACGAAAAGAAATCACCTGGTGCTCGTGACACACTCTTCCTCTAGTAGTGGAGCTGCATTTAGCGCAGTAATTAGAACTTCACCAATAGTTGTGCACGTTTTTTTTTTAATTTTAACTACCGGCTTGCCTGAATCTCTCGCCCTCCCCTTTACTGTCGCTGCCGTGCATGGGACGATGCAAGATCTTATGGCATTTACCATTTCGTCGGAACGTCACAGTAACAACAAATGTTTGTTTGGAGTGACCTATAATCGCTATCGCAACAAAAATAGACCGACTCGATAGGCAACTGCGCGTACATGCGATGGCACTACAATGCCGCACCACAGTAGTGCGTGATTTTGCGGTGGTTATTCTCTGCCGATAATATTCGCGAGGTTTGCGTGGCCAGCGCCGCCTCTATTTGGTCTTACTCGATAAGGTCGCTGTATCATCTCACAGTGCGATTACACTCAGTGATATAACCCATGCATAAGTTGCCTTTGCACTTGAAGCAGATGAAAATTCGCGGGTTATTGGTCTCATACAGTTTTCTCCAATATGTGATTGATCTATCCCTGTAGGATGCGTTGTATATGAAACGCTTTTTCAACATTATCAGAAAACGCTGCCAATCGGTGGTTGAGGCTCCCGAGATGAACACGCGAGCCGAATATATAGCGTAGCGCGTGGCCTGGAATATACAATAAATTCTCAAAGTCAGCTAAAAGTCGCTTTCTTCTTTCTCGACAGATGACGCTACAAGCTCGAAAATCAATGCGTAACAGGCCGGGTATCAGCCATTGGCTGATTTGAGCATGGCATGCCCGGTCGTTACATTGGCCGTAGCGGGAGGCCGTGACTTGTCCACGCGTGCGTGCGCGATTGCACTTGAAATCCAAACTCGAAAGAGAGAGAGAGAGAGCAAGTGCTCAAGTTTTACGAGGCGCGCGTGACACATTTACATACCCTGCGCCCTCCCTTCCTGCTTAAGCTTCCAGTGCTTTCGCCGGGACGAGAGTAGAGAAAATGCAGTTGTAGCGTGCGCCAAATTGTTGTAACTCCGC
This sequence comes from Rhipicephalus microplus, assembly GCF_043290135.1. NCBI lineage: Eukaryota > Metazoa > Arthropoda > Arachnida > Ixodida > Ixodidae > Rhipicephalus > Rhipicephalus microplus. The sequence goes on from NC_134703.1 coordinate 61,540,663, forward strand.
TCGTACTGGACGGAATAATAATAATAAAAAAAATCGGTGATCAATTCTTGAGGTGAAAAGCTCCTTTAGTGAAGCCATTCCATGGCTACTTGTAAAAGTGATGCAGGACCCCTTTAAGCTTTTCGGCACCGCACATGCACTGCGTCATAATAAGTGAACTAAATAAACGTAAAATTCTTGAACTCCTTCTCATTACCTCGGTCCATGTCAAATTAATTATTAGACTGAGAATTTTGGACAGAAAGCTTTCTGTAAAGTGGGTGACCGAAGACTTTAAAAATGAAGGCAATTTTCATTTTCATAAGCTGTGATTTTCTCGATTGAACGTGCTTGATGCGTCACGTATATCCATGACCCCCATAAATGCGGTACGTCTCAGCACCAGAAACATATCAGTTACAGCTATTTTGCTGCTTGCATACGCTTCGATGGCATGCTCGACCGACTCAATTAAAAGGCACTTTACGGACCGTATCACGTATCTTCGTCAAAAAGCAGCTTCCCCTTTTCTCAGAGCATGTCACGTACCAGATCGCTCTATTTTGGGGCAATTTAACGATTCGGAAACGATCGGTTGCGCGTTTCGGTGCCGAAGAATAGGAGGACTGTTGTATAAAGTTGCAGCTGATACGAGCTTCTTCTCACGTTGGACTTTCACCTCTCAAAGGCGCCGCCTCTCTGAATGGCCATGCTTCGCTTGATCGCCTTTCATTGGGATTTGCATTCATGTAGCCCCGCGGTTTCTACTATTTAAGCCACGATGCGTGTTACTTGTGCCACCCTGTAAGCTGTCGTTGAGACTACGGCTCAAATGGTAAGTGTGAGCATCAGATCATGTATTCCGACTTGATCAAGACGTAATCGTTAATTACTCGCCTAAAGTGAACCCCATTGCGAGACATGCCCGGGTTGTCACTCGAGGGGACTTCGCTTGGTTCGTGTGCAGAGCGCACACAAACTAGGCATTTTTCATTGCCTTACCTGGACTAGTTGAACATTAAACTTCACCCATTACACGGCGACTTCCGCAGTTGGGAGCTTTTGTTACGAAACTGAGCGCGCTTCTACGCAGCTGTGCCTGACTGTGCTCGTCTGGTCAGCTGTTGGTCACGTCAGGGCGGACAAGTGTGCTCCTGAAGGAAGCATAGTAAGGAGAAACTCATTTTAAACTTGCTATCACAGCTCTCAATTCCAATTCCAACACCAGATGCGCTTGCACAACCACATATCCGCAATATCAAGACCGAGGAATTTAAGCTATTGAATTAACCTGTTGAATAGTGGCAATTGATCAGATACTTGTAGCCTCGCTCAGCTAAGATGATTGCATTTTGCTCAGAGACGACACAGACAAATAAGGAAGTAAATAATAATGGTGTGCCAGCGTGTTTTGGTGCAGCAGTAAAAGCCATGTCCATTTCTGTGCTGGAAATCAGATTCAGGTGGCCCGAAAGCTGTGGAAAGCTTTGTGAGAAATTAACGCACTTAAAGACTTGGTAGCTTTTCTGACCTTTTACGAACTGTCACTTTTCTTGCATGTTTAATCTCTTTATTTATTTACTGGATGACTCAAGTGCCGACCTCGCGGTTGTGCTTGTGCACTGCAGCACTCAATTACGCACGGTTTGAAATGCGAAAATTTAAATCTGCCTATTATCGTTTCCAATGAGTACGTACAAGTATACCCTCGCATCGGCGTAATTTTGACTCAAACACTTGTTACCTTCAACGTTCAGATTTGCAGCGACATGATGAAGCTATCACGGGCAATCGCTCATATCAGTCGTTATACTAAAAACATTGCCTTTCAATCCGTGAGTACTGCACCTAAAAACCTAATGTATGTATGCATGTACAGGGGGAAGAGTGAAACGTTTCCAGGCCACTATCCCAGGTATTCATATGGCAGCGTGGCTAGGGAACTTCTGACCCCTCTGTATGTATGTATGTATGTATGTATGTATGTATGTATGTATGTATGTATGTATGTATGTATGTATGTATGTATGTATGTATGTATGTATGTATGTATGTATGTATGTATGTATGTATGTATGTATGTATGTATGTATGTATGTATGTATGTCACGGAGTCTGCTCGTTTTCCGCCAGCGTGTAGGCGTCATCCCTCTCCATTCTTTTCGTGCGTCTATGCGAAGCCAAGATCTGAGTGATATCCCATTTACGCCATTGTTTGAAGGCTATTCGTAACGCGGTATGCCGTTACCGACGCTTCCGTATATATAGCAATGACGCAGTGATACGGTGGCGCTGGGTAACACGCGCGCTGTGCCCGTCGCGCGTTCGCAGTGCAACTTCCTGACGCAGCCGTGCTGCTCGACGCTGACGTGCATCCGGTACACGCGCACTCTGGGCATGAACGGCATCTGCATGCTGGACGTGCAGTCGGGCGACGACTACAGCGTGCCCATCTTCTCGACTCCCGGGGGTCGCTCTGACGTCACGCCGTCGCTCCCGCCAATCACCAGGTTCACGTTGCCTCCCTCGCCGACGGGGCCGAGTCACTCGGCCAACCCAGTGACGCAGCACTACTGCTGTACCGCGACGTTCACCTGTAACCGCCGCTAGAGGGCTTGAAAACGCCCACAGATGCGAAAACCCGCAAACAGGGGTTGTGTGCTCAAGACGAAGCTTGGACAAGTGGACCTGTATAAACGTCGTCTAGAGCTGGCCTTGAAGCCTTCCAGCCTTGAAGTCCACTTGTCGAAACGTTGGCTTGAGCGCATAGCCCCGGTTTACGGATTTTTTTCATCGCCAACTTCCACCTTTCCTTTCCTGCTGCTTTTTTTGGAACACACACAAAGTAACTCTATAACAACATTCATTACCTGTTACAATATATGCTGCGTGAACCACACAGTTTAAAATTGTCCGGAATGATTGATACCTTGGGAATGATCAGCAGAAAGAACGATTGCAGGCGGTGGTCCTGGCAACTCCCCTGCGTTTACTGATAACGAATACAATCAGCCCCTCCTTCCCCATGTGATAAGAGTGTACGTAGTGAGCAATAAACGGCTATTTTTCAGTGACGGTTGCATATACGGAATGTTTTTGTATGCACGTGTCATTGATCGTTTGGTAAACAGAGGTGATATAGAAAGGTGACGTACATATAGCAGCATGCCCTTTCACCCATTCAAATAGGACATATGCATTGTACCTTCTCAAATAAAATCGAAATGAGGACGCACTTACGTAACGTTTGCAGTAAAGAGAGTGTCACGCTGGTTCTGAGCATGCTGCCCGTAATAATCATGATGCGTCCACACAATGCGCGCCATGTATTGTTGGTCTTGGGAGCACATATTTTGCTTTAACTGCCCCGCCGCGGTGGTATAGTGGCTATAGGGTACTCGGCTGCTAACCCGCAGGTTGCGAGTTCTAAACCCGGCTGCGGCGGCTGCATTTCCGATGGCGGCGGAAATGTTGTAGGCCCGTGTGCTCAGATTTAGGTGCACCTTAAAGAACCCCAGGTGGTCGAAATTTCCTAAGCCGGAGACTACGGCGTCTCTCATAATCATATGGTGGTTTTGGGACGTTAAACCCCGCATAGCAATGGTATGTTGCTTTGACTACTCAGCATCATCGGAGCAGCTTTTAGCAAGCTTGATAATTGACCTAAATTTTTTATTTAATCTCAAGCCTGCGACAGCTTTGAAAAGCGGGCGTTATCTTATTGTTTAAATCTTTCCAGAACTTAATCTCTTATATGTATACATGAACGAGCACTATATAGCGGGTTTGTCTTGAGTGCGAAATTAACTGAACTGTGGCGTAGGTTCAGAGTAGTGTTCAGTCAACTCACGGACTAGCCTCCCAGATTGCGGAACCTATAGAGTGCGCAGTAGAGCTACTCTATGTGCCACCAACGGTATCATATACACTACACCGGAGCCTGTGGGAGTGCCCCAGTTTGCTCATCGGGTATACTCGAGACGCCACAGGCTGTTCTGTTCGCTCTGTTTGCACTGTACACTTGACAAACTAACCTAACAGCGGCAAGTGGACTTTCGCGACATATATGCGGCTTCACATAGTAGTACAGTTACCGTATGCTCTCGCGTATGCGGGGCTGTGCGAAATGTGTTTGCACGTGGGCGGTATGAACCGTATGAACGAACAGCTCGACACGAACGCTTGCAGAAAGCGCGATTTAGAAAAGATCTGAATTTACGTGGTGTCTGGGCACATATCCTCGTATTTACCTTATTTCTGGCTTGTGTAACTACTTAATTGTCTGAAAAAGTTATATTGTTTGTAGTAAACGATATATCTTTCTATGTGTAACTCGCAGTATGGACTGCGTGGACGGCGCAATCGCCTTTCCTTTACTTTGGGCATGTCCTTAAGTACGAAAGAGACCAACTTATAGCAATGATAGAAACTGTCCACCTAAGAAGAATATTAACAGATGTGAAGCAGCTCTTTGACTCACGTATGTAACGCCGTATGTACGTGCGTCCGTACGAACGCACCACAACGCTTTCCCTTCGCCGCAGCTGGAGCGGTGCCAAGTAGGTCACGCCGCAGCTGCGCGTTGAGGGCACGCGCTCCCCTCCTACGCTTCCCTCGTAGGTGCACGCTGACGTCACTCTCTCCTTCCCGCGCGGCACGCTCGCCGCAGCGTCCGCAGCTGCCGACTCGTAACACACTTCTTTCTCGCGTCACCCTCTCCACCGCCCACAACGCTCGGCCGAACATCGAGTAGAAACACTCTTTCAGCTGCATTGTCTGCGATGAAACTTACACGAAACTCAACCCTCCTCCCGTGTCTTTGCGTTTCAAACAAAGGTTCACTCGAGTAAACGCTACACCGAGTTTCAGTAGAGGTTTTTAGTTTGACGTTTTTACGCTCCGCTTAGCAGCTAAGCGGAACGGGAACGCGAGTGCGCATGCGCCCTCCACTAAGGCCTTAAGCGGGTTACCGGAGCGGGGAATACGGTCCGCTTACGAGCAGCCTAAGCGGAGCGCGGTGCGTCACTGCCGTTTTTGCAAGCGGAAGGGCGACAACCCGCGCGCCCTCTCTCGTGCGTGCAGCAACTTTGCTCATTTCAAGATGGCTTCCTCCGGAGACGGCATGCTTTCCGCGAGTGCTGCAGCTTCGCCGTCACCTGCACAGTGCAAGCCGCGAAAACACAGTTTCAACGGTGAAAAATAAAAACGCCGCCACCACACACGCGTAAAATGCGCAAACAACACACAGTGAATGCTTGCAATGGATCTGGAACGGAACCTTGCTGGCTTTTGAGCGGCTACTATCAAGTCAGAGCTTGCTTCTTTGTCAAAAAAATAGGATGTTAATACATTGAAAGTGGATATCTAAATACTTCATGAAAAGATCATTTATACGTTATTGTTTTGCTTTGCATACGTGAAAAAATGTTTTTTATTTTGTTTTCCGACGATGAAAACGACCAGAGGGCGCTGCAACTGCGAAAGGTCCGCTTCGCTGTCGGCAACGAATAACTAAAAGAGGAAAATCGGCCGCCGCTCCGCTGCGGCTTCGCGGGTGCTCCCGGAGCGGAGCGGACCACAAAAACGTCCAACTAAAAACCTCTAGTATCGCTTCGAACCGTTCTTCCAGCACGCGCGTCGACGCCCGTTTCAACCACGTTAACTCCGTGCGCAGCGCTGCTGCTTGGCATCCCATCAGGGATCCCTTTGGTCCGTAATTTTTTTTTACGTGATGACACACTGGCCGGCAATGTGATCTTTGTATATCTGCAGTTCACCTGATGCGCATATCATTGATACCGTTGGAAGTCTTGTAGCGGGACTCGCTATTTCGAACTAGTTTTTGGAACTTATAACATGTTTTTATTGCTTTCACTTGTTCCGTCACAGAATTGTCACAGACCAAGAGTTCAACATATTGGAAATCAGGCAAAACTAAACAGAACAAACATTTTATTGAGATATGTCTGCGATGATGTCTTTCTGTAGCCCGTGATGAACCATCAGGCAGAGACTTCATTCAACCGATCTCTTTTCTTTTTCTAGCTTGTCGGGGTAAAACAATGATTGTGCTAGTGAAGCATAGGTAGAAATTACAAATAATATGGCGAGGTATTAATAGACAGCAACGTTGATGGTAAGACATAACGGCAGCTCCTAGCTTGTCTAAAAAAATCTGGTATATTTGTTCGTGTGGTTTCTCCACATTCTAAACGTACTTATATTTGGAATGTGCATGTACAGAACAGTGAAGACATGAAGATCATGAAATAACACTAAGAACACAATGATATTCGTTTCTTTTTATCGAAATGTAGTCTTATGTGAAACATGAGGTGCCCTCTTGTACACCACACTCGTTCGTGCACAACTACATAAAGTACGCTGGGGCATTGTGTGTATAGTTTTTTACAGTGAGTTGTTGCACGTCCAAGTGCGCACCGCTGTTGCTCCCTGATGACACGCTTGTTATGTCCGGAGTGGCAAACACCATCCTCCCAAAATATCGCACGTCCGGCAGCGTTCTTGGGGACGTTTGTTCATTGGGCTGGCGGTGGTGCATCGTAGGCGCCGTTGAAGTGTGCTGGGAGCCGTGCCCGCGAAGCGCTGTCCTGAATATGCGAAAGGAAAACAGGTTATAGATATTGAATCAAGGGTCTCGGCCTGGCACGTTTCAGCCTCGTTTAACAGGCATGTGCAGTCGCACCCAATATGGGTTGCAACATGCTGCCCGTGGTTTAAGTGGTGCCAACACTGCACGGTGGTTTCGGCATAGAAAACAATAAATGACTTAAGCATTGTTTCGACTAGTCTATACTAATATTTACAATACTCATGTCACGTTTACCGATGTTACAGTGTGGGCTTGGGGTTCCTTCCACCATGGCCACCGTTTTGTAACTCATTGTTAGCGCCACTGTACGGGTCACTTATGAAAGTTTAGACTTCCCGAGTAAGCATCAATCAATCAATCAATCAATCAATCAATCAATCAATCAATAAATAAATAAATAAATAAATAAATAAATAAATAAATAAATAAATAAATCAATCAATCAATCGCTTTACTCGTGGACTACTCCGTGGCAATAGTTCGAAAGTTGCAGTGTGTGTTTAGTGCTCTGGGTGGGGCAATATGGGATACTGAGGCATAGACTGTGGCTCTTCTATTGGTATCCTTCGTTTAGCACTGCTAACCATGCGTACAGAAGCTGAAGGCTCCACCATTTTAAAGTTTTGTGAGATAGCACTCAAAAATAGACAACGAAGCTGCCTAGTGCCGGATTCACATGTGGACAAAACCGTGGTCGCTAAATGATGAAGATAGCGATGCGGGCTGCGCAAATGCCGCTTTCGGTATTTTGCGTCGCACATTCGCGACGCTTCGCGCTATCGGTTCGTCTGAATTAACCAGGTGGCTGCTAAATGTGACTGAATTACGAGAGTTTGATCAATTGATATATGAATAACCTTTTTATGCCATTAAACGATACGTGCTCAAACTGTATTAGGGAAGAGTGAATTAGGGGACACTTCCACATTATCCGGTTTTATTTTTCAAACAAGTGAGGGTCAACTTAACGAGATTTTACTGTATTACTCTAGTGTATCTGAGAGGACCCGATGATTGGCCCTTTACAGGAAGAAAGATATTGGGAGCGCTGCTATTAGCTCAGAAAGCCCAGAGCCCTCCTTCAATTTTTGAACGCACAGAATCGAGCGGCCATCTGTGATATGCTGCTCTGTGCCTGTGTGGTGAAATGTGTGTACTAGTGGTTTTCTCGTTATACTTTTTTTGCCCCTTATTTCCCTCCCCACATGTGGGGTAGCAAACTGGACGTCTATGGTTAACCTCCCCGCCTTTTCTGTTTTCCTTAATTCTGTCCGTCTCGGTGTTAAAGGCCTGTTTAATCTAGTGAAATACTTAGTTTTATTGCAGCACTTGTAAAAGAGAAGTCGCGGTGTTGGCATGCACTTACCGGTTGCTGCTCAACCATAGCGATCTGGTTGCCCTTGGTGGGTTGTCTGGAGGAGGCCTCTTCGGCGCCGGTAGGGTCAGCCTCCACTTCCCACGACGGGTAGTCGTCGAAGAGCTCGTCCTCTTTGGGAGGGTCCAGCAGCGGAAGCCGCATCACCAGACCTGCTCCGCCCCGGAGAACCACCGACAAGTTCAGTCTGCTCTCATGTTTAGTACGAGTATGAGGGGGAAAATCTTTTTCTTAACCATTATGGATACCTTGCGGGATTCCGCACGACTGATTTGCAAGAGTTCGTGTCTGCTCGCTTCGACTTGTCGATTAATTCACCTAAGCTTCTGCTGCTAGCTCCCTCCTGATTAGCTCCATAGACAGAGCGACTGAAGGCATTGATCCCGCGGTGATGGTGGTGATGAAAGCATTTGTTCACAAAGGAGAGGTTTAGACGTCTTTAGAGGTCTCTGCAGACTAGGTGTAGTCTCTATCTCGGTTCCCATTGGTTAAAGCCGCCGTCCTGCCTCTCTGGACCAAGGCCTGCTGGGACTGATGGTCTGAGTAGCCGAGCAGGGCCGCCTCCCAGTCCTCTTGCCTAGGGTTTGGGTTAGGGGTAATGGCTGCGTTGTTTTGGCAGGCCCACACCATTTGGTAGGTGTCTGCCACCACCCCACAGTGTTGGCACTGTCCTGTCACCGTATGGTCGAAATATTTCACTATGGCAGGACATAGCAATGTATTCGTCTATAGGTGAAACAAAATACGCTCGTCTGATTTTTTCAAACCCCTTGCGGCGCGTCCTTTCTCCGGACGAATCTATCGGCCACCAAGAAGCTTTCCCTTTATAAAATGCTTGTGGTTTTCTTTGTGGCTTCGTGGTACAAATAGTCGACATCTATATAGTTTTCCTTATAGCACCTGTGGATTTCTTTGTGACTTTGTGCTACAAATAGTGCTAGACCTGATGGACCCTACCAAAGAGGACCAGCTCTTCAATGACTATCCATTTATTAGTTTCATTTATTAGCCCTTTACTAGAATTTATTAGCCGATTTGCATTGTAGAACCGATTTGCATTGTAGTTCGAGTATTCTGCGCACCACCACAGGTAGTCGAGCGCAGTAGAGCGCCTTTTAGCAAGAGGCATGTTTCTATAGGATACCACTGACAGGTTTATTGTTTCTTGAAGTATCATGAATGCTTTTCTTTGCTTTGAAGTGAAAACGTGAGAACGCAAGGTACTTCAGAGCTGGCTATGCTAGAATAATGAATTGTTTGCTCTACTGAAAAAGAAACAAGAAAATGTAGAGAATAAATCAAACATTAAAAAACACCTATGCGAACACAAACATGCAAGAAATTTCTCTTGAGAATACGCACAGTTTATCGCAAATCACCTAAAAGTCCACAAAATTCTTTGACACGTGTCGCTTTTCCCCTTCCGCTCCTTTCCCTCTTTCGTTTTCGTACCTTCCTTCTTTATTTAGGTCTTTATTCTTTCCATTCGACAGTTAGGTGTGGTTTCTCTTTCATAACTGGGGACACACTTGTCCCGATAGGGGAGACAGAATGAAGCGTCTTCTCTTTCCTTTCCCAAATACCCACATATATACAGCAGCCCGGTTCTTTTTGGGATCTTCGTGGTTTCTCGTAAGTTTAGGAACAACTACAACAATAACAACAACAACAACAACAACAACTACTACTACTACTACTACTACTACTACTACTACTACTACTACTACTACTACTACTACTACTACGACTACTACTACTACTACTGTAATGATATGTGGGGTTGAACGTCCCCAAACTACCATAACTACCATATGATTATGAGAGACGCCGTAGTGGAGGGCTCAGGAAATTTCGACCTCCGGGGGTTCTTTAACGTGCGCCTAAGTCTGAGCACACGGGCTTACATTTCCGCCTCCATCGGAAATGCATTCAATACCGCGACCTGCGGGTCAGCAGCCGAGTACCTTAGTCACTAGACCACCGCGGCGGGGCTACTACTACTGCTACTACTACTACTACTACTACTACTACTACTACTACTACTACTACTACTACTACTACTACTACTACTACTACTACTACTACTACTACTACTACCTGTGAGCAGTCCTCCGCCAACGGCGATGGCGAGCGTGCACGCCATGGCGGCGAGCTGGTAGAGCGCCTGCGTTCCGGCTGTGCGCCCTTCTCCAGCCGCCACCTCGACCGTGTAGTACAGCACCTGGCTCAGCTCGGTCGAGTTTTCCGTGGGCGCCCGCGCCGGATACAGAGTGTACAGGCTGCGATGGAGGTTTATTATTCGAAATCACGTCGACGCTGTCGAAGGGTTTTACGTCACCGTCACGTCTACCCGTGAGGAAAGAGATTAGCTGTCGTACCTGTACTTGTACTCGTCCTCGGTGGCACTGGCGGCGATTACGGCACTGGTGATCCCGGCCAGAATTCCAGGCATGCCGTGCAGGTTGTTCACGCCGCATGTGTCGTGTATCCTTAGCTTTCGGGACAGTAGCGGCTGCAAACCAGTCCGGGATGTATGTGCACATGCCTTACTGTTAGTGTGGACACACACGCACGCACGCGCGCGTTGCTCTGGATTTTCGAAACAACCTGTTACCTTTGTGTGAGAGATCGCAGATATCGTCACATCGCAAGTCAATAAGTTTGGTAAAATTTGATTGCCAGAAATACGCGTCGACTCGTCCTTCAAGCCATTCTATTTAAACTGATGCAAATACTCATGCATCGTCTGTTCTCTGCCGGCCCTAGCAAGCTTGAGTAGATCAACAATGTTCCGCGGGATTCCTGCGAAATAATTAGAGCGTGGTCATTGATCCTGGGTAGCCTGGAATCGTCGTATAGGCCTAATGGACAGAACAGTGGTTTTCACTGGGGCTTCTTTCGTCTCAAGAAGTCGTGCTCTGATTCACTTGCACAACATCGTGGCTTTCAAAATTTCTTGAAATGGTGGTCAGTATCGACGAGTATTTAATCAATACTTCCTTTCCGTACGCATTTTGTTCGTTCAAGGCTCTACTGACGACGGGGCAAGGACAACACGCGAGTTATCATTAAATGCAACGTGGCATCACTGGTTCGCTTTTGCTTGTTTATCTGTGTCTTTGTCTGCTAATGAAATGAAGAAAAATAAAAGAAATGAGATGGCAGGCCTACTATACATTTGATTAACCCGACATCTGCGAATAATACCCGCAATACATAAAAAAGCAGGGAGAAAATAGAAGCTAAAGTAACATCGCACACGAGTGCAAGCACTTGTGGCATTGCACTCGAGTGCGCCGGTTCATTTACGTGCGTGGTGGCCATAATGAGATGGGAGAGATATCAATCAAACTTTTACACTCAGGTGGGCCTTATAAATTATAACCGCGTGTTGCTTTTGGCACGTAAAATTTCGTAAATAATTTAGCATAAGCACAGTTTGACAAATTACCTGAGGCACCGGTTCAGTTCTCTGATAACATCTACACTAATAAGTATGCTGCTTTTTATCTGCTCCTGAAGGAGCGTCAAAAGAAGTGCTGTATAAAAGTCGCGTGACACATTCTTTTGAAAAGCGCGTAGGCGTATTTAAATTGGAAGGTGTGGGAGGTGCTCTCTGCACCTAGCATTCCTCTAGGTAGGACATCTTGTGGGGTGCTTAGGGACATCGCCCCACTACAACGCGGAGCTCATAAAACGGGCATTCTGATTAGAAACAATAAATTAGATTAGACTGAGAAAAACGCAATTTTTTTTGCCAATTTCGTGGTAACATACATGTTAGAGACACAGGTGCTTAAGCTTGTGTTAACGCGGTAGCGATACGTGTACACTCACCATCATGAACTTGAATCCGAAGACGGACAAAGCTCCGGCCAGGGAACCCAGTATGAGCGCGCCGTAAGGGTGGATCATCATGTCAGCAGTGGCTCCCACGGCAACACCCCCGGCCAGTGTGCAGTTTTGCACGTGAACCTGCGCACGGCACGCTGGTAAGCGTCGAGCGAAACCAAGGACTGTCATAACAGCCCTCCACCGAAAACCCTAGCGATAATTACTGTTACGCTTCTTCACAACTAAGATGATTAGTGATGCTCCTCTCTAATTAAGTAAAAGTTTGGTCGACACTGCGCATATGTATAGGCGCATATACGCACTCCCGTAAGTGCGTCTGCTCAATCTGACTGTTGTTTTTCCCCCTGCAACATCCAATATTACAATGTAAGTGAGTGAATAAACCTTATTTCACGATCCGGCATGTTTGTGGTCCGGGCTAGACCGCACGGGAAGGTGCCAGGAGACCTTGTCTCTGTACAATCTCTTTGGCTTGCTGGATAGCTCATTTTTGGTCCGTACCTCCGAACTGAGCAGCACTAGCCACCACTGCTCGTGCAGAGGGCCTCAGGAGAACGTTATGTTGCGACATTCCCACAATATATGTTTATAAGACGTCCTTTCTGTTATGTATAGCTTGCATTTATTGTCCGGGTAAAGCGTGGGTAGCTCCTGTAGACGTGCACAGGGTTTGGGCAGGAGTTGGTCTGTAACTGTCGATATTGAAATGCTTGTTGCCTGTCTAGACTCAGGTGAGGTGCGGGAAAGACGCACCTTGCTTCTCTGTAGTGTTGTGTGTATTCTGTGCAGCACGTAAATCAGTCTTTGTGTGGCACGTCGGTGGCACCAGGAATGACCACCGAGCGGTCTAATGAGGTTGCGCGGTGGGTTCATTCTCGCGACAACTCGAGAGCCATATCGTTCGGATTGGACGTATCAGTGTCTCTGTGCGCTGGGAATTATATTATGTATTTGTGTTTATCTACCAAAGTATATTTCCGACATTGGTTGAACCCGATTGATGTTAGTAGTGGTTTGTGCAACGCAGGTTGCATGGGTAGAAAAATGCATTCGAACAAACTCCACTCCTAATTTAGTAAACGCTTGTTTTCTGAATAGGTGGCTATTTGGAATCGTGAACATAATCGACTAACGAATTCGTATGCGTCTTTTGGCTTGTGCAGTTCGCGCAGGTAGAGTTAACGAGGTGTCTAACATGTTTCAATAAGCCACTCTTCTGTTTTAAGGCTTTATACCAGGGGTTAGTGGCAACCTTCTGAGGCGGACGGCCGAGTTGCATGAAGCCGATACGGCCGGGGCCCGCCTGAAGGATCGGAAGGGAGAGAAGGGAAGGAGTTGCAGTCCAAAAGATCAAGATCTGCGAATTGATTTGATTTAAAATACTGTACAACACCAAAATAGAAGTCATGTTTACTCTCAAGCATGTTACAAGGTTCCAGCGAATAGACATATAACAAAGTAAAAAATCTATTTCCACGTGAATTTTGATGTTGAACATTCTGAGCCAACTCATGTTTTTGTAAATCAATATTGCTCACCGACAGACGCAGAAAGTTAGGCAGTTGTTCATCAGTTAGTCGGGAGGGGTTAATCAGTTACTTAGGAGGAGGGGGGCTGGCGTTGCAGGCGGCCACGTAATATACCGCCCCGTGGGCCGCTGGTTCCTTCCCTTGCTTCATACTAATTCGACTCGATAGGCGTGTACACTCGCCATGGTGAAGCGGTTCTTGGGATCCACTAACGCCGACACGGCGTACGAGGTGATGGTGCAGGCCACGAGCGCCAAGAATGTGTTGATCACTGCGCGGTGCCTGGCGTCGCCGTACGCCGATACCGCGTTGAAACTGGGCCAGAAGACCCACAGGAACAGCGTCCCTGCGTACAAAGGAAGGGTATAAATGAATACTGGATTGAGCGTATCATAATAACGGTGTCAGAAGTGTATGATTACGCTCGGTTCGGAACAAAACTCTGTCTTCGGGCTTTGAAAATTGTAATCTTCGACATACCCTTAAAGCGGCCTTGTTCAAAGATCTAACCAAGTGTAATGGCAGTGACGAAGACTAGCCTTATATTGTAATCACAAAAGAGAGTTACCTGTACGTTTTCGTAAAGTTCCTGTAAGGTTCCGAAATTCTATTATGCTTTAGCTTTTGTTTTTATATACCTCGAAAAGAAAGAGTATAGTTGTCCGAGTTAATCTATGAATTTGATATATACAAGAAAAAACATTGCATGCATGCGAGTCGAGGTCAATGTGTGGTAAGCATAGTAAATTTATAGATATATCCCTTTGTGATTGTTAGCGAAAAAAAAGCACGTTTTCTTGTGCCCTCGATTAGTTTAAACCTAAAAACACCACAGCGGTAGTGAACAAGGTTTTTATAGTATGTCCGCGTAAGAGTTTTTGCTGTAATACATGAATAAGCAACTCACGCACTGGATTATGCTATATTGCTAACGATGCTTTAGTAAGACGCTGCTGGCACGGACGACCTTGTGGTAGGGCAACGAGATAAGATTGCGTTTCTTTATCTTTGTGACATGTTTTACCTGCTCGATATTTATTTTTCGACAGTTCCTCACCGATCATAGCGAAAATGTCCGAGTGGTAGACAGAGCCCTCCTTGCGGTGGTCGCGGTGCTCCTTCTTGTTCAGCACGAACGACACCGCAAGGCCGAAGTAGGCGCCGAACATGTGCAGGAAGATGGAACCACCGATGTCCACTGCCTGCGAACGTTCGCAAGTAGCGAAATTCCTAGTGCCGCGTGTGAAGTGCTGAGCCTGGACGAGTGGGTATTTTAAAGGCCCACTCAACACAAATCACAATGACTCGACCGACCCGCATGGCAAAGGTGATAGTCTCCTACCTTTTTTGCCCGCTACAGTTAACCCCCCCCCCCCCCACAAAAAAAAAGACACTGTAGACACTGTAAATACGGCTGCGTTTATTACGGTATGGTAAGATACCGCAGGAACTATAACATGAGATGCAAGGAAAAAACTGAAAAAGAAGAAACAAAAAGAAAGTAACACATAAAAAGTAATAATCAACACAAATTAACACGTCACAAACATGCAAGCAGTGTCGTCATGGGAAGTCAGCATTCTTAGCATGGTACGGTATTCGTACGACGTCCACTGCACGATCGAATGTGAAAGGGACCAAATTTCTTTCGTTTTAAAAATGTACATGGAATGCAAACGCGCAAACAAGCTTTCTTACAAACAGCAGAGAGATAACGGAAATAGTGCAGCAGTATTTCCTAAGTCTCCTACGATTAGGGAATAGCTATATGACGTCCTTGCCAAGCTCTTCTGTATTGTGTTTGTTGCGTAGGAGCCATGTAAAGCTCCGAAACGTTTTTTTTTTTGTTTTATCAGAACTGATATTTGTCCTAGTTGGTACCTGCTGTTGACATACTTTAACCAGCCCCGCCGCGGTGGTCTAGTGGCTAAGGTACTCGGCTGCTGACCCGCAGGTCGCGGGTTCGAACCGGCTGCGGCGGCTGCGTTTCCGATGGAGGCGGAAATGTTGTAGGCCCGTGTGCTCAGATTTGGGTGCACGTTAAAGAACCCCAGGTGGTCGAAATTTCCGGAGCCCTCCACTACGGCGTCTCTCATAATCATATGGTGGTTTTGGGACGTTAAACCCCACATATCAATCAATCAATCAATCAATCAATCAATCAATCAATCAATCAATCAATCAATTACTTTAACCACGAAATACCACAAACAGAGTACGAAAACAGCTAGGCAACGACAAGAACAAGCACCACTCTCAACTAAATTAGGCTGAGCGCTAACCAGAAATAAATATAAAACATACAAGGCGTGCGCGGTTTTCACACAGCCTTACGCTATCCAGCTATCAAACAATCTCTTTTGCGATACGTACAATGTCACCGACGTGTCGCTCATGCACCATTTTCTTTTCTTTTTTATGTAATAGGGTTCCATCAACTCAGGCGCAGTTTGATACCTAGAATATTGATTTCTTTAAAACGTGGTTCACCCTTGCAGGTTTCGCAATGCATAGGCAAATGCGTCAAGCCGTCCTTCATTAGCTTTAATTCATGCTCCCTAGCTCGTTAATTAATACGGCGCCCGGTGTGCCCGATGCACGATTTGCCACAAGAAAGGGGAATTTCATAAACCACGCCTTTGACCACATTTCCCGTACGTCGTGGTGGTGGTAGTGGTTATAAGAGGGAGATGGCACCTAACTTCTGCAGCCCGGTAGGAAGCATGGCGCCGTGCCTATACGTCGTGCCACGTTTCTCGCAGCATTCCTGCCGGCTCACCCCTTCCCAAGCAGCTCTCGGGCACAGGTGAGCCATTTTTACAGGTGCAAAAAATTGCGACGGGTATTCCGTACCGGCCTTTTACCCAATTTAAGTTGGTAGGAGACCTAATGAACATAAGGAATCACTGCAGGTCTTACGGTTTTGGTTTCTTGTTACCTAGTGGCAGCTCTAGTTTACCTTCACTCTTCGCTTTTGCAAAAGCGCTTCGGAGACAGCAGACAATGACGAGTCAGGGAATTCCGCAGCTTCTAGTCGCTGTTTTTTTGTTCATTTGTTAGTTTCAAGGAGTGACATGTTCGAGTTCTTGTACTCGGACACCAGAACGAGGTGTACAGAAAGAATGTCCGATGTCCCGAGAACAAAGATCGAACAAGTCGCTCTTCCGCGAATAGCAACCACGTGTGGTCATGGCTGCGTCGCACTAGCTGTACCCCTAGCCGGGGGAAATAAATAACTGCGAATCGCTCAAAGAGGTGCAGTGGGTGCGAACAATATGATTTGAATTTATCTCGGTCGAACACTTATATAAAGAAAGAGAACTTCAGAACACTGGAATCGGTGCTAATGTCCTTCATACTAAATATCTTACGGAATAGATATTACTAAACATCTCACTATCGGTGAAGAAGGAGATAGAGAGAAAAAGGTAAAGGGAGTTCAACCGTGCAGAGGAGACCTATTATTGTAATCTTGTAATCAAGAAGGGGAAAGAAGGCGAAAAAATGAAGGAGAGGAAGCGTGTGTGACGAAACTATATGAAGTCATGACATTTACACCATCCAAGTACTGCCCATCAACATTGTCGGTGAAGTCACAAAAATCAATCAATCCAGTTTGGCTAAAAAACCAGACTGAACAGTGATCATGTTGAACTACAACATAAACAACGTGCAAGTTTTGCCAGTGATGTCAAAAACCTCTTAAGCGGAATCGTAAAACAAGAATAAAATCTTCTCGCTAAAGAAACCAAAACCTACTTTCTTGTCTCGAGAGCTCATCTTCAACGTTTCTTTAGTTTGAGCACATTTACTACGAATGGTGTAATAGTGGGGCATTGTTATATTTACGAGCTGTTGGCAGCACTGGAACATAGCGCTAGCATGCAAACAAAATCTTCGCGAAGTTCACTGCTCCGTCTTTTTTTCGTTCTTTGTGACGACTAAAAACTGAGTGTTCTGGCTGGCTTCTGTACTGCCTCTTCTTTCTTGACTCCCGCTATCACGATACATCTCTCCTGACTGTTTACTTCCGCGTATTTCTTATCAAGTACTTCCAGTTCATGGTGCGCACTCAGCGGTTGCTGTCAAGAGCGCTCGAGAGGCTACCGTTTACTGTTGACTCAACACTCTCTAAGCCAACCGCAGAAAATGGTATAACGTCCGCGGTGGCCTGAAGATAAGTTAACGGTCACCGCACGTCTGCTGCGTTGTTTACCTGGGATAGTCACAATCTTGAAGCTTTCAGATACCTTCGTTGGGTGATGTTTATTGCCTTGCGTGAGAAACTCATGATCTGAGAAATGCTAACTTCTTTATCTGTGTTATTGACTAAGCACTCTACGGCGGTAGCTTCTTTATCTACCGTTATCTACAGTAAGCATGTGTCGTATTTTTAAGAGTTTCACGATATTTTTTTATGACTACCTCAATGAGCGGGGCAGATCTAACGAAACATTTTGTCCACATTACTCAAACACATTTCTTCTTGATTTCAGCTATGATATCCTTAACCACGGTTTGTTCCCCGATCCACTCTGCTCTCTTCTTATCTCTTAAGGTTACACCTATCGTTTTCTTTTCCCATCGCTTGCTGCGTCGTCCTCAATTTAAGCTGAACCCTCTTTGTAAGTCTCCAGGCTTCTGCTCCGTAGGTGAGTACCGGCAAGATGCAGCTGTTATATACCTTCCTCTTGAGGGATAACGGCAATCAACCAGTCATGATGTGAGTGTGCTTGCAAAATGTGCTCCACCCCATTCTTATTCTTCTAGTTACTTCAATCTCGTGGTTCGGCTCTGCGGTTATTACCTGCCCTAAGTAGACATAGTCTTTTACAACTTCAAGTGCACTATTACCTATCTCGAAGCGCTGCTCCTTGCCGAGGTTGTTGTACATTACTTTCGTTTTCTGCAGATTAATTTTAAGACACACCTTTCTGCTCTCCTTGTCTAACTCCGTAATCATGAGTTGCAATTCGTCCCCCGAGTTACTCAGCAATGCAATGTCATCAGCGAAGCGCAGGTTACTAAGGTATTCTCTATTGACTCTTATCCTTAACTGTTCCAATTCTAGGCTTCTGAAAAACTCCTGTAAGCACGCGGTAAATAGCATTGGGGAAATTGTGTCCCCCTGCCTTACACCCTTCTTGATTGGTATTCTGTTGCTTTCTTTATGAAGCACTATAGTAGCAGTTGATCCCCTGTAGATTTCTTCCAGAATGTTTATACATACTTCATCTACGCCCTGATTCCGCAGTGTTTGCATGACGGATGATATTTCTACTGAATCAAACGCCTTCTCGTAATCTATGAAGGCTCTGTATAGTGGTTGGTTATACTCTGAGCATTTCTCTATTACCTGATTGATAGTATGAATGTGGTCAATTGTTGAGTAGCCTGTTCGAAATCCTGCTTGTTCCTTTGGTTGATTGAATTCTAATGTTTTCTTTACTTTGTTAGCAATTACCTTTGTATATAGCTTGTATACTACAGAGAGCAAGCTGATCGGCCTGTAATTCTTCAAGTCCTTGTCATCTCCTTTCTTATGTATTAAGATGATGTTAGCGTTCTTCCAAGACTCTGGTGCTCTTCCCGTCAGGAGACACCTCGTAAACAGGGTGGCTAGTTTTTCTAACACAATCTGTCTTCCATCTTTCAGCAGATCTGATGTTACCTGATCCTCACCAGCAGCTTTGCCCCTTTGCATGCTCTCCAAAGCTTTTTTGACTTCTTCTATCATTATTGGTGGTGTGTAATCTTGGTTACTGCTAGTTCTTATAGTATTAAGTAGAAGTAGATTATAGTATTAAGAAGAAGAAATGGACATGGGCAGGGCATGTAGCGCGTAGACCGGATAACCGCTGGTCAATAAGGGTAACTGACTGGATTCCCAGAGAAGGGAAGCGGGTTAGGGGGAGACAGAAGGTTCGGTGGGCAGATGAGATTAAGAAGTTTGCGGGTATAAATTGGCAGCAGCAAGCACAGGACCGGGTTAACTGGCGGAACATGGGAGAGGCCTTTGTCCTGCAGTGGACGTAGTCAGGCTGATGATGATGATGATGATGATGATGATGATGATGATGATGATGATGATGATGATGAATCAAACACATACGAGGAACGAGCAAATATACTTGGTCCCCCGAGAGTTTTTACTTTGGGACCTCCCATCGTTAAATCACCATGTCACATAACGTTCAACCAAATCGGCAAACGTTCGACCCCAACAATTACTATTTTTAAAGTGGAGCAAACGCGAGATGAAATACAACGACAAACTTATCTTGATCAGTGATAAATCTTATCTAATCAAAGTTGAAACTATGAGCCGCGATAGCTCCTGCAGGTTTATTGATGGTGAACCTCGGCAGCTCGTTGTCCTTACTGGCTACTGCTGGTCAATTACTGCCGGAAAACTAACTACGTAGGAATAAAAGAAATGCACGAAATGCACAGCACAGTCCCAGTACACGATAAGTATACATGTATACTAATCATACAAACTAATGTGCACGAGTTGATAGGTAATGTGTGAACCCTACTGCATGTACTCGTACTTACACTGCGGGAAAGATGTTAGTTATTATAATGTGAGATTAGTGTCAAGCACGCGATTCGCTGTGCATTTGTTTCGCAAAAGTAAACAAAAGACGCGTTGCAGGAGCTCAAAACAGAAATTCGTGAGGAGATTCCCTATCTAGAATGGTCCCACAGTGTCTGAAACACTTAACGGAACAAATCAGGAGCGCAATGGTAGATACGTTTGACTTGGTTACGACAATTAGCATACATTTAGCGAGCATGGTGCGCTTCTACGCACTTATTTTGGAGGGGGGGTAAATTTATTGCTATTTTGTAATTCCTATCAAATAGAACTAGATAACTTGAGCTTTTTTTATTAATTTTATGTGGTTTAGGAGATCTTAGCACTTTTATGTAGCGGCGGCTCCTGAAAATCACAACAATGAAAAACATACACTCAAAGAGAATATTAGTAAAAAGGACGTCTTTTTGTCTCAAAACAATAATAGTCACCTATCTTCTGTTCTTTTCCTTGTATACTATCGTCGCGTGCCCGGCACTTTCAGGTCATGAACGACATGTTATCAGCGTGACATAGCTTTCTTGATAGGAAAGTGGTCAGTGCCGAGTTTGCAAGAAAGGGAGCACGAGCAAGCCGGATGATCGATTGGTGATGATTGATTTGTAATGTTTAACGTCCCAAAACCATGATATGATTATGAGAGACGCCGTAGTGGAGGGCTCCGGAAATTTCGACAAACTGGGGTTCTTTAACGTGCACCCGAATCTGAGCACACGGGCCTACAACGTTTCCGCCTCCATCGGAAATGCAGCCGCCGTATCCGGGATTCAAGCCCGCGACCTGCGGGTCAGCAGCCGAGTACTTTAGCCACTAGACCACCGCGGCGGGGCAAGCCGGATGATGATTACTGTTGTGGGACAAAAGTACAGTTTTTTACTCTATACTTTTGTAGTGTACGTAAAAGTGCACCCAGAGACTGTCCACGTAATAGTCAGTCAAACTGTGAAAAACCAGATAATCACAGCCCATTCACATAGCGACACGAAAGGCAACACAAGCTACGCTACAGAGCACCATAGCTCCAGTAAAAATGCAGTCGCACCTGTTCCCAATATGCTGAACATAACACTGCATATAACGTACAGTCACGCAAGATCAGTGAAATTGGCCAGTTTCGGGGACACCGACTAAGCTTAAGCATGAAGCAACATATGACGAGCCATGGTCACGTCGAATGTTGAAGTGTTCACGAGTTCACTCAAGCTCGCGAAGTTTTCAATTCCACTACCCTACAAATACCTTACCCTGCTTTTATTCATTGCGAGTTGTCATATTGCACTGAGTCTTGGCGTGGCACGTACATAACTTAACTGGACCCGGTTAGATGACATTAAAAGTGTTCTGTGAGAATAATTACTCATTCCAAGTATAATGATCCCAGCAAACCTTTGTTTTCTCGATTACTTCAATTGTCCTTCGACCTCCTATGGAGATTGTGTGCGATGAGTGTGATAAGTAAAATGGCGACCAGCTACACACCTTGAATGCTCCTACGCCGAGTTGCTCATTGCAAGCGAAGAGAACCACTTCGACGGCGGCCATGACGACCAGCTGCAGGGGACTAGTCTTGCCCAGCACAGCGCCGAACGAGATGAGAACGCTCGCGGCTGTGAATTCGGCGCCCACCAAGCTGCATTACACACAATCAAATGACCCAGTTAAGTTGGCGTTGTTCAACGAGTGCACAAGAAGGAACGCAGGCGCTACATTAGAGCAGGCTTTCACAATATCAGCGTTGAGAAATCTCAATTACAATTTACCATTTGTATACGAACACACACCATGAGCAAACAAACTTATCAAGTGTATAACAAAAAATATAAGTGGAATCAAAAAAGAAAGCGCAGGGAGGGGCCCATAAATATGCCTCCGCATAAACCAAACATTCATTAACAGTGTTCAATAAGAACACCACTATGCATGTAATATGCGAATGTCATTATTTAAGTGATCCTGGGTAGGCTACTGAGCCCAGCCCAGGTTTACCCCGTGCCTTTCTGCTATTTTTATTCTCTTTCTCTCTCTTTAAGTCATCCTGACACTAAAAAGTTTCAGCTTCAGTCAGATTCCGTTTATTGATTTAATATCGATATCCTTGTGTGTAAAACAATCTTAGAGTAACAAGAGCCACGCCAATAGCTGGAGATTTAAACAGCATAGCGGGCTGTCCTAAAGATCAGTTAACGAGTACGTGCGCAAACACACGCACGCACACATACACACACGCATGCGCACATACGTGCGCACGCACACACATACGCCAACACATTCCGAGTTTTGTTGGTGCGTGCGTGCTTTCAGTGCACTCTCACTAAATCCGCACGTGAAGTAACGTGCATAACCTCTCGCCACCGTTAACCTCTACGGTTATCATTACGCCTTCTCCGCCCCTCTACGTGAGCAAACAAACCAAGGGCACCTTTTTACATTTCTTTTCAACTCAATATTGGATAAGCATTCAAGTTTCAGTTCACTCAAAGTGATTTTCGTTGCTATGTACAGCGTAATGGGGGAAAAATTATTTCTTCGATGTCGATAGCTGCTCCTTGTCGGGCGGGCTCACGGTTGAAGAAAAATGCTCCGGCGGATCTCGTGGGGAGATGACAGAATCTCACGAAAGGCCTTGTGGCCCACGCGGGGTTGACCCATGTGCACTATAGGGTTGCGTCGCTTAGCCTGCACCTAACGATGCCCGCGGTGATCGATGGCCGCGCGATATTTCGATCGGCACGCTTCGCGACGTGACTGCAGACAGCTGTCCGATTTCCCCGTCCGAAGCTCTAGCGCTCATTGGTTAAATTCGAGGCACAAAGCAATTACAGGTGGAGAATAAACGACGTCAACCTTTGCGCTTCCGTACAAAGTTTGCAACGGTGCATCGGAAGCCTTCTCGTAGTTCCTTTAATTCCAGAGACCGCGCTCAATGTTTTTTTTTTCATCATCGTTTTCCTTTTAATTGAATATTGCTTTGAATGCTGGAAGGTTACGGGTCGAGGTCACGGTATAACCGTAGGGCACGCTGTAGCGGGCTATTTCAGAAAATTTAACCACCTGAGGTTTTTTTAACGTGCCCCTGTAGGTCTTCCACGTGGGTGTTTTATAGCAGAGCTATTGTGCTCGAGGTTGGCCGTGGGTCACAGGTTAAAGAGTATCGTCATTATGAAACGTAAATATAGAAAGAATGATAAATATAGAGGGAGAACAGAGCACTTTCTTCGTTCCATCTGTCCTCATTTGCACTTGTGACGATGATCGCTTGCCTCAGAACGTCCACGACGATCCATCCCTTTCGGGCGTGCCAGACTCCGCGCACGATGGCGGCCCACTGGATGCTGAGTGCGGCGATGAGGAGCGTGAATCCCACGGCACCGAAACCGTAGCGCTTGAGGAACGTCATCAGGAAGCCGAAACCGATGAACACCATCACGTTGACGTCCTGGAACACTGCGTGTAGGGCGCAAGCAAACCGCGTGACGCGTGAACGAATGACACAAACATGCTTCCTAATCAACGTGGGCTTCCCACGCTGACAAGCTCTAAAGAGGTGACGCAACGATAGCACATATTCTTAAGTCGCAGCAAACAAGCACTCTTCGAAAGGTAATGCTGGTTGTCAGTTTGAGAAAGTGTCAGTGGAGCTAATTGTCAATATTCTGACTACAATATACGATTATTCAAAATGTATGCTCGTGCATAGACATCCACAGATAATGGAGCTATAAGAAGGAGCCTTTTTTTTTACTTCCTGCAACCCGTTCCGCCACTCTTTTTTCAGACTCTGGATGTATACATAGTGGTGCGGGCCTAAAACTATTGTCGTTGCGGTCTGCCATCAATGAAAGTTGGCATCTCTGCATTATGACTTAGTTTAACTGTAGCTGTATACAGACCCGCCCTAATTTGATTTTTTAAGAATAGCGAAAGTGATCGATGGCGTCTGAACATGACGCCGTTAGAAAGCTACGTTTCGCCGAAATTCTGGCGTCGGTGTCGGCGTGGGTGTTGTTCGTTGTGAGCACGGGTTGTCAGCGAAAAATCAGCATCTTGTGCGCGACGGAAAAATCGAGAAAGATGCAAACAAAATAAATAATAAGTATTTTCGGGTCCGAATGACGACCCAACCTGGCCTTTTGCGTGGCAAGCAGCCGTTTGACCACGCAGCCCCGCGTCAGCTTGGAAATTCAGCAAAACTTACACGCATCCTGTGTACAGGCTTCACAATACAACATGGACTATCGCAGTAACATTGTGTCGTACAAGCGTGCATTGCCATCGGGCATCGGAACATGTGATTATGATAACGACTTTGTGGTTTGAAGCTGGTTATCCATTACAAAAGGCACACTTGTTACTGGGTGTATTCCTTTATAACATTAACCATTGAGGTTTAACGTCCCAAAATCACCATATGATTACGAGAAACGCTTTAGTGGATGGCTCCAGAAATTTCGACTACCTGGGGTTCTCTAACGTGCATCTAAATCCAACCACATGGGGCTCAAGCATTTTCGTCTCCACGGAAAAAGCGACCGCCACGGCCGGGATGCGTGGAGCAATGCTAGCAAGCTCGAAAAGATTTCGCGCACATAATTGTTCGTTGTTTAAAGCATTATAGCCATTACACAGAATGTAGCCACGTGCGAAAACTTCGCCGACACAAGCCACTTTCAACTTTACCGATCGCACTGTAGTAATCTACAATTCAAACTTCTCTGGTAACATCACACAATAAAAAGTATGCACTCAGTGGTTGAAGTATGTACTTGGAACAGGATATAACTATTGCGTTCAACTCTTAAAGGAAATGCATAAGAATCCCCCAATTTTTCACCATGCTGTATGATAATTCTTTATAGCCACCTTTGCCACTCGCATCTAAGAGTTCTGCATTGAAAACATCTTGTAAGTTCACATCGATAGCTAAAATTATCCTTGAAACTATCTTCAAAAATCGGGGATTTCTCAGTGGGATGATTATGTAAGAACTGGTTTAGGACTGCTCAGAAGTTACTTGTGTAAGTGTTGTTTCAGGAGTGCCTTAAAAACATCGTCGTTTCTGGTTAACCTTACTGCCTTTCACTTACTCTCTCTCTCTCTCTCTCTCTCTCATTTTACTTATTTTTTTTAAGAACCGAGTTGGCGCCATTAAAGGAATTTAGTTTGAAACAGGGTGAAGGCTCTTTAGTGAGTGTCATATATAGGGGCAAGACATGACAGACTTTCTACATAATACACCTGGAGGGTATGGTATGGGCGCTTGCGTAAAAACGTATCCCTGTTGGTACAGGCTTGCGCACAAAGTTGAGCCCCCCCCCCCCCCACACACAAACACAACTCTTTAATCAACAGGTATGCTATATACCTTTACATCAATAAGACAGTCATACCAGTTATATTATTATTATGTGTGCAGGGCTGCAGCATGCAGAATTTGTCAATAATTATGGCCGAGGACCCATTATATTGTATTCCAAGAAACGCTGTCTTCCAAGATTTACGCTCAGAAAGGTCGGGACAGATGACAGGCTGTTGTAAGGACTGCACAATTGCTTATTTTTCATTGCCCCGCCGTGGTGGTCTAGTGGCTAAGGTACTCGGCTGCTGACCCGCAGGTCGTGGGATCGAATTCCGGCGGTGACTGCTGCATTTATGATGGAGGCGAAAACGCTGTAGGCCCATGTGCTCACATTTGGGCGCACGTTAAAGAACCCCAGGTGGTCAAAATTTCCGGAGCCCTCCACTACGGCGTCTATCATAATCATATGGCGGATTTGGGACGTTAAACGTCACATTTCAATCAATCAATCTTAATTTTCATTTTTTAATGCATGACGAGGCCTGTTCTCTTTCGTACTCCTGCTGCCGATACAGGATAGGGAGTGATGGTGAAACATTCCATTCTTCTTTTCATTATTGGAGAGCCCTGCCACAGGCGTAGCCGAGTATGGATGAACCCCGTACAGATCTCCTGCGTTCGGGGGCATATGCTCCTCGGCAAGAGCCACGCAGCAAGATTTCCACACACCTTTCTGCAAGTCATGAGTTTCACTTGAAAAATTGAATTGCTGCACAAACTTGAAGAAAAAAAGAAGGGAGACAGGAAAGAGCGCAGCGTCTCCCTTCTTTTTTTTTTCTTTAAGTTTGTGCAGCAATTCAATTTTTCAAGTATGAACCAACTAGTCTGCAAAAAAGTATTGCTTCAACATGAGTTTCATCTCTTGCGCGCGGTTCAACTTTGTGCGCATGCGCTCACCACACGCGAGGTCAGGCTTGATCGTTAGCTGAGCTGTTGCGTGTACGGGCGCATGTAACGCACCATGTCTCCCTTTCACGTGGTGCCACCAAGGCTGCCTGCGCGGTACGCGCGTGCATTCACAGCCCGAGCACGTTACAAGTTAGCTCGTTTTTCACCGTGCGTGCGGGAGCGGAACATGAGCTATCTGTCATTGCTTTCGTCGTTGCAGCGGTAATCGCGTCGCGTCACGAAATCAACAATCGCTGGTCACTCCTGGATTGTTCGTTCCTTTCGAAACACGGTCTGCGGGGAGTTCGGCTTAGCTTTCACTCTCCGTGCAACATCGACATAGTATACCTTCCCGTCTGCTTCGGAGAGAAGGTGCAAATGTTATTGTATTTGTTTAAAGGATTATCTAATACATATTGTTATGAGACAATGTCCCACTTAAGCAGTGAGATAAGCGCCGAGGAAGACAACGCCGTGATTTTGGTGAGAGCGCATTCTTGTATTCCATCTTGGCTTGCGCGTTGGCGCTGTTCGAATATATCTTAAAACGCCTAGTTTCCCGTGTCCCCTCACGCTGATTGATTGATATGTGGAGTTTAACGTCCCAAAACCACTATATGATTATGAGAGACGCCGTAGTGGAGGGCTCCGGAAATTTCGACCACCTGGGGTTTTTTAACGTGCACCCGAATCTGAGCACACGGGCCTGCAACATTTCCGCCTCCATCGGAAATTCAGCCGCCGCAGCCGGGATTCGAACCCGCGCCCTGCGGGTCAGCAGCCGAGTACCTTAGCCACTAGACCACCACGGCGGGGCCTCTCGTGCAACGGCGACATAGTATACGTTCCCGTGTGCTTCGGAGAGAAGGTGCAAATGTCATTTGTATTTGTTTAAAGAATTAACTAATACATATTGTTATGAGACAATGTCCCGCTTAAGCAGTGACATAAGCGCCGAGGAAGACGACACCGTGATTTTGGTGAGAGCGCACTCTTGTACTCCATCTTGGCTTGCGCGTTGGCGCTGTTCGAATATATCTTAAAACGCCTAGTTTCCCGTGTGTCTTCAGGCTACATTTTGGACATTACAATATCGTTGTAATGTTCAAGCAGGTATCGAGGGTGTATTCACCTTCCTAAAAACATACAAAAAGAAAAAAAATTGTTTCCTGCACCTCTGTTCGATTAATAGTAAGTTGCCATATATATAGAACCCTCCCTAAAGACGCACGTCAACTCTACTTCGGGAAGTCGCGCCTACCACAAATTCCCCAAGAGAGAACAGTGATCCCCAAAGAAGAGTCAACTCTCGTATGTTTAAAGTGAGGTATATATGTCGCAAGTCAGAACTAACCAATTAAGAACGAAGGAAAGACGTGGACATTTTAAGGGCTCGTTTTTCTGTGTCAGACGCAATGTATCTCACCAATAAGAGTGACGGCAACACTTTTTTTGAAGAGCGACTTCAATCGAGATTTTTTCGCCCTGGATGGTACCGCACATGCAGTTCTGTCAACAACTTCAGGAGACACGACAGCAACACCGCGAAAAAAAAAAAACTTACGAATGTATGGGCATCCACGGGGCCGCCGTTGTTGTGCAAATAGTCTTCGTGTCTAGCAGCTATTTGTCGTGTGCACACTCACGTGCACAAATCGCCGCGCATGGAGTGAACTCCCACATTAAGAGGGGAGAGAGAAAGGCCGCGGATGGACGACTTATGTTCGGCATAGGCCGGCCCGCGTTCCCCACAGACACGGCCCGTGCATGGCGTAATAGGCGGACACCGACAATGCGCCGGTAATTGGCGAAACGGTGTGGCCGTGGGGCAAGCGCCGCACAAAGGGAGAGTTCTATACTGCAGAGCCATAGCGCTGCAAAGCGGCAGCACGCAAGCAAGACAGACTGAAAGAAAGAACGAAAGAAAGAAAGAAAGAAAGAAAGAAAGAAAGAAAGAAAGAAGGAAAAGGGGACGAAGAATAGCAATGAGAAGAAAAGAAAGAATGTGAAAAAGAAAAGTAATTAGTATATCTCTTTCGAAGTTAATACAAAGTGGTCACGGCTACAATGCCTATTCTAGCTACTGCAGCTGCGTCCGCAGAGTTTATTACGCGATTAACTAGATGTGCTATAGCGTGCTGGAGCTGCACTGGAATAGGGCCTCGGTGAGCTAGAGATGTATTATTTTATTGCAACGCACGATTTATATAGTTTAGGATTAACTATATTTATTATGGCTAACTTGTGCCAGAAGAGGAAACGAAAGACGACTAGAGTGTTCCTCGTAGGATATCGAAAAATCAATCCCAGAAGGCTCTCGAGCGATACCCCACTTCTTCACCAAACCGTGCGCGGAGAAGGCGCGTGCCGTCACGGCATTTTCTTGTTTCTGTTATCGGGCCGTTGTTCTCTTGCAGCACGCACGCACATGCGCGCGCAGTTTGGACCTGGTGCGTGTCTTGAGTCAATATCAAGGACGTACTTGCCTAAACTCCGTAATTACGGTCTCTAGCCACTTTGGGAGGTTGTAAGTCAAGCAAAATATTGCGTCTTAACGGCAACAATAGGCCCTTGCGCTTAGTTTTACTGCCTTGAACGTTTGGAAGTATAGGTGCTGCATCGAAGCCTTTGTCCCTCTTCCGCCAAAATGAATTTTGTGGAGGAGAACAGGTTGAAAAAAAAAAAAGACGAAAGAACAGGTAGAGGCGCTTGCTCTGAATTTTACAGTAAGAACTGTTGGGTTATGACGTCCCAAAAGCGCAATACAATTATAAGCCGCGCCGTAGTGGAGGGCTACGGAGATTTCGACCTCCTGGGGTTTTGTAACGTGCAATAGGATAGAAAGTTGGCCTAGTTGGCACAAATGCGTCGCCGAAGAGGCTCGAAAAGACTTGGACAGGGAAAGAACGACTCCTACGTGTTCAGGCGTTTCTTGTTTAGGTCTTCTCGCGCTGCTTCAACGATGCATTTCATCATCATCATCATCATCATCATCATCATCATCATCATCATCATCATCATCATCATCATCATCATCCTGACTAGGCCCACTGCAGGGCAAAGGCCTCTCCTATGATCCGCCAATAAACCCGGTCTTTGTGCTGCCACGTTATACTTGCATTGTTTTAAGTGACCTAAATCAAGGGCTACAGCCTTTACGCCTCCATCGAAAGCGCCGCCTTCGGTTCCACGACCGTCGGGTCAGTGGTCGTGCGTCATATACCGCTAGACCACCGTGATGGCGGATTATATGCCGCGTATTGTTCGGTATATTCGGAATCAGGATCATTTTTATGGTAATTAGTACAAAGGTTACATAATATACAGGATGTCCCGAAGTCGAGGAGGCCAAAAAGACCTCCTTTTCAAAATGAATAAGAAATATGGGTTAAGCATATAAAACATAGGCATTACAAAATTTGAACATAGAAATGATTTAATTAAAGTGAAAAATATAACAATATAACGATTTTTGATTGTTTATACTTATTATGATGTTGTTAGGTTCATTGTCCCGTGGTATCGTTTCGACCTATCGTAGTGGCTCCATATATAGCTTCACTCGATTGCTACAAAAGCTTTGAGGACACCGATAATAGTTAAATGTGTGCTTGGTGAATGCGTAAAAACGCACATGCGAGGTCTGTCACTGATGCTTCGAAAGCAAGGACATCCGGTAGGCGACAAAGGCGCCGTCATTGTTTCTGGTACGAACTCCCTTTTCTTGATGCTTGGGTCACTGCGAAACACAGAATCTGTTCACCAGTAAGTCATACACGGATAAAGAAGCAGCGAAGTGTCGGTGAAGTTTCGTGACCGGGAAAGCTATTGAAAGTATCTGCTATGGCTTTGCGTTGCTAAGCTCGAGGTCGCGTGTTCAGCTCCTGACACTCCCGAATTTATGTGACGGGGGCGCAATATGCAAACGCCCATGTATCGTGCGTCGGGTGTGCCCTAATGAAGTCCAGGAGGTTGACGCAAATCCGCAGTCCCTCACATTTTTTGATTCCCACTACGGCGTGCTTCGTAGTAAAATCTCAATTCGGACGCGTAAAATCTTATGATTTAGTATTTGGCTTTTGCGCCATGTTCGACGCGAATTTTTGATTGTCGCCATCAGGTGAATGCGATTTCTGATGCTCTTATTGCCATTTCTATTTGTTTCTGAACATTGAATGCGCTATGTATTAAAGAGTCTGCCATGTTAATTGTAGAATACTTATAATACGTTTTCTACCTATAGATCCTGAATACGCTAATAGCCCAGTACTTAAATTGTACCTCAGTGGGATATTGTGACCCCGAAATTATCATGTTTGTGTATGTGACTTATTACACTGTCGTCTTTTCTATAGGTCGTCCTTCTGGTACCAGGTAGAAAGAAACATAATTGTTAATGAAGAGAAAAAATTCTACTTAAGTAGAATAAATGAAAAAAATTGAAGGGAAGGACGACAAAAAAAAAAAACATTCAGAAGATTCTATGCACTGTGGCGATGGATGCGAGGCACTCATTGATGATCGGCTTATGCCGAGAAAGAAACTTTGACTGAGCCTGTGCAGCGTAGCATACTGGTTATGCAAAACTTGTCAACATCCCTGCATTTCCGCTCTCTCGTTTTTCTTCCTTCCCAACTCACCTTGGCCTAACTATATACTTATTTATATTACTAATTTAAACCGTGCCGATTCGCGCTTCTCACAACTTGCCAGCATCCCAACTGCCAGAACAGAAGTCTACAGCGACGTATCACTCCGCCTATGACGTCATCTGCGACGTTTCTGTTCAGGCCACACTGACCCGCGGTTATCAGGGTGCAGCAGCCACTCTACCCTGTGATGGTTCACATCTGACCCGCAGCCAGGGGGAGGGGGGTTTGCCCTAGAGGTCCGCGTCCCCTCTGAAATTTAGATGAAGGAAGTGTTTTACCCTGTACCAACGTGACGTTTTTTGTCAGCAAAAAGAGCCAAATGCGCTTTAACTAAAACTGAGAAAAAGCGCACTGCTTTGCTGCTGACAATACGGTGGGGCCTGCTTCAACAATTATTGGTCAGTGTTCCCCGTACCCTACATGCATCAATTCTATATATGTTGCGGCTAAATCTATATAGCCCACTGTCGTCAGTATTCAGGATTAAATATTGTATTTGGCTCTTATAGATTGAGACATACCATTTGACCTTGAATTAGCTTGTAAAATAAGACTAAAATATTTTGAACGTACGGCACAGCATTATTTATTTTTCAATAAAATTGGTGTCATACGTCTGCTTTTGTCGGGCGTAATGGCGATGAGTAGACTTGAAGAGCGAGTCCTTCAGGGCAAAAGGTGCGCTATTCTGGCCGGTCAGTGGTGTTTTCTTGTTCTTACAGTCTATTGAAGGCCTCGAAGAGTGCTTCAGATCTTCTGAGCTTGTTTTGTTCCGCAACGTTTCGGATCACTTCTCCTTCAAGGAATAGATCGGTGCAGGTCATCTTCATACCATCTGTCTTTCAGGGGCGAATCACGTTAGGGACTAGTATTGTCCGTTGTGCGTTGTCCGTTGTACGTTGTCAGTGCTCACGGTGAAGATGACGATGACGCTGATGGGTTTGTGCGTTGTTGTGCGTTGTCCGTGCTCGTGGTGACGATGAGGCTGATGACGATGCAAGGTACCCCCTATACGCCATGACGGTGACGCTAATGACGATGAATAATGCACGCATTCCAGACCAAACATTCTCTTTCTCTCATGAATGAAACACGCTCTCACCCGGGAAAGGAAATTTTTATGTTATCAGTTTTCCTTAGAGATAGTTCATTTTTTGGCCAATCCCCCCGGGTGGGTGCGATTCATACATATAGGCAATCATCATTATTTTTTATTTTTTATTTTTTTATTTACTATAATTTCGCCAAAACAGATACAATGGCAAAAAATGGGGAGACGGCAAAAAAGCTGCAGTTATTGCAGCTTGACTAAGCACCGTCCACCCTACGTCAGCAATGACAGGGTAAAAACGAAATACAATAACATGAAAAATGAAAAAAACAAATATTATAAAGCAAGAAACAATACAAGCAGAAAGGCAAAGTAAATGACAGGCCAAGGTATACAAACAAAAAGTAATATTTCATACACACATGAGCACATCATCATCATCATTAACCCCCACGCAGACAGCACCCGATCACGCTGATGACGATGAAGAATAAGCGCGTTTCACAACATATATTCTCTTTCCGCCATGGATAGAAACAAACGTGAACGCGCTATCGCCCGCGAAAGGCAATCCTGATGCAGACAACAAACTACCCTGGAGGCGAGAGCTCGCGAAGCGATGGCAAAGCGGCAACGCCGACAATCTGCTACTCTGGAGTCGAGAGCTCGGCAGGCGGCGGTTCAACCTCTACGCAGAGAGCAAGTTATCCCGTAGGCGAGAGCTCGGGAAAAAGCGGCAAGATGGCAACGCCGGCAACAAGCTGCTACAATGTTGATTGTTTTGGTGATGATTGCCCCATCCCAACAAGTCTCTCACCCCCGAAAAAAAAATTCCTGGCTACGCGACTGGTTAACACATAATGTTCATGTGCACTATGAATGATTCTCGAAAAATTCGACGTCTTTACTGCTGTTCCCTTGTTATTAGTCAGAAGTCCGAATTGATAAGTGCTGTTGAATCATTTTTTATCGTAGTAATTGCTGCTTCGAATGTTTGTGGCACGTATTCACACTTGATTACTAATGATAAATGCTTAGAAAATACAGAGATGAGATAAATAACTCGAGAATTCCCACTTGCCGAGAATATTAGTGTGGGAGAAGGGGCAGGTACAAAACATGATAATTACTGTAAAGCTCTTATAACAAAAAGGAAATGCTATTTTCAACTTCTTCTTTAACCACGGGTTTTTGAGACCTCAGTACACGTATACACGCACAGAGCGGGCCTAGCGATCTCTCCTTGTTCCTTTTGTTCCTTTTCCGAAGAGACCAAAATCACGAAACAATTCTTCCTGAACTCACACAGAAAGCGAACTTCCTCACACTCGAAATTATATTGCGGTAACTTGGTCTACCAGTTGAGTCAACCGTTCTGTTATCATTTGGGACCTCTGCGCTGGGACACTCGGACAGGATTATACTCAGTGTCGTCAAAAAGTTCATATGCGGCTTAAGTTGATGTATTAGTTGAATCAACCGCTAAAAACTCTACGCTATGTCATCCTAGTAAAATATATTTGGTCATTGGGAGGTTAGGCAAAATAGGATAGGCTAAAAGAAGGACCCATCATAATTAACGCTCTGTTATAAGTGCATCTGTAACCTCTATTAGCACTTGCAAATAATAATAAATCTTGACGGCATAATCCACCTGACTCTTGGCCGATCCCACCGAGTGGGTAGGAGCCATTCTTTCAAGCACCATCATCATCATTATCGTCATCGTCATTACCACCACTTCGAAACCGGTAATTAGGGTGTTGATTTAATTCATTATCTATTACTAATTATAAATCTTTATAGTTGGTACGCTTGAGTGAGCATCAAAACTTCATTAAAAGCACGTAATGTCTCATTATTAATACCCTTTACTCGACAATTACTTAAGATTTTATAAGACTACTCAATTCTTGGCTAGTCCCCCACAGTGGGTATGAGCCACAAGAGAATGTGAACAAGAAGAAGAACAAGTTATGCGAGGAAGAAAAGAACGAAAGCTGCGGGTGCGTGGCAAGCGTCAACCATCAAACGCGGTAGATGAAGATGCCCCCGAAAGCAACTCGGCGTCTGCTTCACGCCCTCTCTGGCGTCACCGATGCGGAAGATGAAGTCCACATCGTCCCTTCAGCGAAGTCCTTGGCACAGCAGTCGGAAGAGTACTTGGTGTGTACTGACTTTCTTCCTGAATTGGATCCCGACCAGCTGCGCTACTTCCAACTGATCGAAGCGGCGGACATCACCAATCTGGAGGCGTTCCTCAGTTCTCACCCGCACCTAAAGAGGGACTGCGTCAATTGTCAGGGCTACACGGCGCTTCACGTTGCAGTTCGCCGAAAGGACTTGCCGATGGTGAAATTCTTAGTCCAAAATGGAGTCCAGCTCAATGACGTGCTGCTACACGCCGTAGAAACGGGTGACGTACCATTAACGGAGTTCCTCGTCAAGGAAGCAAGCAAGACCGACCAGCAATGCGAAAAACATGGCTACCCGCATAGTTCTACGTACACCGCCGACGTGTCGCCCATTCTACTGGCGGCACAAATGGGCCACTGGGCGCTGATCCACTCTTTCGTCAAACGAGATCTCCGGGTCGAAGCTCCACACGCGGCCTCCTGCCTCTGCAAAACTTGCATCAAGGAAATGAGGACAGAAGGAGTGAACGCATCGACGCGCAACCTAAACACTTACAAGGCCATCTGCAATCCCCACTACATGCTCCAGGTATCGGGCGACCCCATACTCGATTCTTTCCTCTTCGCTCAGGGCATGGCCGGGGCGTCTCTCGCCGAAGAAGAATTCAGAAGGGAATACGACCAGGAGATCTCAAAGCTTCGAAAGTTCACCTGCGCCCTGCTTGACCAATGCCGCACGATCGAGGAGGCGCGCGTTCTCCTCGAACGACCGGCCGGACTCGAAGGGCGGGTGGCACACCTGGCATTTCCGCGCGTCATCCTGGCCCTGCAGTTCAACGAGCGCGAGTTCGTGACGCACGGCCATGTTCAGCAAGTGCTTCGTATCGAATGGGAAGGAGAGTTCAAGGCGTGGAACCGATTGCAGTTTCGAGTCAAGCTTGTTCATTTCGTGATCAGGTTCTTCATACTGCCCTTCGTAGCAATTTGGGTCAAGCTGATGCCGCAGTCGGTCATGGCTAGGCACTGGTCGAGCCCCGTGAACAAGTACATGAACCACTTCGCTGCGAGGCTCATGTTCGTATTCTTCGTATATATGCAGATATGTCTCGACAAGGCGAGAACGTCCCGGGGCGCTCCTCGCACCGGCGTCGAATGGCTTATTGTCATCTGGGTAATGGGATTCATCGTCGAAGAGGTCGTACACTGTTATACCATCGGCGCAAAGCGATACTTCAGCAGCATGTGGCACTGGTACGACATAACCATGATCAGCCTATTCTTGCTCACTTTCATCTTTTGGGTCGTCGCTTGGGCGGAGTTGCTGGGAGACCCGAGTGGAGGTACCGTGCCGCCTCGCAAGGACTGGCCCAGTATGGACAGCACTCTGATACACGAGGCACTGTTCGCACTGTCTTCCGTCATGAGCGTGTTCAAGCTCATGTTCTACTTTCAGGAGAGCGCCAAACTAGGACCGCTGCAGGTGTCCATTTCATCCATGATGGTCGAGATCGTACGCTTCTTTTTCATCTGTCTATGCATCATGCTTGCGTTCGCGTTTGGGCTGACGCGCATGTACGAGCCTTACAGAGGGATGAAGAGAGTCGAACCCGACGGCGAGGAAGTGAAACAGAGCCCGGCCTTTACATCGTTCGGCAACTCCATGAAGACGCTATTCCTTCGGATGCTGGGCGTCGCGTCCGATGACCAGGCGGACGTGGTGGTGGCTAACGCCGAAAACGGGTCCATCAACGAGCACAGGTTCACCGAAGTAATCGGCTCCACCATGTACTCTGTCTACCAGGTGCTAATGCTCATCGCGATGCTGAACTCGCTCATCGCCATCGTCACGGGGACCTTCCAGAAGGTAATCGACAACGCTGAGGTCCACTGGAAGTTTTACAGGACGCGGCTTTGGATGCACTACATCAACGAGGCACTCGTTGCTCCCAGTCCCTTCCTGTTCTTCCAGATGCCGCTCATGATAGTGGACTTGGTGAAGAAAAGAAGGTACTGGCCTCTGAGGAACCAACCACCGGATTCCTACCCAGACGTTATCCACAAACTGGTACAACGATACCTCTGCCACGAGCGTGTCATACTGTATGACTGAGGCATCTACCGGAAGCGTACATATGCCTAACCAATGAAAATTATTGAAAACACGCAAATATATTCGATACAATCTAATGTTACGCGCGTCATGTTTATAGCTGACTAAGCATCCAGGACGAGACCTAATTTAGTCGATGGTATTTTTTAGATAGCTTGTACAATTTTATTATTTCTTCCGTACTGTCCGAAAACGTAATGTTTTTTGTATGAAAAGTGCTACAGACGAAATGGCTAGTGTTGGAATATGTGGCCCACGAAAAAGATATTTGCCCGAAAACCTCGCGTTATTACGTGTTCTTTTGCTATAATAAATGTATTTACCGTATTCGTCGCAGCGCCAACGTCGAAGTCGGCATTGGTTTCGTCACACGAACAGAAATCGGCGTCACTAATACAGATCGGCACTCGACGTGAAACATTACTTCGTGACGATACCGGGGACTTGTAAACACGATCAATGGCGCCAATCAATCTACTTTGCGGAGGAGGCTACACAGTTTTAGGCACATTTATTAGTATCTGCCAGGTCGTCCGTAAGGAGCGTTCTACGAGCAGAAATGTCACTATAACTACTGAGTGTTGTGGAGCTTGAATCTTCATTGCTGATAATAGGGTATATAATATGTATAGATTTTATGCAAAACAATCAAATCAAATACGTGGTGTGTTCTTTTGCGATGGTCGCTCGAACAGCCTGTTTTCATATGTATGCCTATTTTGTTGTTGTTGTGTGTGCATTTTGTTATTTTGAGTTCGCGTTCTTGGTCATCGACGTTGAGTGAGTGTGGGCGACGCTTGTACTATTCTGGCATCAAATATCTGACAGGTCTCACGCTTTTTTAATAATGGTTTCATGAGAAGGAGTCAGTGAGTAGCTATCTATACGGACATTCCTTTTTGTTGCTGTTTTTTTTTTTTGCTTTGAGCGAAACGTTACGAGGTGTATGACGGAGCGTGTACACTACTCCATTTGTTAAATGGAGTAGTGTGCACGCTGTGACCTTAGTAGAGGCGTCGACTACAATGGCGCCTATAGGGTAGCTCATAGTTTGACGTAACGTCAGCACTCACGATAGCCGCATCGCTGATTTTATCGCAAGTTTTGCTCAGTTCCTCCGGGGTCGAGCAACACATGAAAATAGCTTGCTGAGTAATATAGCACACGTGTCAGGTTTGTCAAAACGAAGTTCACTTTCCTGCCTTCCTCCGAGGTACGCTTGCATGTAGCTTGCCCAGTCACATGAGTACATTTACAAGGTTTAGTACTTCTATAAAAGTGGCTAGCCAACATTGCAATCACAATTGACTTTGCACCAATATGGCACATACACTGCGTGTAGCCGTTTCACGAGCCTGCATAGCCCGGTGGTAGAATACTTGACTGCCACTCAGGACGCCTGGATTTTATTACTCGTCGGATTCTTTCCAGTCACCCGAATTTTTGTTTTTGACTTCTTCACAAATTTTTCACTTCAGGCCAAATCACTTCGGCGCATGTTTTGGCAGGCGAAGGAGCTTCGCTTTCCGGCGTCCACTCCATCGCAAATAATGAGTGCTTCTTGACGGAAAGGAAAATGAGCTAATTTCTGCCTGCCGATTGTGGTGACAAGGCCAAGCTCCTTGTATGAAAGGGGGGAAGGGAATAAAAAGAGTAGCACAAAGATAAACAAGATGGAGCACTCGCCGCACAGGGGCGACAGAGAGAAAGTAGAGTGTAAGGAAAGATGGAGACAAGGTCGAAGGAGTCCGAGAACGGGGCACCGATCGGCGAGAGCTACATGGCACCAGGAGCTCGCGGACGGCGAGAGCTACGCTGGCACCAAAGATCACGGGCGGCACAACAGTTCAGCTTGAATTACACCGAGAGCATAGCTCCCACGCAAATAAACTAGCCGAAACAGTGTTCAATCTATGCGTACTTGAACGTTGCGAGCAGTGGAGAGAGTGAAGAGAGAAAGAGGTGACGCATGGCGAGCGCTCGGCAGGCGAGGGTAGATACTGACGTCACCACGCACTGCGAAGAAAGGCGTGACCTACTTGGCACCGCCCCAACACCTTGCGGCGAGGGAGTGGTGCGGCGTGATCGCACGGAGACACGATCGGACAGCGTTACACAGGCTAGTCAAATAGCTGCTTCACATCTAAAAAGAAAGATTGCCCTGAGTAAAGGTTGGAGACAGACTTTGCGCCGCCCTC